>NC_037678.1:60355930-60655930 GCF_003255815.1 Theropithecus gelada
AAAAAAAAAAAAAAAAAAAAAAAAAAAAATATATATATATATATATATATATATATATATATATATATAGCTATGCCTGTTCATTTACACACTGTCTATGGCTATTTTGATGCTTAACAGTAAAGCTGGTTGTAACACAGGTTATATGCCCCACAAAGCCTAGGATATTTATTATATGGCTTTTTACAAAAAACGTTTGCACACTTCTGTATTAGAGTATAGACATAGTGCTTTACTTGAGGAAATAACATGACCTCTCTGAGCCTTAATTTCTTCATATATAATAATAATATCTGTCAATTTGTTATCTAGGAATGCACTAAGCATGGTTTAATTGATCAGTGATTAATACGCCCTTTGTCATTGCCATTGGTCACATTAGAAAATAGTGTTTCTCCAAAGACAAGGTAATCATTTTTGTGTCAAATATTTCTTTGGTCAAGGATTGGCGCCAGTCATAATATCAGAAAATCACAGGGCTGGAAAGGATATCAAAGGTCATTCAACAATCCCAAACACACACAAAACAATGGTTCTATCCATACTGCAACACTAGTTAACTGGCATTAGTGCTTATTCTTGAATACTTCAAATGACAGAGAACTCATTTATCTCTGAGGTAGCTTTAGTGTTTTCTGGAGTAGGGAGTGGGCTGTGTCTCTAAGGAGGCTTTTTAGTGTACTTACTGAAATATTTCCTATTGAAGTTTCTACCCATTGTTCTTGATTCACGCTCTTAGCATCCTACAAAACCAGTGCAACCACCTTCTTGGTTTATAGTCTTTCAGTTACATAAGATCTTTTCTAATACCCTTTTCTTCTCTATACAAACGTGCCCATATGATTGTCTTTTCTGCGAGCTAAATATCTTTAGCCTCTTTTATTACACAAGCTTGTATTTTCCATCCAGGTGGTCATATTTCTTTTCTTTTCTTTTCTTTTTTTTTTTTTTTTTTTTTTTTGAGACAGAGTCTCACTCTGTCGCCTAGGCTGGCAGGCTGCAGTGCAGTGGCGCGATCTTGGCTCACTGCAAGCTCCACCTCCTGGGTTCACACCATTCTCCTGCCTCAGCCTCCTGAGTAGCTGGTACTATAGGTGCCCACCACCACACCCGGCTAATTTTTTTATATTTTTGGTAAGACAGGGTTTTACCGTGTTAGCCAGGATGGTCTTGATCTCCTGACCTCATGTTCCGCCCACCTCAGCCTCCCGAAGTGTTGGGATTACAGGCGTGAGCCACCACACCTGGCGTCAATGTGGTCATATTTCTTTTAACAAACATCTAACAAACACTGACAAATGCTAAACCCTATAGTTCATATTAAGGTTATGCGGTATGTACCCTCTAAGAGCTTATAGAAATGTAAGGGAGTCTGTCATGTGCCTCGTTATGCATTGTATAACATGGAGAACTGAGAAGCTTGCTGGAGAAGGGAAGCCTGAGACAGAAGCAAGATTTGGTGAAGTGTGTGGGAACAGCCTGTGCAGGCTCTGGGTGGCCAAGATGGAGAGTTTAATCTGTCAATGGCAGTCAGTGCTTGGTGAGAAACCTGGATTGAGGAACTAATTAACATTTAGAATGTCCACACACCCATTTAAATTCCACTGTGGTATTTCAGTTCTGCATTTATTACTGGTTCAAGCAACACTCCTCACAGAGAGCATAAGACTACAAAGAGAAGCTGCCAGACTGCCTTCCACCTGTCCATCTGGTCTTCCCACTGCATGAAGCACTCTGATGTATTGAGCGGGAAGACATAAAAATTGGCAGAAGCATCTGGGGCTCCTCTTGTTCTCGGTTCTCAGCATCCCATGCTGGCTGGTGTATCAGTTCAGCACAACCCTCTAAGAAGGTGTGGCCTTCCCTGCTCTTGTCACATATCAAAAGGTGCAGTTGAGTTTCCATGATGAGAAGGGAAAGAAGTAGTTTTACTTTATTCTTCCCACTAAGATACTCAAAAAACCTAAAAATAGAGCATGCCTATAGAACCCAGGAAACTAGCAAATGCGTATCAGAAGGAATGTCCCCACCATAAGAGTGGTTGGCCCTGCGCCAACCACAGAGGTTTTGTTACAGGAAAGGGGTCCTGATCCAGACTCCAAGAGAGGGTTCTTGGATCTCGTGTGAGAAAGAATTCGGGGCAAGTCCATACAGTAAAGTGAAAGCAAGTTTATTAAGAAAGTAAAGGAGCAAAAGAATGGCTACTTCATAGAGCATCCCTGAGGGCTGCTCGTTGTCCATTTTTATGGCTATTCCTTGGTATGCTAAACAAGGGGTGGATTATTCATACCTCCCCTTTTTAGACCATATAGGGTAACTTCCTGACATTGCCCTGGCATTTGTTAACTGTCCTGATGGTGGTGGGAGTGTAGCAGTGAGGTCTACCAGACGTCACTCTCGTGGCCATCTTAGTTTTGGTGGGTTCTTTACTGCAAACTGTTTTTATCAGCTGTTTTTGTCTATAGTTTTGGCAAGCTTATTTACTGCAAGCTGTTTTTATCAGCAAGGTCTTTATGGCCTGTATCTTGTACTGACTTCCTAGCTCATCCTGTGAGTTAGAATGCCTTAACCATCTGGGAATGCAGTCTAGTAGGTCTCAGCCTCATTTTACCTAGGTCCTATTTAAGATGGAGTTGCTCAGGTTCAAATGCCTCCGACAGTTTGCTCCCCAAACATCCTATCAGAGACCTCCCTCTTCAAGAGACCTCCCTCTTCAAGACACAGGGATTTGCCATAGAGAAAAAAAAAAGTATCTCACTCTGAAACTGCCTCATCTAAGAAGCAGTTTTGACACTGCTTCGGAGATGAACAAGGCCATTTAATTACCTGTGCCTTCTATTCCACACCAGGCATATGTACGCTTGCTTTGGAACTAAGATTCCCAGTAACGAAACGCAGCCAGGAATGGAATTGGATGAGTTCTTATGCCATGTGTCTTGCGGGTGCAGCTGACCTCACAGGAACAGAGTGGGGAAGAGTAGCGGGAGCTGGGCACTCAGAAGGCTGTATTTTTCTGGCAAAGGAAGAACTACACACTGTTTCAAATGACCGTCTTTAGTATTAAATTTTACTGAAAAGAGTTGGGTGAAAGGGTCATTGAAGCAGAACAGCCATTCTCAGTCTAACAAATCTCTGCCTGGTTCCTCTCAGATTTTTCCATATCATAAAGGGCAGCAGACAATGATGTTAAGCCTGGAGGATTTTTGAGGAGAAAGTGTTATAATCCACAAATTCCTTATCAGCCAAGTTGTTGTTCTTGTGCAAATACATCAGAAAGACATTCTTAGTATCCAGTGGCTCCCACGTTCCCTGCTCCTAATAAATCACAGAGCAATTGACTGAGCAGTGAGTCAAAATAAAGAAATCAAGAATTGAGAAATGTGGAATAAGAAGACCCACAGTGAGCATAAAACTAATTAAATATAGCATTAATGCTCAGTAATGGCTCTAAATGTGTTACAAAAATGGAAGGTTAATGTAAAACATAACTATTTAAGGCAAAGATGCATAATGTAAAAAATTAACATTTCTAATCTATCTGGATCTATAATTCACTATTTTGTCAACAAAAAAAGTTGGAAGATGGATGAATGTAAATAAAAATCTGCTCATTTTCTCATGTCAGACAAGAGGGAATATATAATTACTGTTTTATTTCTGATACTGAGAACATTAAAAAGTATAGTTCTTTTTTTTTTTTTTGTTCAACAAAACAAAGCTTTAATAGCATCCAGGAGGGCAGACAGGCAAACCAGGTTGTAGACACTCTTCTATTTGTCAAAATCAGACCAGAGAAAACCTACTCCACACAGATATAATAGGTATTGATATTCATCTTTTCTTTTTCTGTTGCCGCAACATTTTTCTTCTTTTAATGATCATATCATGTAGTTTCTCAAGTCCTTCCTTTAGGCCATCTCCTATGATTGCACAGGTAGGCTGCAAATGCCAAGGAGTTGATGAGCTCAGTTCACCCATTGCTAACAATTTCTCAATTTCTGAAAGAGACAATGAGTTCCTCAAGTCTTGTTTGTTAGCAACTATAAGTACAGGGACTCCTTGATTTTCTGATATCCTAGTTATTTTGTGAAGTTCAGTTTTGGCTTCCTCCATCCTTTCGACATCAACAGAGTCCACAACAAATACAGTGCCATCTGTGCATCTGGTGTATGACTTCCACAGTGGCCTTAACTTCTCCTGACCACCTACATCCCAGAAGTGAAACGTGACTGTTTTAGAATTTCCCAAGGTTACCTTAATTTTCTCAGTGTTAAATCCTTTGGTAGGTACGGTATTTACAAATTCATTGAACTGCAGCCTGTATAAGACAGTTGTCTTTCCAGCACAGTCCAAACCCAGAATAACAATGTGGAGGGACTGAAATGAAGGCAGGTTGGACAGGATAGAAGTCTGGTCTGATAGCCCATTCCCCATTTCCAGGTGCAAATAAATGTCCCAAATTGAAGTGCTTTTCTCTTCTTGCTTTAGAGCTTCTCTTGGTAGCTGATTCAGCTATAAGACTGCTCCCGATCCAGAGTCTGGGTCCAAATGAGAAAGCATTGGCAAGCGTTTCCACGCAGGGATAAGCACCCCCACGTCTTTCCAGCTTAGCTCTCCAAGCAGCTCTAAAAAGTATAGTTCTTTTAAACAAAGTCAGCTCTCCAATCTATACTTAAAAAGTTGAGAAACAACAGTCAACAAACAAAAATGGAGAAAATTAAGAAAACTATAAGTAAACATGAAAATCAGAACTAAAAAAAGCCAGAAGTGAAAGCACTAGATTTGATATGGGGGTGGAGGGGAAAGTGTTGTTTTGTTCCACTGTGAAAGAAAAAAAAAACAGCTTAGGTCAAAATAAAAAAAAAATCAGAATTACCCATATTCGCATCACTAAAAGATTAAAGACAAAGGATGAGATAGAGTTACATTAAACTCAAGTGAAAGGAAAGCAGTAATGGGCATTTGTTGCGGGATAGTTGTGAGCCAGGTGGAATAATTTACTGTGAACAAATTTTATTGCTCCCTACTCTACCTGCAAGTTTTAGTCACAGCGGCGTAGGAGAATTCTGAGGTCTGGACATCTTTGTTCTACGGATATTAAGGATGGTTTGTCAGCTTAACAGAGTGGCTATGAATTCAACCTCTACTATCAAACTGCCTAGGTACAAAACCCTAGTAGCTGTGTGACTTTCAGTAAACTACTAAAATAATTAGATATGAGGGATTAATTAAGGAAACATCTGTCAAGCACATGCAATATGTCAAAAAAGGCTTTTTTCTGAGTGCTGAGAATGCAGCAGTGAGTCAAGCAAAGATCCCTGATCTCATGGTGTTTTCATTCTAGTGGGGGAAAGAACAAAAATAAATAAGTGAAATAATGTATCAAATAATGAATCCTTAGGTTTCACATTAGGAATGTGGAAGTCAGTCATTAAATGTTTACTATTATTAGCATGAGGATAAAGACATTTTGTAGACTCTTTGTTGATCTGTGAATGTGGAGTATTTTAATCCAGCCATGTGAATACCATGCAGAGTTCAAGTGTGGCGTGCCTTATAAGACATGGTGCTCAGAGTTCTTGCAGGCATTTTCATGAAGCATGAGTTGTTCACAGGCACTTGCGTTGGGAATTTTGTTCCAATTCGTAATCTCACATTTACCCATGGATGGTTTCTTACCGATAACAAGAGTAGTCCCATTTGTCCTGGCACACTGTCTTTGGTGCCTAATTCACAACACCTGTCTCTTATGAATTAGACCATGTTGTAACCATTTGTTTTGGATACAGCAATATTATAGAACTATAGCATCATAGAGTAGGATGGACTTTGAAGTGTCATCTAGTCTAGACCGGAAGCCAAAACAAAAATCTCCAATAAAGCATCCTTAGCAACACATTATATTGCTTCAGCTTGATCAGTGCAAATTGCTGGAGTGAAAGGGAGTTAATTCCTTTGTGGAGCAGGTAAAATTATTAAAACTTTTTTTCCCATATAAAGCCAAATTCTGTCTCCTTGACTCTCCCCTTGTAGCCACTTGTATTGATTTGAACAAATCAAAACTTTCTTTCCTGTGTTAGCCTTTCAGAGAAAATAAGACAGTGCCAACTATCTTCCTCTGGCCATTCAAGTTATTTCTCATTGATAACTAACATGCTATTACTTCTTTTATTTTTCACATGGCATAATTTCTGGATATCCTTCATCCTACTCACCCTTTTCTCTGATAGGCTCCTTTTCCCCTCCAAGTTCTCCTCAAAAACAGTTGCCCACAACCTATCACTGTTCTTCACATATGGTTCAGACATGCCTGCTAGATTTTAACTAAGCCTCCTGTCTTGAACCTTTCCTAAGGCATTATTTCTCGAACATTCCAACATGTTTTCACTTTGAGGCCTTAATTCAGGGTGCATTTTACCTACATCTCTCTTTTATTCATTGTTTGCAGAACTGGCTTTTTCTCATTTTTCAGACCTAAGTTTCAATCTCACATCTCCAGAGAACAGTCCAACCATATTACCTGAGAACCACCCACCAGCACTCACTCATATGTTAACCCACTATTTTTCTATATTACACTAGATATATATTTTTATTTGCACATGTTGTTGGGTACTGCATGCCTCCAACAGCATGCTGAGAGCTCCAAGAGTGATGAATTGTGGTTGGTTGGTTTGGGTTTTTTTGTTTTTTTGACTGCTATATCCTACATGCTGAGTGTAATATTTAACACATAATAGACACCTAATAATCATTCGGTGGATTAATGAAAGAATGAGACTATGAACTGTTTCTTGTTGTCTGTGAGTCTGTTTCCTCACTTTGAAATAGTAATATATACTTTGCACAGTCTTTTTGAGGATTAAATAAGAAAAGGATCTTGAATAATGAAAAGCACCAAGTAGGTGTCAGTACAGTCTGAATTACCATTCAGTGTAGAATGAGAGATGTGGTTTGAACCATTTTCACCATAGACAGAAGAGTCCTAAAGGACCTTTTTTCTCCATCGTAGTAGCAAGATTTTTTTTTCCCCAGATGTCTCATTTCCCAAGCTCCAGGCTTCCTGGGCAGCCTTGATTTCCTCCAAATCCTCCAAATGGTACCCAAGGTAGCTGTCTCAGTTGTAAACAGCGGGTGGGTGCAGTTTCGCATTGTTTCTTTCACACTCTTCCCAGAATGAGGTCTGCTGAATCTACTGTTCTCTGCATCCTCACCACCATTAGCCATAATTGTGAAGTTGAAAGGACCATAATTAACGGTTGGATGCAAAACAAGTGTGGCAAACTCATGCAAATATCCATCAGAAGCCACCTTTTGTTGGGCAATGCTGTTATGCATGTTCTATTTATGCAGAGGATAAAAGTCTTTTCTTGTCATATCCTTTTCATCATGTAGGGGTACATTTAACCTGGATGATGCCTCTGCCAAATGCTAAGCTAAATAGGAGAAGTGGGAAGTAGCAGGGTGATTGTTCTCTCTCTTACTTCCTCCTCCAGTTCTTGAACTCAATTGCCTCTTGAGAGCAGTTGGAAACCAGATGCTATGTTGAACTGCTCACGATGCTTGCAGTATAATCACGTTATAATAGTTGGGATTATCTAGGTAGAGCTAGGTTAGGGAAAATTCTGTGTCTCTGAATGAATTGGAAGAAATTATATTCAGTTGCGTCCAACCACTGTTAAAGAAATGGTTGCACATGGATGGGTTTTCTGTGGCATGATAGAGTGGAAAGAACTGAAAGTTGAGCATCAGACAGACTTGGCTTTGAATTTTGGCTTCTCTCAGCTATGTGAACTTGAACAGTTTACTTAACAGCCCAAGATGGAGAATATGATTAATGATCTTCCTCAAAAGAAATCGGGAGAGAGTAAATTAGACAATGTATATTAAAGTATCTCATAGCATTACAGTTGTACTATTTGTTCTTTTTTCTTTCGGCTACTTTCCAGAGGCTCCTCTTCTGAGGGGGAAGAGGGTTGGAGCATCCTTACCTGGCATATACCAATTTGTCCAGTAAACTCCACATGGAAGCACACACCTTCCTAACTCTCGAGGACTTTAGGACTTGTGTCTGTGTCCTAGCTGTTGACTGCCTTGACTCACCCAGGACTCATCCCAGGCTGTATTCCTCTTAGTTTAACTTCTCATAAATGGTTTTATTACTGGAAAGGGGTCCAGATCCAGACCCCAAGACACGATTCTTGGTTCTTGTGCAAGAAAGAATTCTAGGCGAGTCCACAGCAAGTTTATCAGGAAAGTTAAGGAATAAAATAATGGCTCCTCCATAGACAAAGCAGCAGTATGAGCTGCTGGTTGGCCATTTTTGTGGTTATTTCTTAATGATATGCTAAAAAAAAAAAGGGGGGGTGGATTATTCATGAGTTTTCTGGGAAAGGGGTGGGCAATTCTCGGAACTGAGGGTTCCTCCCACTTTCAGAACATATAGGCTAACTTCCTGATGTTGTCATAGCACTTGTAAACGGTCATGGTGCTGGTAGAAGCGGCTTTTAGCATGGTTATGCATTATAATTCTCACATAATGAGCAGGAGAATGACCAGCAGTCACTCTTGTCACCATCTTGCTTTTGGTGGGATTTGGCTGGCTTCTTTACTGCAACCTGTTTTATCAACAAGGTCTTCATGACCTGTATCTCATGCTGACTTCCTGTTTCTTCCTGTGACTTAGAATGCCTAACCTCCCGGGAATACAGCCCAGTAGGTCTCAGCCTTATTTTACCCAGCCCCTATTCAAGATGGAGTTGCTCTAGTTCAAAGGTCTCTGACAGTTTCAAGCCCAATATCTGTTCCTGTTGAGTCTTCCAGCACAATTGATCTTATCTTTTGGGTGTGATATTGCCCTTTCTACCCCATTTCTTATTTCTCTTGTTAGTTCAGTGACTGTTCATATGTCACATATGAAAACCTCAGATAGACATGGAATGAGAAGCTGTAGGAGTTCCAAACTCTAGAGGGTTCGAGTTAAGATCATCAGGAGATCACATGGCAGTTTGGGTCTTGGATACCCCATCAGGAAGTTTATTTAATAACTCCTTTATTGGTTAAGATAAGCTAAATTATTCTGTAGTAACAAACAACAACAAAATCTCAGTGGATCACTTCTGCTATATATTTGAAATGGGTCAGCACAGGGTCTCTGCTTGTTGCAGGCACTCAGAGACTCAGGTCAACAGAAAGTCCATCTTGACACCACCACCAAGTCTGAGAAAGAAAAATGTGGCAAATAGAGCATTGGTTCTACAAGTTTCCACACAAGATGGTGCATGGCATTTTCACATTCCACTGGCCAAGGCTAACCACATGGTCACACTTAATTTCAAAAAGAATAAAGCAGTGCCTTCTATATGCCTAGGAGAACTGGAATATTTGAGAACTTTCCCAATGATTACCACAATTTTCCGTGATGACTAAGCCTCCCCTTCATATTCTCATAATACCCAGACTTGCTCCTGAAGCACCTGGGCAGTTCCTATCACAAATCCTGAGGAATTTCAATTGCTTGGGCACCTGCTGTGTCTCAGACACTAAGCAAGGTGCTTTCACCTATGCTGCTTCCCTGATTGGTCTCACAAAGTGACCACATTTTTGTCAGTAGATGGATGAAAACCCAGAAGACCCCAGAATCCCATGAGGTCTCAGTTACTTCACCCCGAAGGAGGGATTTCAGTAACAGCTTTTCCCCTTCACCTCCATGGAGGAATGGTAAAGAAATGCCTGAAACTCAATGTGCTGCTGTTCCACCCTGAAAAGCAACAGTCTTCCAGTGCTTCCATAACTCAGCAAACCTTACATCTGTACCACCTATCGGTAGCTGAGCCAAGGCATCAGAAAGCTGTGACCCAGAGGCCCCCACGTAACCGTTCGCTGACTTGTCACTAGAGTCTATGTTCAGAATCAATTTCTGGATTTTATTAGCTCTGCAGAGCCCTGTTGAAGTGGAGAAGAAGACTGAACTAGACGCTTTGAATCCAGGATTATCATCACAACCTTTCCATTACTCCTTAGGAAAATCTCGATCTGTTAAACATCCACTCACAATTCTTGTCTGTCACCAGAGCCTAGGTTCCATGCCCTGTTTACCTGCCTAGAACTCTTTCCCAGTCCTCAGTGGACTCCATCTCCTGGGGCTCACCCATTTACCTGGGCATCCCTGCTTCCAGGCCTCCATTCCATTGTTTGAGCCTTAAAACTCTAAACCCCTGCTTAAAACTCTAAACCCCTGCTGGAGCTCTGTTGGGGCCCAGACTTCTCTCCGCAGATAAGATAGAAATTCCCCAAGTGTCACCTTGTACAGATACCAAGATGAGCTCTCCCAGGTTGCTAATTTATTTTTTCATTCACTTACAGTGTCTACAGATTTTATTATCATGGTATGAGACCTGAGGGAGCAAGAACATTTTCCTTCCCATGCAAATATATTTTAAATTCATTTGGAAAGGGAGATGAAGGTTACCCAAATGTTGACAGCTGATAATCCTGTCAGCCCGGGCCTTCAGGGATAAATGCTCCAGACTCCAGGCCCAACAAAGCTCATGGAAATAGCAACCTCAGTTTCTATATAGCAGAGTCTCTGCCTCCATCAGGCCCCTACAATGTAAGGAACCTCATGAAGCTTGGACTGATTGCCTTCAAATGGTGAAAAAGTAGAGAAACTTCTGCATTTGGAAATTGTATCCATGGATTTAAGAACTGACTTTTCCATTTCTCAGCTCTGCCAAACCTCAGTTTCCCCTCTGTCAGATAGGGATGAGATGTGTCCTTCAACCTAGGAGCTTTGTAATAAGTAAACGGTAGGTGTGATGACTCTGCAAACCCCTAAGGACCTTTCAAATAAAGGTATAGTTGCTAAAACACACACACACGCGCATGCATACGCACACATGTTAAAACTGATACTCAAATCAGTTATTGGAAAACTTTGAAGTATCTGTGGTGGAAACATTTGAGTATGTGAATCTACATTTTTAACTGTAAATTTTATGAAATTTATATACAGAACAAGAATTCAGCATATGTGCATATACACATATTTTAGCATGTATATAGATATATAGATACATGTGTATATATGAGTATGTATGTATACATGTTCAGTTAAAACTTTATTTCTTTTTACTTTTATTTTTTGAGACAGAGTCGCGCTCTGTTGCCCAGGCTGGATTGCAGTGGCATGATCTTGGCTCACTGCAACTTCCACCTCCTGGTTTAAGTGATTATCCTGCCTCAGCCTCCCAAGTAGCTGGGACTACAGGCACGCACCACCATGCCCAGCTAATTTTTGTATTTTTAGTAGAGATGGGCTTTCACCATGTTGGCCAAGCTGGTCTCGAACTGCTGACCTCAAACAATCCACCTGCCTCGGCCTCCCAAAGTGCTGGGATTACAAGCAGGAGCCACCACGCCAGGCCCTAAAATTAAAATTTTAAATTAGTCTAAGAATCTCATAGTGGAATAAAGAGTAATCACTGCACCAGAGGCCTAGTATAGGTGGTTAATGAAGGGTACACTATCCGTATCTCCTGAGCTTTCTTGAAGCCAAGGCAAAAAAGAGCACATGGCAGATTTGCATAGCTTCTCTTACTTGAAGGAAGCATACATATTTTTCATGAAAGACACTAAGAGGGTGATTTATCACATATATCCTTGCATAAGAAGCCCTGAGTTGATGCTAGTCAATGTCATCAGAACATTTTTGCTCAAACACTCAATTAGTCCTTTTTATATCAATCCTATGAAGTCTGAGGTTAAAATATAAAAAGTTAATGGAGACATTTGCACTCAAGGATTCTGTTCCCTGCACTATTAAATGGCATTAATGCTATTAAATAAGATTAATGAATTTCCAAGTTTGTTTCACCTCAGCATTTTTGATTAATATGCCTAGCATGGGGTCTTTTCTATTGCATAGATTGTCACTGACCAGCTATGTGACCTTAGGCAAGTGACTTAGGCTCTCTGAGTCTCTTCCTCTTTTGGGAAATATTAATGCCCATAGTATCAACTTTATAAGAATGTTTCTAAATATTAAATAATAAGGTGCATAAAATACTTATCACAGTGCCAAACAATAAACATCCAATTAATGTCAGATATTGCTATTAGATTTCACAGGTGGGATAGAGTGTAGAGGTACACTCAGGAAAGAACAAGTAAAATCTGTAGGGGCAGAATTTTTTAACCCATGGATCAAATTTGAATAGAGTATGAACATGATGTGGGATCAGGGAATTCAGGAGAAGGAAAAAAATTAGTGAAGTCCAGGGTTTCCAGAGATGCCAGCTGACACACTGGCTGCATGAAAGAAAGGGAGTGAGATGTCAAAGGAAGTTTGGGAATGTTGTACTTATGGAGAGGCAAGTGGAGAAGTGGGACAATTCTTCTGCAGTCCCTTTCCTTCTAGAGGCTGAATTTTCATCAAGTGTCATCTTTTACATCATGACCCTCAAGTTTGCAAACCCATAAATGCAGTTTATTGGGCTACACAGTTGAAGAGATTGACATGAACCATATGTACAAGACACTGATGAAAATAGTAGGCAATGATTCATTCATCTCTTTCAAAGTTGTTCCTGCATCTTTCCTATCAGCAAAGTCTGGGTTTCCTGCTATACATCACCTTCTATATTCAGCCATCACCAAGTTCTCTTTGTTCTACACTCTGAAGTTCTCTCTAATCCATATACTTTTCTCATCTCCAGAGCCACCTTCGTAGTTCTGGATAGTAACATCTTTTGCCTGGACAACCTCAACAGTCTCCTAACGCTTCTTCCCACATCGATGATTGCTTGTCTCAAACAGATTCTCGAATCGCAGCAAGTGTAAATTGGCACTATATGTATTCTCATTTAACACACAAGCAAGCCAAGGCTGTGAGAGGCTATGATTTGCTGAAGCATACTCCAGAAACAAGAGAACGAGCTGGGTTTGAATCTGTGCATGTAAAAAATGCAGTTAAAAGTCCTATGCATTTACTGCTCTGTTTCATGCTAGGTCTTAGTCCTACAAGATAGCTTCATAGAGGAATATGGCTGCACTAGAATCAGCGGGATCCCAAATCCCTTATGCACTCATACTTTTCTTTTCCTCCCACCAAACATGGCTAGCCTAAATCCCTCAGTCAATCTTGAAACACCTGCTGGCCCTGCCATTAACATCAACAAATAATGAGGAGTTGTACTAATAACAATTATCATAATAAATTGGCCTTTGATTACATCTGTCACCTGAGAATTTCAAAGACTTTACAAACATCAATTAGTAATTACAGCTCAATGGATCTCTTACAGAGAGCAGGAATCATTAAGGTCAGATAAGAGCTGTGCAGGGAAGCATGAAGGACTGCTCTAGTTTGGGTTGGTTTAAACCAGGGAGTTGCCAGCTCCCAATAGAAAGTCTAAGTCCCTCTTCATGAGGTGCAGAGAAACTACATTTCCAACTTTTCAATTAGGGGATAGTTTGTACACAGCCTCAAAGTCCTATTGTTGACGAATGGGAAGTATAAAATGCAGTATTGGGAAGGAGCTTATAAGTTGTCCAGTTCTCTTCTTTCAGCAGAAAAAAGAAAACTAAAGTCCAGTATGGGGAATTTACTTGCTCAAGATCAGAGCCATGGCTTAAACCCAGTCTCCCATGCCCCATTTGCATTTGTTTACTCTGCAGAATTGTGCCTTCATTGGTCATGAGCTCCTCTGTAAGGAGATATGAATGATGATGATAAAACCCCAAAAACCCACCAGTTATTTATTATGGGCTTGCTGTGAGTCAGTTGGGAATACAGATAAATAAGTTACAGTTCCTGTCCTCAGCGAACCCACAATCCAGTGGAGAAGACAGTCGTGAAGACAAACATGGGCAATAAATTATCAGCAATCACAGCAGCAGAATACCTGGTGTTCAGCTATAAACCTGGAGGTAGAGGGGATGAGGAGGTGCCTAGGAAAAGTCTTGTAGAAGAAGTGACATTTGACTTGTCTACTAGAAGCTAAGTGGATATTTTCCAGGTAGACAGTGGGGCAGAGGAAAGGGTATGTTTCGCAAAAGAAGCACCTGAGCAGAAGCCCCAAAACTGGGGATTCCCTGATGCATTTGGGGAAACATGATGGTGTTGGTTCCGGGATATGGAATGAAGGCCAGAGAGAGGCAGATATCAAATAATGATGGGCTTTGCATGCCATGCTAAAATACTTGGCATTTATTCTGTTGAAAACAGGGAAAAGAGAAAAATTGTCTTGGCTATAATCTCAATATCAATTTATTAGAATCGTAAAGTCATGCATGTATATTTGCATCCTTAAGGCACTTGTGCTCACAAAATTTTGTTTACTCTAGAGAGTTGTACAGAGGTATTGCTCCCATTCCACAGATGAGAACACTGTAAGTCAGAAAAATTAAGGAATGTACCCAATGTCACTCACATTATCAAAAACAAAATTTGAATGTCTAAGTTTATTATTGATGGCATACTCCATATGTATTGTTCTCACCTTTAAAACACATGTTGTTAGCTAAGAAACGTTTCACACATACAAAAGTCAAGATGATAATAGAGTGATCTGTATATGTCCATTACTCAACTTCAACAACGATCAGCCCTTCGTCAATTTTTTTTTTTGTTCCAACTTACTTTCTCTTCCACCAAATATTTCTAACTCCTTTTTTTTCAAGGTAGTTTCAATTGCACAGAGATGTTTCAAAAATAGTGTAAAGAATGTTAATAAACTCTCTACACAGATTCCCTAATTGCTAACAGTTTGCCACAATAGATTTACCATCCCATTTTCTCTTTCTCCCTCTCCTGTTCTTTCTCCTCTTCCCCTATTTGTCTATTTGTCTCTTTCTCTATAAGTCACCCCTTTACTCCTAAATGCTTTAATGTGCAATTTCCAACATAACTACAATACAATTACCAGGAAATTAATGTTCACATAATACTGCTAGCTCCAGTTTTGCCAATTGTCTCAGTCATATTCTTTTTAGTAAATTTAAACAATAACAAAAAAAAACCTGGTCCAGGGTCACATGTTGCCTTTAGTTGTCAGGTCCCTTTTAGATTCCTCGTATCTGTCTTGCCTTGACTTTTATGCCCTTGACTCTTAAAAATTACAAAAAAAAAAAAAAAAGGATGAGTTCATGTCCTTTGTAGGGACATGGATGCAGCTGGAAACCATCATTCTCAGCAAACTGTCACAAGAACAGAAAACCAAACACCGCATGTTCTCACTCATAGGTGGGAATCGAACAATGAGAACACTTGGACACAGCAAGGGAAACGTCACACACCGGGGCCTGTTGTGGGGTGGGGGGCGAGGGGAGGGATAGCATTAGGAGATATACCTAATGTAAATGATGAGTTAATGGGTACAGCACACCAACATGGCACATGTATACATATGTAACAAATCTGCACGTTGTGCACGTGTACCCTAGAAATTAAAGTATAATAAAAAATAAACGAATTCAAAAAAAAATTACAGACCAGTTATTTTGTAAAATGTCCCTCAAGTTGGGTTTGTCTGAGGTTTTCTCAAGATTAGATTCAAGTTATGCATTTTTGTCAGGAATACCACAAAAGTGACGTTGCTTCCTTCTCAATGTGTCATACTAGGTGGCACATGATATCAATTTGTTCCATTACTGGCAACATTAACTTTGATTACTTAAAGTTGTCCATTAAGGTTTTCTCCACTATAAAGCTACCATTTCTTTGTAATGTGTAAGTATTTTGTACAGACATATTTCTAGACTATGTAAACATCTTGTTCTTCAAACTTTCATCTTTTGTTTTAGCATTTGCTGATTTTTGTTGTTGTTGTTGAAATCAACTATTACAAAGATGTTTGCCAAATGACAATTTTCTAATTCCATCATTTGTTCTACATTTATTCGTGGACATCTATTCTGAGGATGAGTTTTCCTTTCTCCCCTATTTTCAATGTAGTTATATTGATAAAAATTTATGGATTCTTCTTTTATTCAGTAGGTTATACTTCAATACTATCATTATTTATTTTTATGCTCAAATTGTACCAGAATTAGCTAGTGTGAGCCCCTTCAAGATGGTTCTTTTGTCATTCTGAAATGTCTCCAGCAGTTCTTGAAAACTTATTTTCTTTCTGACACAGAATCTTGTGCTTCCTTCGCCCCAGCTCTGGTTCCTTTAAATGGGGATTGGTACTTATTATAGAAACTCAGAGCTGGGGACGAGTGGGAGTCATTGTTAGTGAGTATCACTGATTCTAGGGTCTCTATCTATCCCTCTACCTCTCTATCCATCTATCTATCTGTCTGTCTCTCTTTGAGACGGAGTTTTGCTCTTTCGCCCAGGCTGGAGTACAATGGCGCGATCTTGGCTCACTGTAACGTCCGCCTCCCAGGTTCAAGTGGTTCTCCTGCCTCAGCCTCCCGAGTAGCTGGGATTACAGGCACCAGCCATCATGCCCAGCTAATTTTTTTTATTTTTAGTGGAGACGAGGTTTCACCATGTTGACCAGGCTAGTCTCGAACACCTGACCTCAGGTGATCCACCTGCCTCAGCTTCCCAAAGTGTTGGGATTATAGGCATGAGCCGCCCAGCCAGCCTTTAGCTATCTATCATAAAAGGCAAAAGTGGCCGGGCACGGTGGCTCACGACTGTAATCCCAGCACTTTGGGTGACCGAGGTGGATGGATCACGAGGTCAAGAGATCGAGACCATCCTGGCCAACATGGTGAAACCCGGTCTCTACTAAAAATACAAAAATTAGCTGAGTGTGGTGGCGCATGCCGGTAGTCCCAGCTACTTGGGAGGCTGAGGCAGGAGAATTGCTTGAAATCAGAAGGCAGAGGTTGCAGTGAGCCAAGATTGAAACACCGCACTCCAGCCTGGACAACAAGAGCAAAACTCTGTCTCAAAAAAAAAAAAGGCAGAAGTTCATGATACCCCCAATTCTAGTCCAACACCAAGGAATTTATTCCAGCCTTCACTCTTCCCATTTCTGTAGTTACCTTCTCTGGCAGTAAGAAGCTTAACTTCATTATTATTCATATATTTACTTATTGTTCAACATAGAATACTCAGGAAGTATTTCCAGAAATACTAATCTTAGCAAAACAAACCTAGTAACTAGGGTTCAATATATGTATTTTATTTTCTGTCTTCAGTCTAAATGTATACAAACTGTTGTGTTGAAAAGTTATTTGTTTTTTTTTTCTTTCACTGGAATATGGTTATGTATTTATTGGAAATTAAGTTAGGTTTATTTATGACTCTTTGTTTTTAATTTTAGTTTCATTTTGCCCATCCCTATTGATTTTTTTAATATGTAAAACATTATAACATGGTTCTAAAAGTCTAGCTGTACAAACAAGTGCATACGGAAAAGCACATATCACTTCTTTTTTTTTTTTTTTTTTAGAATTTTGTTTGCTTTATTTGTGTGTGTGTGTGTGTGTTTTTGTTTTGTTTTGTTTTGTTTTGTTTTTATTATACTTTAAGTTCTAGGGTACATGTTCACCTCTACCATCCCCTGTTGGAAACCAATGTCATTAATTTCTTGGTGTTTTATTTTTTTTTTTTGGTAAAAATTATGAAGTTAATGTATGTTTTATTTCCCCTTCTTCTTATAGAAAAAGTAACATATTATAGATACCTGGGTATCACTTTATATTATTTCATAAAGGTCTTCCTTATTTTATTTATTTTTTTTTTACAGCTGCCCGGTACCCTATTATGTGGTTATAGCTTATTTTATTTGGTCACTCTCATGTGTGGCTATATTGTTTTCAATATCTTTCAGTTGCAAACGTTGCTGCGTAAAGGAACTCGTGCACATATATTTTTGTATTGTTGGAGGTGCGTCTTCAGAGTAAATTCCTAGAAGAGGGATTGTAGGATTAAAGGGTGGACTAATACACAGCTTTGCTACATGTCGCTAGATTTCCTTCCTTAAGGGTGAAACCGATTTGCGTTTGTCCCAGCAATGTATGACTGTTTCCTCACAGCCTTGTAAACAGTTCGTGTGGTGTAACTTTAATTTTTGTCACACTTACTTGTAAGAAATTATATCTCAGTATAGCTTTAATTTCCTTTTTCTTATAAGCAAAATTGCTATATTATCCTATATTTAATAGCCATTTTTATATAATTTTTGAATTACCTGTTTATGTCTTTTGCTCAATTTTCAGTTTGTTTTTTACTTTTTCTATCAGTTTCTAAGAGTTATTTATGTATCAGATATCGGTACTTTATCTGTGATATATGTTGCAATTTTTTCCAGTTTGTGATTTATCTGTTGACTTTGCTTATATTTTTGCCACAGCAAATAAAATGTTGCCAGATGCATCATTTTTTTCTTTTATTACATTTAAACTTTGAGTCATAGTTAAAAAGTTTTTTCTTACACCCAGGCTATAAAGGGATTTACCCGGGTTTGCTTCTAAGTCTTATGTATTTTAATATTTTTATATTTAGTTTTCTGATGTTTGGTCTTTGTTTTTGTCTATGGTGTAAATTATGGATCTAATTTTTATCTGTTTTCCCAAATGTCTGTCTAGTTGTCCTAGCAACATGTATTTAAAAGATCATTTTTGTCCCGATAATTTGGGATGCTGCTTTTCTCATATTTTAAATTTTCCTATGTTCTTGGGTGTTTTTCTAGATGTCGTATTCTATCCCAGCAGTCTGTGTGGCTATTTCTGCAGCAGCCCCACACTGTTTTAATCATGGGATCTAAACTTTAATATCTGCGAGGGAAAGTTCCCCATCGAGATTTCCTTTTTCAGTGAGTTTCTAGCTCTTCTTGCATGTCCTTATAAATTTTAGTGTCCAGTTTTCCAGATTCATAAAAAGTCTATTAGTAATTCTGGGATTGCATTAACTTTATACATTAATTAGAGTGAAATGACATCTTTAAGATGTTGAATTATCTTACCTGAGATAAGAGATGTCTTTCTATTCGTTCGCATCTACTTTATCTTTCATGGGTGCTGTAAAGTTTTCTTTATACGGGTTTTGTGTGTTCTTGCTGTTAGCAAGTATTTCATCTTTGTTGCCATTGTAATGGGGTTTTGCTACCCTTATGTCCTCTGAGTATTGGTTTTATATATGACTACTATCGACTTTATATATACATTATGTTTTGGGGGGCATAGATGTTTATACCTATTATATTCTTTGTTAGCTATGGATTTTAGCAATGAAAAGTATCCTTTGCCATGTTTAATACTTTTTTAGTTGAATTCTTGTTATATCAGGATCACAACTATAGCTTTATTATTTTTTCATTTACTGTTTATAGCTTATTTCATTCCTTTTTACTTTTCTGAAGAAAATTATTTTATTCACCTATTTTTTAAATTTTTATTTTTGCAGGTACACAGTAGGATATATTAATATATTTCTTTGTTTATGGGGTAAATGAGATGTTTTGGTACAGGCATGCAATGTGAAATAAGCACATCATTAAGAATGGGGTGTCCATCACCTCAAGCATTTATCCTTTGAGTTACAAACAATCCAATTACACTCTGTTATTTTAAAATGTACAATTAAGTTATTATTGACTATGTTTGTTGCAGCGCTGTTTACAATAACAGTGTTTTAGAGGCCGGGCACGGTGGCTCAAGCCTGTAATCCCAACATTTTGGGAGGCCGAGACGGGCGGATCACGAGGTCAGGAGATCGAGACCATCCTGGCTAACACGGTGAAACCCCGTCTCTACTAAAAAATACAAAAAACTAGCCGGTCGAGGTGGCGGGTGCCTGTAGTCCCAGCTACTCGGGAGGCTGAGGCAGGAGAATGGCGTAAACCCGGGAGGCGGAGCTTGCAGTGAACTGAGATCTGGCCACTGCACTCCAGCCTGGGCAACAGAGCGAGACTCCGTCTCAAAAAATAATAATAATAATAACAGTGTTTTAGATGTGACCTTTATACACAGAAGGTAGTTGGGTCTTGTTTTGTAAGCCAAATGAGTATCTTTTAAATTTCAGTACTTGAGTTAAACCATTAACATTTGGTGATATGACTGATACATCTCAACTCTGCCATATATTTTTATGTCATAATTTACCATATTAATTTTATAATACTTTCTGGTGTGCTTTCTTTACTCTTTTATTTTAAAATTTCATTTGGTATTTAGGAAGTCTTGTATTTTTGTTCTAGTAGTTACCTTTGTTCTTTTATATTATTTAACTTTTTTTTTTTTTTTTGAGACGGAGTCTCGCTGTGTCACCCGGGCTCGAGTGCAGTGGTGTGATCTTGGCTCACTGCAACCCCTGCCTCCCAGGTTCAAGCAATTCTCCTGCCTCAGCCTCCTGAGTAGCTGGGATTACAGGCGTGTGCCACCACACCCAGCTAATATTTGTATTTTTAGTAGAGACGGGGTTTCACTATGTTGGTCAGGCTGGTCTTGAACTCCTGACCTCATGATCTGCCTGCCTCAGCCTCCCAAAGTGCTGGGATTACAGGCATGTAATCTGGCCTATTTAGCACTCTTAATCACATCTTTTCTTGTTTAATCTTTTGCTATCTGGTTTGTCAGATTTTTCTGGTATCCATTAACTTTCACATATTGCCTGTATTAGTTCGTTCTCACACTGCTATAATGATACTACCTGAGACTGAGTAATTTGTAAGGAAAAGATATTTGTTTGACTCACAGTTTCACATGGCTAGGGAGGCCTCAGGAAGCTTACAATCATGGCAGAAGGGGAGGCAAACATGT
Source organism: Theropithecus gelada (assembly GCF_003255815.1). Lineage (NCBI taxonomy): Eukaryota > Metazoa > Chordata > Mammalia > Primates > Cercopithecidae > Theropithecus > Theropithecus gelada. Next base: position 60,376,652 of record NC_037678.1, read on the forward strand.
CCTTCACAAGGTGGCAGAAGAGAGAAGTGCAGAGCTAAGGAAGAAGAGCCCGTTATAAAGCCATCAGATCTCACTCACTATGACAAGACCAGCATGTGGGAACCACCCCTATGATCCAATCACCTCCCTCAAGGTCCCTCCCCCAACAGTTGGGGATTACAATTCAGATTACAATTCAAGATGAAATTTGGGTGGAGACACAAAGCCAGACCATAGCACTGCCTGTACAACAATAAATGACCTAATACTACTCTTCTCTTTCCCTGTTTCTTCTCTCTCTCTCTCTCTCAATTTTTAGTTGCATTATTTCTGCAATGACAGAAAACATAACATTTATACATCCTACTTTCATCTAACCCCTACTTTATTTCAGTCTTAGATTTACAGTTAAACACATTAAACTTTTACCATCAGTCCTTCTGCTGAAGCTTCCTCAGTTGTATTTTTTGGATGAACTTATCCTCTGTAGATCCTTCAAGAAAGACAAGTACAACATGCTCTGGCTTTTTGAATGTCGAAAGCTATTTTTCCATAGCTTTGCTATATGAAAAACACATGGCTAGCTATAAAATCCTTGGTTGATATTAACACTTTCTCTGAGCTTTTGGAAAATGCTGCCACATTGTTTTCTTGCTTTGCATGCTGTTTTTGAGAAGTATCATGATAGTCTAATTCTCTTCCATGTGTTTGTTATTCAATCTCTTTGGCTTTGAGAATATTTTTTCTAAGTTTAGTAGTTTACTAGGCTGCGTCTTGGAGTTGATCTTTTCAGGTCCATTTTCCCCAGGGTACTGTGCACTCTTTCAATATAGAGGCTTGGGACTTCTTTTACTTCCAATAATTTTTCTTGGATTATTGTTATAAAATATTTACCTACCTATTTTGTCTCTCTGCTCAGAAATTTCAGTATACATATGTTGGATTTTCTTTGGCTTACTTTTAAACCACTTTTTTTTACCAATGCTTGTTAATTTTTTCTATATCTCATTTCTGTTGTGTTTGTTGGGGTTCTGCCTTCTTTAGTGCCCCTTATGAAACTGTTATTTTTGGCATCTGGTAATTTAATCTTCATTTCTGAGGTGATCTTCTAAAAATTTCTGTCCTGAGTTAAATAAACTTTCTTTTAAATTTTTTCCTGATTTTTTTTGTACATTTGGATTTTTCACTTGTGCTTCTCTAAGTCAAAGTTGTTTGAGGATATTTAATTCAGTTTGTAATGCTGTATTACTTCTGTCTTCTTCTGGTTCATGACTGTTTTCTTGTTAGGGGTCGATTTTCATCATTTGTGGTGTTTTGACTTTCATTTTCTGTTTTCTTCATCTAGTAGCTTTATTAGACTCTTTCAAATTTTAAAAAATTTTATAGATTTAAAGTGGCTTACAAGCTTCTCAGTTCAGAAACAGTTTGTTCTGACCAGATAGTAAAGTACAGGTTTTTTTTCAGTCGATGATTTTGTGTGTATGTCATGGGGAATGGGGGTAGGTTCTGATTTTTTGTTTTTATTCTCTTTTTACTTTTGTGATTCTAAAAATTCCCACTTTCCTTCCTTTTTCCTTCAGTCTCCAATCTTCCAAGAGTTCTTCTCCCTTCCTTTTATCTCATTTTCACCCGTAAATTATACCCATTGAGCATGACCACCTTGAGTCACATGTTCTTTCAAGTCCTTTTCCAGTACTCTTAGTTTTGATCTACGAGAAATTGTTTTAGCACTTTCATGTGTAGCGTGGTCTTTGTCTTCCTGGAAAGTATATTAGATCAGCCATGTACTCTCTGCTAGCTTACCTCTTTTCTCTTCCAAATTGTTTTTACATAGCTCTTTTTTCCACATAGGATGACAAGGATGATTGTGTTGAAAGCTTTAGAGATATTTCACCTATATTTGGTTCTTATTTTTGCACCAAACAGGGCCTATGACATTTTAAGACCTCTCTATACATTAATTATGCTGAAGTTGTGGATTTTATATAATTTTATTTTTTCTTCTTTTCCTGTGTTGATTTTGAATCGTATGTAGGAAAATTTGGTGTTAAGTCGTTACCAATTTCTTCAACTACCCAGATCCAACATGAATTAATGGTTGATTGATTATGGGAAGTGATAGATCTGGAAAAATCAATAATGACTCCTAGGTTGTTTGCTTAATCAACTAAGTAGATGATGGTGACATTTATTTAAACATGGAAAATTAGTGGTGAATAAGGCTTGGAGTGAAAATAAAAGAGAAAACAATTCTTTTAGAGGATTGTATATTTGATTGTGAATATTTCAGGTAGACAGATGGATAGATGAGCCTGGATCTCAGGAATATCAATGCTAGAAAAAGTACTTTTGGAGTCATGAGAATATAATATTCAAATCCTTGCAATTTATTATAATCTCCTAGTGTAAGTTAGGAGACAAATGATGAAAGAGGATATAACCAAGCTCCAGGTCACTCCAGTGTACTGAAGTCAGGTAAAGGATAAATAAATAGGCAAAAAAAAAAAAAAGGGATAAAGAACAGGTCATGAAGTAGGAGAAAAGTCTGGAATGTAGAATGACTTAAAGCCAAGATGCCAAGATGATTAAACAGGTCAAGGAGGGAATGGTCAGTTGCAGCTAATGTTCATGAGAGATTAAGGAAGATGGAGTTGCAGCAGTGACTATGAGCACTGAGCATGTAAAAGTCTTAGTGGACTTAGTGTAGTCTGATTGAAGGGAGTTTCAGAGACTTGATGAGTTGAGGCAATGGAGTCAGCATCTAGAGAGATAAAACTTACAGGAAGATTTTCAGAGGGTGGGTTTGATTTTAAATTTTCCAAATGGCTTGCATGCTACTTGGGGGCTTCCTTTCTTAGAGTATGGTTCATGGCATTGGCTCTTGCCTCAAGTGGAGCCTAATGCCTTCCAGGAAGATCTCATAAAGTTGATAGTGAACATTTGTCCAGTTAGAAGTGTCTGTAACCAATAGCCACCTATCCTGCAACCTGAGGCTGCACCTTACTACTCACTGTTGGTGACTGAGGGTCTTCAGAATCCAGCATACGTGCTAGCTAGTGAGCTACAGCTCAAGTGCCCCTCTGCTTCTGTTACCTCTTTAAAGGCATTCCTCATGCATTATCCTTTGAGGAGGAGGCTACCACATTACCTAGTCCTAATGGTTCTGAGTTACTTAAGGTTTCCAGATCTTATCTGATTGTTCAAGGTCCTCTGTCAAGTCAAACAGAATTTTCTAATATCACAGACCACTTAGCCTGTTTTCCAAAAGAAAGCTGTGCCCCATTGTCTTTGTGTGCCTGCCTGCAACCCAAGAAAGCAGAGCATCTGATCTCAATGACAAAGGGGTATTTGCCTGCAGATACCTCAGAAAAGAAGGCCACTTGCTTGAAGGTTACTTTGTATTTTAGCCTGGCTTATTGTATGTGTAACCTTGAAAAATGTTATTTAATCTTGTGAGAAAAAAATGGACACTGCTATATCTACCTCACAGTCTTGTTATAAGGATTAGAAGACATAAACTATGCTAAGTAGGTATGAGACAAGAGAATCACTGGAACCCAGGAGGCAGAGGTTGCAATGAGCCAAGATTGCATCATTGCACTCCAGCCTGGGCAAAAAGAGCAAAACTCTGTTTCAAAAAGAGGAAAAAAGAAAAGAAAACATCTTAAAAAAAAAAAAATTCTTAGTGCTTCTTTCAGATAATGAACATGTTAAGTGAGTAAGTCCCATTGGGGCTAAACAATAGCTTAAGGGGCAGTGCTATGGAAGAAAGTCAAGGAGAGTCAGTTTGTGGGAAGGCTAGACTAAAGGACCCAATGCTGTCAATACCATAAACCCAGGCTGATCCATATGCATGGGGTGGGGTGGGATGGTGGGAGGGAACTCTAGAGTCAAACAGAGCCAAAATATGCTTTCCAAAGGTAGGGGAAAGTTGGGGTAGGATCACTGCAGCCACTCTTCTGGTCTAAGGCACCACCATCTCATCATTAGACTATACCACCACCTTCTTCTCACCAACTTGTTTCTCTTGCACCCTGTCTATTCTCCACATAACAGCCTCTGGCTTTAAAAATTTTAAACCTGAAATTTCAATTATTCATGCCTAAATAGCTCTTTAATGACTTCCTGTTGTTCTTAAACTATAGACCAAAACTCTATAGTCCCAAAAGGTCTCCCAGTCTTATGTCGCTAGCTTCATTTTACAGCATGCCCCAGGTAATTCATTATGATGATAGCCAGGCCAGACTTCTGTATGTCTTCAACTGCACCATGCTTTTTCCCACTTTCAGGCCTTTGCATGTCTGTTTCTGAGTCTGGGATGACTTTCCTGATGCTTCATATGTCTAACTTCTACTTATCTTCTCTTCTCAGGGTAAGGTTAAATGGTCTTTCTAAAAGCAGCAGACCATCTTTCTTCCCACCCACACCCCATGCCGTCTCCCTTACACATGCACAGCACCTGGCACTTCTCGCTTACTTAGTATACTAAACTTTTAAACGCAACCTCATTTAGTTTAGTGTATTAAACTTATATACAGATTGACAAATTGTTTACTGAGTAAATACATACCTATGTGTGTTTACTGCCTATCTCCCAGTGTTTATTGCAACTTTTAATTAGATACTTGTTTGTGAGAATAGTCATCTAATGTTTGTCTCTCCCCAGATCTGCATGCTCTTTAAGGACAGGGACCATGTCTACTTTTGTCATGCTTGTGGCTCCAGTACCTAGCCTAATGCCTGGCACATAGTGATCATTCAATAAATACCTGTTGATCAGTTGACCAAATGAAGACATGAACAAAGGTGGACTATCAGGATCTCAGCCCAGTCTTAGAGGAGAGTTAAGGCCTGATTCAAAGTTTTACTGGGGAAACTATGGAAAGATGCTGAGGTCAGGTCTAAATTCCATCATATCAACTGGGAAGCTCAGTCTTAGACAAAACAAAGACACAAGTTGGGATAACTGTGAAAACTATTTGAAAACTGTGGGATCAGGGATAAATCTACATCCTATTAAATGAGGAGTCTAATGGGGCAGTAAAGTAAGAATTGTATGTATTAGCCAGGTACCTAGGGCTTCTTGATCAGGTTAGCAGCCTAACCCAAGTCTTTCTGGATAATAAACAGCAACTATGAGACATTTGATGACCTAGACAGTTCCACTGTGAATTCCTCAATTGAAGAGGCATCCTAAAATTTCAGTAAATAATCGAAGGATGGATGAATGGATGGTTAGATGAGTCAGACTTGACCTAGTGTAAAAATGGAGGCTATAAGTAGATACAGGTGTGAGGCATTTTGAGTAATAAGGTAGGTAATCACCTACATAAATAAATAAATAAATAAATAAATAAATAAATAAATAAATAAAATTATTTGCATGAGGGTGAGGTATTATGAAGTAGTATCAAGAAGACAGAGTACTGAAAATAAAGGAGTACTGCCAGTAGCTAAAACCAGACTCAGCATTGAGGACTGGAAGCAACCTTGGTAGGGTGGCCTGCCGGTTCTACCAAAGTGGCCTTTTCTACCCCATTCTCCATCATTTGATTGATGGGGAAATTGAGCTACAGAAAGGGACAGAGAGTTACCCAATATTGCTGCACTGGCAGAGCCTTGAGTAGAAGCATTTCTCAACAGAGCACAACAGTGAAGACATGATGTTCTACCCCAGGGTGATTTATACCTGCATGCAGATTTTAGTCTGGAGTGGGAAGTGGAGCATGGGTGAGGTTAAAATGATAAGGAAATGAAATTATGTTGTACTGTCCCAGAATATATTACAAACCTGGAATTAGGCTATAGTAGAGATCAAATAGAAAATACAGCTTTTTTTTTTTTCCATTTCCCAGAGACTTATAATCTGAGAATAAATAAAGTGCTCATTTCCTTTTGTTGAGATGACTGGGAACTTTGGACATAGGCGCACTGGCCAGACCTCTCCTCTGATAGACATCAGAGTATCCAGAATATACCCGATTTGCTTGCTGACAATCCAGTCACTCAGAAGGTCAAGAGAGTGACTTAGGGCTTTGTTACTCTGTACCTAATTCTCACCAACAGAGACAAATTGATTATGGAATTAAAGTTGTTAGGAACTTAGAAAACAAACGTGTTGGCATCATGTTCGTCAGTCAGGAAGACTTAAGCATAATCGTGTATACACTCTAGATCATAGAAAACAGACTTTAAAACGTGTGGGGCTGAAGGGGTGATTTTAGGAAATGGCTCATTGTCCTGCACGAAACTGTGGAAGAGAAGATTATTCTAAGGAAAGTTAAAAACTTCTCACAAATGACACAATGTACAAGAGAAGACAGAATAAACCACTGCACTAATTTACAATCTCATCAACAGAGCATTCCCCTTTCTCTGCAACCTTGCCAACATCTGTTATGTTTTTGACTTTTTAATAATAGCCATTCTGACTGGTGTGCGATGATATCTTGTTTTGATTTGCATTTCTCTGATGATTAACAATGCTGAGCATTTTTTCTTGTTTGTTGGCCACTTACACGTCGTCTTTTGAGAAATGTCTGTTTGTGTCCTTTGCCCACTTTTTAATGAGGCTGTTTGGTTTTTCTCTTGCTGATTTGTTCAAGTTTCTTATAGATTCTGGATATTAGTCCTCAGATGCATAGTTTGCAAATATTTTCTCCTCTTCTGTAGGTTTACTCTGTTGATAGTTTTGTTTTTGTTTTTGTTTTGCTGTGCAGAAGCTCTTTAGTTTAATTAGGTTCCAATAGTCAATTTTTGTTTGTGTTTCATTTGCTTTTGAGGTCTCAGTCAAAAATTATTTGCTTAGGCCAATGACCAGAAGAGTATTTCGTAGGTTTTCTTCTAGGAATTTTATAGTTTGAGGTCTTATGTTTAAGTCTTTAATCCATTTTGAATTAATTTTTATATGGTGAAAGGTAGTGATCCAGTTTCATTCGTCTGCATATGGTTACCTGGTTTTCCGAGCATCGTTTTTTGAGCAGGGTGTCCTTTCTCCGTTGTTTATTTTTTTCATCTTTGTTGAAGATTGGTTGGTTGTAGGTGTGTGGCTTTACTTCTTTCCCTGTGGAGAGCAGTTTGGAGACTTAAAGAACTAAAAGCATTACCACTATTTGACCCAGAAATCCCATTACTGGGTATATACCCAAAAGAAAAGTAACCATTCTACCAAAAGGAGACATGGACTTGTATGTTTATCACAGCACTATTCACAATCACAAAGACATGGAATCAGCCTAGGTGCCCATCGGTGGTGGGTTGGATAAAGAAAACATGGTTCATATGTACCATGGAATACTATGCAGCCATAAAAAAGAATAAAACCATGTCCTTTGCAGCAACATGGATGTACCTGGAAACCATTATCCTAAGCAAATTAGTGCAGAAAGAGAAAATCAAATGCCACATGTTCTGTCTTGTGAGAGCTAAACATTGGGTACACATGGACATAAAGATGGAAACAATAGACATTGGGGACTCCAAAAGCAGGGAAAGAGGGAGAGAGGCAAGGGTTGAAAAACTACATATTGGGTACTATGTTCATTTCTTCACTCTTTGGGTGATGGGTTCAATAGAAGCCCAAATGTCAGCATTCCGTAATATATTCATGTAACAAAACCTGCACACCAACCCTCTGAATCTTCAAAAAAAAAAAAAAAAAAAAAAAAAACCACTGCAGAATTCCCTTTATTGTGACACGTTTTACGAGAACATTCCCACAGAAAGCAGATTAATGTTCATGTTTGCAGGGAAGAAGTGACCAGAAGAAGCATGAGGGAAACTTTAGAGATGCTGGCAATGTTGAGTGTTTTGATCTGGGTGCTGGTCATAGGTGTGTTTTACTTGGTGAAAAATTTGTCAAACTGTGTTTAATTTAGTGTACTCATCCGCATGTATGTTACACTTCAAATTAATTGTGCAATGATTATTAAGATTTAGTCTGTTTCCTTCAGGATGTATTTTTAAAAAGCTTAAATTTGCATGTTGTAACAAAAAATGCACTCTGCTTTATTTATTTAATATTCTCTTATGTGTATCCCATGTTATTACATGGCCTTCACAATCATTTTTGTTAACAGCTCCATAATATTCTACTGTGTAGATAGACCACAGTTTTCCTTTTGGAACTTTTTTCTTTTTGTGTTTTTAATATATACTAATTGTAAATATCTATGGGGTACATAGTGATGTTTTGAGACATATAATGAATAGTGATCAGATCAAGGTAATTAGCATATTCATCATCTTGAATATTTACCATTTCTTCGTGTTGAGAACGTTCAGTATCCTCTGTCTAGCTATTTGAAAGTATGTATTTTGCTTAACTATAGTCATCCTACAGGGCTACAGAACACTAGAACTTATTCCTTCTATCTAGCTCTAATCTTGTATCCTTCAACAAATCTTTCCCTTTCTCTCCCTCCCCTTCCTAACCTCTAGTATCTGCTGTCCTGCTTTTTACTTCTATGAGATCAACTTATTTTAGTTTCTACATATGAGTGAGAATACGAAGTATTTAACTTTCTATTTACCGCTTATTTTCCTTACTGTAATGTCCTCTAGTTCCATTTATGTTGCCACAAATGATGGGATTTTATCCTTTTATGGCTGAATAGTACTCCGTGTTGTATATATACCACATTTTCTTTATTCCTCTGGTTTTGGACACCTAGTTTGATTCCCTGTTGTGGCTATTGTGAATAGTGCTGCAATGAACATGATGCAGATGTCTCCTCAATATACTAATTTATCTTCCTTTGGATAAGTATCCAGTAGTAAGATTGCTGGATCATATAATAGTTCTATTTGTAGTTTTTTTGAGGAGCCTCTATACTGTTCCCAATAGTCGCTTAACTAGTTTACATTCCCACCAACAGTGTATAAGAGTTCCCTTTTCCCCACATCCTCACCAACATTTGTTATTTATCTATTTTTTTTAATAGCCATCCTAACAAGGGTGAGATGATACCTCATGGTAGTTTTAATTGGCATGTCCCTGATGATTAGTGATATTGAGCATTTTAAAATATATTTGTTGGCCATTTGTGTATCTCCTTTTGAGAAATGTCTGTTCAGATCATTTGCCCATTCTTTCTTTAGTTGTATTTTTGTTTGCTGTTGAATTGTTTGAGTTCCTAGTATATTCTGAATATTAATTCCCTGAGGTATTAATAGTTTGCAGATACTTTCCTTCCATTCTGTAGGTTGCCTTTATACTCTGTTTATTGTTTCCTTTTCTGTATATAATTTTTTAGTTTTATATAATCCTACTTGTTTATTTTTATTTTCATTGCCTATACTTTTAAGGTCTTATTCATAAAATATTGTCCTAGATCAGTGTCATATGTTTGGTTTCAGACCATTTCCCTTATGTTTTCCTCTAGTAGTTTTATAGTTTCAAGTCTTACATTTATGTCTCAAGTCTTACATTTATGTCTCTTACCCATTTTGAGTTGATTTTTATATAGGGTGAGAGATGGGGGTCTATTTTCATTCTTCTGCATATGGATGATTGATTTTCCTAACACCACTTACTGAAGACACTGTCCTTTCCCCAGTGAGTGTTCTTGGTGACTTTGTCAAAAATAAGTTGACTGTAGATATGTGCATTAATTTTGGGGTTTTTAAAAATATTATTTCATTGGTTTATGTGTCTTTTTATGCCAGTACCATGCTGTTTTTGTTACTACAGCTTTGTAGTATATTTTAAAGTCTGTTAGTGTGAGGCCTCTAGCTTTGTTCTTTTTGCTCAGGACTGTTTTGGCTATTTGTGGTCTTTTGAGTTTTCATACAAATGTTAGGACTTCTTTCTATTTCTATAATGAATGCCATTGATATTTTGATGGAGATTACTTTGGAGAGTCTGATTATTTTACCAATAATAATTCTTCCAGTCCATGAGCATGGGATATCTTTCTACTTGTATCCTTTTCAATTTCTGTCAACAGTATTTTTGGTTTTTCTTGTAGAGGTCTTTTACCTCCTTGGTTAAATTGATTTCTAGTATTTTGTTACTTTTGGTAGTTATTGTAAATGAGATTCCCTTATCAATTCTTTTTTAGGTAGTTTATTGTTCATGTATAGAAACATTACTGATTTTTGTATTTTTTTAGGTAGTTTGTTGTTCATGTATAGAAATATTACTGATTTTTGTATGTTGATTTTGTATTCTGCAACTTTACTGAATTTGCTTAACAGTTCTAGGAGGGTTTTTTTGGTAAAGTTTTTGGGTTTTTCCCACACATAAGGTCATGTCATGTGCAGACAGAGACACTTTGACTTTCTCCTTTCCAATTTGGATGCCCTTTAATTTTTCTCTTGCTCAATTGCGCTGGCTAGGATTTCCAGTACTGTGTTGAATAAGAGAGACCACAGCTTTCTTTGCCATGCCTGTGTGGTTAGACAGATACATCGCTCATGATTTTCACTTTTATAAAGAACACTGGAACCAACATCTTTGAATATAAAGCTTCATTTATATTTAAAGTTATTCCCTGAGAAAAGATTCTTAGATATCTAGACAGATAAGACTGAATTTCTTTAAAGTGAAGATACGTATTTACAAATTACACTCAGCAGTATTAGCCTCATCAAACCTTTGCCCTCTGCTGTATTCGACAATCATGCACAGAATTGGCAAGTTTTCTAATATATTACTTTCAAAATCATTTTTTGTTGTTGTTGTATTACCAGGAAGTGGAAGATCATTCTAACCATCTAGTCTGCTGGCACCTCTCCCAGTCTACACAATTTCTCAATGATAGTCATTGTGACACTGCACAATCATTTGCATGTCTTCCTCAGTGTTCTGGGTTTCATGCTTTATTTAACCATCTCAAGCTCTTTAACCCAAAACACAGAGTATGGTGCTGTTGGAATGGAAGCCAACAGGAGCTTAAAAGCTTTGTCCAAACATGAAAACAGAAATGAGTTTGCTCACTTTAATTGTCATATGCAAGATTTAACGTGTAACTTAAGCTTTTTGTATATCTCATTTAGAGCAATATCCTTTACTATTACTTTTTTTCTCCACCATTTTTCTTTTCTTTCATCTTCTGGGTATGTTCTTTTAAAAAACTTTGTTATTGAAACATAACATGCTTCAAATTTTGTGAGAAGATTTTATATGAATGATTCATATATTTGAACCATGACTTGTCATGTTTTTTAACATTTCTGAATTATCTACTTTATAAAAGGAAATAATTGTTTGTTTTAAAGAGAGACACTTTTAGTATTTACGAATAAGAAAACACTTGTTCCAAAGAACAAGTCATGTCAACCCAACCTTCTTTCTTTAAGACAGTCTTTGCACTGATTGGAGAAATGCAGTAGACAGAGTATCAGTGTCTAAAAGGAATTTGAACCTATTCTCAAGCTCGATGCATAAGCAGTTTATGATATTAGTTCAGATTCTGATTAACAGATGAATGTCAACCTGGAAGAAGGAATCTAGGACATGTCATAAGGTTCTACCATTGACATTATCCAGATTGTTACTTATATTAATGATCTGGATGAAATTAAAGAAAAAATTGATTTCTAAAATTTTTCAGCTTGTGGAGACTGTAATGATGGGTTATAGTACTTGGATCAGTTGAAAAAGATGGAAATTGTAGTGGTAAATATGACTCTGTACTTGGGTTTCAAAAATAGAGTCACACTCGTACATGTAGAGGCAGACTTATAACCAATACTTTTATTTTTGCTTAGGGGAGATGGATAAACGCTAAGATGTTGCCTATGTTAATAGAAGCCCAATATAAGTAAGGATAATAGTGACAGTCTAGATAATCATATATCAATAAGAACATGTATAGACTGCTGTTTTGTGTTCTAGTCACTGCACATTAAGAGGACAAAGTGGTGTTTGTCCTAGAATGAGCAGCTAGGATAGCTCGAAAGACTTGAACTCTTACAATATGAGGAACTGATGAAGAAGAATGTTTATGAGCCTGAGAACCATATTTCATTATCCAGACCTCTTTTTTACACAAGCAAAAGCAGACTTTCTGTGCATTCTGAGGAAGAGAATGAAGACTATTGGCGATAACTATGAGATTAATTATGGGGAGTCATACTTGGACGTAATAGAAGTGATCATTTCCAGCATTACTAGTTGGAATAGAATCTACTGTAGACATTGTCATGTCTTCTCTACTTCTGGATACATGGGAGGATTCCATTTCCCCATCTCACTAAAATTAGGCATGGCTGTTATTAGGTTCTAGCCAATAAAACATGCATAGAAGTGAAAGTGTGGCTTCTGATTCAAAGCATTTGATTGATAGTGCTTTACTCATTAGCACTCTTTCTCCCGTTGGGTTACAATGGACATACCAGCTATGATCTCTGAGTGGTTACAATGGTCAGAATGTCTCCCAATCACCCCCACTCCCACCCCTTAGACTCAGCCACACACCTACATTGGACAGGTAGTTTGAATGGAAAATAAACCTTTGCTGTTTTTAACCACTGAAGTTCATGGGTTTTATTATGGCCTCCTAACCTTTTCTATCCTGATTGCCACCACTGCCTTCAAGATGCAGTGGTTCTTTGTGAATGAGCTGCAGCAAGACAAGAATTGGATTATTGACAGATTTTTGGTTCAGCAACTCACATACTTGCATTCTTTGCATTTTACTTTTATTGCTACACTGAATTCAGACTGTTGTTGGGGGTATAATTTAGTCAACTGGAATTTTCAACTGGCTCCAGGACCTCCTGAAAGATGAATCCCAGTAAAATGGGCAGAGATAATTCTCTTCCTAAGCACACTTCATTAACTCCACTGCGTGCCCAGCAACATCACACATTTATGGATCCTTTTTACTTTGGAAACAGCTAACAACAACTAGATAGTTCACCTGGCAAAGATTCTATTGCCACACACATTATTTATGAAGGCTGCGAGGCCCACACAAGAGCTCAGGGGAAAAGTAACTTTTGAACATGAACTTTGCAGTTTGAGTTTGGCATGTTTCATATAGACTGAACTATTGCCAAGTATCTCTTCATTCTATGCATCTAGATGTATTATTGCTGGTAACAAAGTTTCCCAAGGATGCCCTGCTTCCATCTGCTCACTCATGCAACTTAACAACTTAACTTAACTTACCTGCATACCCCAGGTACCCACTAAGTGTTATTGTTGAAGATGATGAGTGCTGGGAATTATCTGATATGTTTGTAAAGTGGTTTTGTCTGGGAAAGAGGTTTATGAGATGGTAGGAGCCAGGAAGTGAACTGAATAACATATGTACCTACCCTGAGAAAAAAATTAAAAAATGGAATTAAAAGGTGATCCGATGGGGGAAAAAATGGAAAGGGCAAATTTAAAATTATAATTAAAAATACATATGCATGCATATATATGCAAATATATATGTGTATTTGTCTTTATATAATAATTTTACATAATTCACAGCTAATTAATTGCCACCTCATTTTTGTTGTTCACAGGAGACCAAAATCAACTGTGTTCGTCTGGCTACAAAAGGTACGTTGGCATCTGCTTGTCTGTCTTCACCTGTTCTTCAACCATTTAAGTGTTTCTTTCTAGCCACACAGAGAAAGGTTAGGCAACAATAACTCAAAACCAGAAAGAATTGTTATTTTCACTGGAGTCATTTGCATCTAGAACATACCTTCTAGGGTGTATATTAGTAGCGCAGTGCGTAAAACAGAGTAAAAGTTTAAAACATATTTACTGAATGGATGGATGGTGGATGAATCTATGAAAGGATGGACTGGTACATTGATCAATGGAATGATGGATATAAATTTACTCAAATATTCTTTTCATATATGTTTTTCTTATATTTAGGTCTATGTTTATGTGGGTATTTTTAAAGCATGTCTATTAGACCCATCTACTGAGTTTTGTACTTCGTTCAATTGGTACACGGCTTTCAAAAATGAGGTGATTAGCACTGGGGCCTTTAGTAATAAGAAGACAAATGCTGCATTATTATGTAGTTGGCATTTTCAACACTTATCCCCAAAACTAAGGCAGCATTGTTCAGGCTCATCACTTTTGTTTTCCTAATTATAATTGAATTGCCTGGCTCTTTCAATTGGTACATGTTTCTGTTTATTACTCTTTTTAAAAAACAAAATCAATGAATCATTTGCTATCATTTAACCTATTACAGGGTTGAATAGTTAAAAATCAGATTTATCTTTTTGTTACAGAGTTGATGTTTTTAACAGCAAACCTCCCCATACACACACACGAAAATTGGACAATTCTACTCTGTTCCCTGAATTTACTGATGGCATATATAGTTTCATAGACTGCTTCCAATCCAAGGAGATAAAAGTTGTAAACATAAGTAGGTATATACTCTTAGATGTAAAGTACAGACAAAAGTGATGACCCAAGTATGTATGTGTATGTGTGTAAATATATAGACACATGCACAATGGACAAAACCACACAGAGGAACATACACACACACGTGGGCAGAGTGGGGAGAAAAAGAGAGAAAAAAATCTACAGCTACTTGACAAAATGTGCACCAAGACCCATCACGCATGACTTTTATTACTTTGAATAAAATCAACCCAATATTTAAGCACCAGAGAGAAGATGCAGGAGGAAGAAGAAAACAGAAGCACTAGGGCTTCCAGTGATAAGAAGTCACCCCGATTTCACATAAGTCACAGAGGGTGGCATGTCCCTAACTTGTTCCCTCTCAGGAACTCAGGCTCCTGGATGGAAAGAGATAAAATACTCTCTGCGAGGCAAGGAGAATTGATGGCCTGCAAACAAAAGTGACACAAATCACAGGTCTTGGCAGACTTTTCCACTGAAGAAAACAGATAATGTAGAAGGAAGAGCACCATCAATTGGGTAGCACTAGGGCTCTAGACAGCAGTCGGGACAGCTGGGTGTCTGCAGCCTGCTTTAAAGCAGCTGTAGCGGGAAGGAAATTCACAGACAAACCTCCTTCACTGTGGTATGCTCTATGGCTCCTCAGTGGCTTTTGACTCATAGACCAGGAGAGATGGATGCAATGGATCTGCACTCCATGGGGTAGGTGGGATTCTAAGGACACCCTCTGGGATGTAAGCTCTATGAAAGGGTAGCTGCCTGGGTCATAATTTCTGAACTGAGAATTGAAAACATGAGGCCTGACAAGCAGTAGGAACATACGGGGACAGTGGGAGAATCTCTAAAACTATACTCTCCTGAAAACTTCAGGACTGCAGTCCTCAGAGGCATAGAAGCCCACCCTGCTGGGCTTCTCTAGAGTTGCATTGCTGATGTGCAAGAGAATTGCAGTGACATTTAAAGAACCAGACAGAAGAGTTCTCTCCCTCTCCTTAGCATAAGGGCTTCCCCTCTTGCCTGAGCTTTAGGTTACCATCTTTTGCCATCTTTCCTTAAGTGAATGGAGTGTGTATGCAGGTAAAGTGAGCATGTGTGAAAGGACAGGAATGCATGAATGAGTGTGAATGCCCGGCTGTCCAAGCCCAGGCAGGCTTCTGAGAGGTCAGCCTATTGGGGAATCTGAGCATCCACATCCTGGTTTTCTAATTCGGTGAGATCCAACACTTGAGCCCAAAGAAATGGGGCTCCAGTGGCACTTGGGAATGGGGCAGAGAACCAGATAGTACAGAATGCCAGTTGGACACTGTTCAGTTATCCCGTCTCACCACATCAGGTTAGAAGGATGCTTGGGGAGCGTAGGACAAAGGGAAGCAGACCTGTGTTTGATGAGTGTCTACTTGGTGCCTGGTACTATGCTTAGAGTATCCAGGGTTGATTAAAGGCAAACCCTATCTATTATAAATCTGTCTACTGCCTGTGAGGAGTTTGTATCAAGAACCTAAAGCTGGGAATCAATATTCTGTTTATCCCATCCCTTCCTGACCACCTGGATCAAATTTCCTCTAGGCAGACTTGCTGAAAACAGTATTCTTTTTAACAGAGGAAGATACTGAGAATCCCACAGACTTTGGAAGGATACAAAGTCCCAGAGATGGGTCATCAGTCTCCCCCAAGGCTCTTCCCTCTCTCTGTCATCATGGCATCTGCTTCATGGGTCTAATGGAAGGCATCCAGACCCTGAGGTTCATATGTCAGACTCGAGGCCAGTACTCTGGTGATGAAGCAACTTGCTGCTGTCTGGTCCCTGACCCCAGAGAGTCCAGCCAGTGTCTATGACCAGATGGTTGCCAGTTGTAACAGCCCTAAGCACTCATTCAGTATCATTCTAACTTGACCCCAAGCCTAGTGCCCCTTACACAAGAATATTAGACACACACCTGGCTCCAGCGTGTGTCTCCAACCCTTTCCTTTCTGTAACGTTGCTACTAGTAACTCGATCTAATTTAGTACTGCCCAGCTTGGAGGGTTGCAAAGTAATGGACCTGTATTAGTTTCCTGTGGCTACTGTAACAAAGTCCTACAAATTGGTTGGCTTACATAACACAAATTTATTTTCTCATAGTTCTGGAGGTCCAAAGTCTGAAATCAAGGTGTCTGCATAATTTGTTCCTTCTGAGTATTGTGAGGAAGAATCTGTTCTATGTGTGTCTCTTAGCTTCTGGTGGTTTGCTGGCAAATCTTTGGCATTTCTTGGCTTTTGGAAGCACCACTCTGATCACTGCCTTACCATCACATGACATTCTCCTTGTGTGCTTGACTGTGTTCAAAATTCCCCTTTTTATGAGGTTACTACCACCTAATCCAATAAGGACATTTGATTAGGGTAGCAAAAAGCAAGGGAATTGCCTTGAATATAAGAGCTAAAAGACATTTTGAGCACTTTGCTTGATACACTCTAGACCTGGGAATCGATCTGATCAGAGCCATAGAGAGAAAACTGCAGCCAGTAGGTAAACAGGCATTAAGTGATGGTTTGGATTTAAAACTATTATTCAGACTCTGAAAGGAAGACAATAGAAAGCCACAGAGCAAAAAAGAGCAATTTAAAAATCAGGTTTTGTTCTTATCATTAAAACAGGAAATGTTAGAAAGGGCGAGTGAGCAGGGGAATCATTTAGAACCATTAACAGTGTATAGCCTTCCTTTGGAAGATGAGGGATGGGCTCAACATAGGCAGCAGATTGAAGATGTTAGCCACAGGTGCTCAAGGTGATCCTTGAGAAAATGGAGCATGTGGAAGCTTGGGGTAGGGACTTAGACTTCAGAGGTGCTAATGCTCAAGTAGAGAGAAAATAACCCTTCCCATGGGAGGTACATTATCCCATCTGGTAGAATATGCCCCAGACTGCAGCTGCTAAAGGAGGTACCCAAGTATCTCAATTCATGTCCTCTGGCTGAGACAGAGCAGGCCGAGGGAAAATTGTTTCTGACCTAGTCGTTCAATTCTAGAACTACATTGGTCAATCCCCCTTTGAGAAACTGATGCCCAGTTCCATCCAAGTTCTCTTACCCATTGATGTTCTGTCTTCCTAATTCTCCCCGTGACTCCCTTCCTGCACTCATCTGTTCATTTTGCTACTTTTTCTTACCCACAGGCCTTACCCCACCAGTCTTGTCTGCATGATCTGACCCCTTCCTCTCTCCAGCCTCCTCTAAGCTTCTATCCTTTTATTATTTTATTACACTCTGGCATGCTGGTCTTCTTTCAGTTCTTCAGGCACATCAAACTCCTCCCAAGCTTGGGGCCTTTGCTCATCTTGCTCTCTCTCTGAAATGCTTTGGCTTCCATATGTGTCTCCTTAACAGATAAATATCTTAACAGATAAGTATCTTTAAGATGGCATCTTAAACCTTATATCCTCAGAAGACCATCCTGACCTCTATTTTAATGTATATCCCCAACTTTCCACTCTCACTAAACCCTGTACTTTTCTTTCATAGCACTCATCACAACTTACAAATACATATATATATGTATATGTGTGTGTGTATATATATATATCGTCTGCTTACATGTTTAATGTCTATCTCCCTGCTAGACTCTACGTGACGTAAGTGCAAAGACTGTGCTTATTTTGAGCACTGTTGTATTATTCCCAGATCTTAGCATATACTGGTACTCAATGAAATGCATTGGATGAACAAATGGATGGGTGGGTGGATGGATGGATGGATGGATGGATGGATGGATGGATGGATGGATAAATGGATGGATGAGTGGATGACTGACAGGTCATTATTCTTCCATGGCTTCATTTTTTTCAAATGCAAGTTACACGTCAGGATTGTTCTCTTAAAGGGTAGGAGTAAAAGTGACAGAGGTAAAGGGTCCACTATGGGATCTGCAATCCGCACTAACAAGAAGGCCAGCCAGTCTCTGTTTCTGTTCCTGCTGTGATAGGGATCTCTCTACCCACCATAGAGCTGCTTCACACTTTGGACACGTCAGTTTGAGAGGGCTTCTGTGTTATGAGTCCAAACTGGCTCCCTATTATTTTCCTGCCCATCAGTTCTTGAAGTCAAATGGATTCTGTCTACCATTTCTCCTTCCAGAAAATGACATTTGCTTCCTCTGACCTGTTCCTCCTGCCTTGGTTAGGGTCAGGAAGGTGCATGCTTGCTTCTTTCCATTGGGTGGAAGCACTCTGGCTGCCAGCAGGCAGCAGCACTCCTGTCTTGTCTCTGGCGCCAGCCGTCAAGGGAACACAGCTGGCTCTGCAGACTCCCGCTGGGTGCGCCCGAGTGGCAGTTAGAAAAATCAGCTTTGATTTGATTTGCAAACTGAGCCGAGTCATTGAGACAAAATAAACCCGGAAACCCATAAAGCCATTTGCAGAGTTGCTTTGCAGAAGACAGCCACAGTTTTAATCTAGTAAACACTCTCTAACGATCCCATTAAAACAACCCCCTTGGAGTGGGTGCTGAAAGCTGAACTCCAGAATAATGAAGCATGGGATGAGGGGCCAGTGTCACCAGTAGTTTTGTTCTGCTTGGTAGCAGCTATGGACTAACGCCATTGTTCCAACAGTGATAGGCAAGAGGTTTGGGCGCTGGTCTTTTGTAAACATGCCTTCTTTTCATAAGAGCTAAGCCTGAGGTAAAGCATTTCACCGGCATTTTCCTCTCCTCTCTCCATAATGAATTCTCACTCCTGCAGGGACCAGCAGGGACACTACATAGCCATTTTTCAGTGAGATGCTCTCATTTTACAGATGCTAAGACTGGGGCCCAGAGGAGCAGTGATGTGTCCATGCCTTGTTTATCCACAGAATCACAGCCACAGGTGGTGTGAGAATCCTCTGCTATCAGCAGGCAATGCCCACTCCCATTGATACAAGCCTATGTGGAAGATTCTGTTTTATACAAAAAGCTTCCTTGAGAGGTTGCATGGAATAATTGGAAACTAGAAACACCTGGATTCAAATCCTGTCCCCCAAAATTTAGCTGTTAGACCTTGGACAAGTCAGTTAAAATCTACAAATCTGTCCCTTAACTTTTAAGCCTGAGATCAGTAGTCCTTTCTACTGAGTATTCATGAACATAATATATAATTATATATAAAATATATTTTATATATATGTATGTGTCCTTATTTTTTTCTTCCTTACTTTCTGAGTCTCTAATGTGGGACTTGGAGACCCAGACCTACTCAGCACAGATCCTCTCTTCGGTTCTCTAAGGAAAAAGCCAAAGCCCAGACTCTAGTCACTGCTTGTACATTTCTACAAATCAGCCATTTGTCAAATGGTTACTGGCCAGATCCAAAGTGAAGAAACTGAGAGGGGACAGGAGTGATGTTGGCCTCACTTTTCAGCACTTGACCTTTCCATTGATAGGTTGTTGTCTCTAGATGAGATCCTGCACAGCAATAGTATTCTTTTATGGACATGTATAGGATTGTGGTCATCCCTTTTCTAGCCTTGACTGTGACACTGTCCTTTCTTCATTACCTGCCCAGCAATTTCGGGAGGGACCCAGGAGCACAGCATGTCCAAATCTAGCTAGAGCAACCAGGGTAGAGGTCATAATGGGGAATCACTTGTGAGAGGAAAGACTCCAGTGAGATAGTCTATTGGAAAACTCTTGATTGTTGTTCAGTCTTTATACATCTTGTCAAACTTTTGGAGGTGAAAGCTCAGACTGTGTGGCTGGAGGGTTTGGGCAGGGCAATGCTATTCTTCCCAAGCTGAGTCCCATGAGATACATTTTCCAGGATTAGGACCCTCAGAGTTACGTGAGTGTAACAAGTTCTTCTTGACTTGTGTCCCCCTTTGCTCTCACCTACTGTCTTCTAGGTCCTAAAATGTCAATGGAAAAATACGGATTTTCCTAAAGGTTTTGCAAAAAGATGGAGGAAGAGAACTATCTCACAAGTACACATAAAATAGCCTACAGATGACCTTTAAATATCCCAACCCTTTCTTTAATATTTTTCTTGCTACAACAGCTGGCACATCTCTCTCACCTTTTGCTTTCCCTCTTAGCTACTCTCTAGATGTGCTCGAACTTCCCCCACCACACACACCCTTTCCATACCCCACTTCCACACCCCACTCAGGAAGACAACAGCTGGTGTGACAGAGTTCAGAAAAACAAGTGAGGACTAACTCTTGCCATTCAAGCATGTACCTTGGGAGTTCCAATCCATCTTTCTCAATTAGAAATAAGAATTATCTACTCAAGATCTGAGATACCTGAGCTGACTTGATCACAAGTCTGTTATTGCAAAGCAGTTGCATCTTCTAAAGGGAAAATGGGGACTTTTACAATTGGGAGTCAGGGAAGGAACACATTTGGGGTAGGCAGGAGACAGAGGTTATAAATAAAGAGAACAAAGCTCATTGGAGATTTTAAACCCCATTGATGGAATCTCAATGTAATGTTTGAAGGGAGATTAAAAGGGGATTGCAAAAATTAACCACCTATTGTGTGCCAGTCACAGGGCTTTGTGTGCTGACACAAGGCTGCAGTGTGATGATAGAAGTAAAACCCGGCATTTAGGACACACTAAATAAATAGCGGTCATCGTTATTACTTAACGATGGGCCAAATAGACTCAAGGGGTTAAATAAAGAACTCAACTTTCCTCTGAATTGGAAATCAGATCTGATTCCATCGTACCACTTCGAATCTTATTAATACCATAGACAGGTGAGATTCCTGGACCACTGACAGGATGCTCTGTGTCCTACCTATTTGTTAACCTCTTCCCATGCCTCTTTTCTAGTAATAATTGATAATAGAATATTTAGCATATGATGGTCTTTGGCCTGTCTCCAGGAGTATTCAAGCTAAGTCCTGGAGCAGAAGGTGAGGTGGCCCAAGAAATCCTCGACTTTCTTCACTTCTACAACATATTGAAGCTAATAAACCGAGAAATTAGTTTGTCTTCAGGGTTGTCTGCTCCAGGGCCATCTGCAGCCCAGCAGCATCTCTCTGCACTCAACAATGATTGCTTTAGAAGGGACAAGAGTCAGAAGGGAAGTCTGAGGCATTCAGCATTCTGAGCTCCTTCTTTGCAGGCTGACACACACACACACACACACACACACACACACACACACACTGAACAGGGCCTGGAAACAGTAAAGAGAGAAGGGTAATGAATCCTCAAGTAAAACCTGATGTGGTCAGGGGACCAGGTGATACAGGAGAAAGCAAGAGACCTCTACCTCTTCTCCAACCGGATTAGTCAGGCTAGGCTAGGCTTTGCTGCCATGACAAGCTAATACCCAACTCCCAGGAGCTTAATACCACGAAGGCATATTTGTTGCTATGCCATCTAGATTATATGTGGTCTCAAAGAACCCCTCAGCAGGGGAAGAGAAAGCATAGAAGTGGTAACTTGGATCTTAAATATGTCACTTGGAAATGACTCACGCCACTTCCACTTACATGGCCTTGATGAGAGTTAGTCATATGATAACAGCACAACTGTAAGTTGACAGGAACTCTTTCCTGTGCCCAAAGAGAGATGGACCAGACACTGGTAAACATGAGACATCTCTAGAACCATATACGTAAATAGGACCTTTTTCTGTTTCTACCTTCTTTTGTGTTTGGCTGAGATCCATGATCCATCCCACTATATGCTGCCTACCAACTAGAAAAATCTCTCCCCCTTCCTGCACTTATCCAGCTGTCCCTCTGTTCCTACCCCAGGGAGCTCAGCATTACTGCTCTGCACAGCATGGGTTGTAGACCCAGAGGGTGGAGTGGGGAGGCACCTCCTCTAGGCCTACCAACCCAACTAAGGCTTTAACTCTTTTCCATTTGATCCTCAAAATGACTTCATGAGATAATTATTACCTCCACTTGACAAGTGGAGAAACTAAAATTTAGAAATGTATGTAATTTTCCACATGACACAGCTATTGAGTGAAAAATACCAAATCAGACTTTCATGTATTCATTTACTTTTCAGTAAGCATGTATTGAGTACAACTTAGTATTAATATGTAATCCCACATTCCCTAGTGGTTGAAAACATCATCTTTAGATTTGGATGGTGTTTGATTCTAGGTAGGAAAAGGTACTAAACTACTCTGTGTCTCTGTTTCCCCACCTATAAACCAATGACAATAACACCACTTACGGCCAGGTGCAGTGGCTCACACCTGTAATCCTAGCACTTTGGAAGACCAAGGCGGGTGGATCACCTGAGGACAGGAGTTCGAGACCAGCCTGACCAACAGGAGAAGCCCTGTCTCTACTAAAAATACAAAATTAGCTTGGCATGGTGGCGCATGCCTGTAATCTCAGCTACTCGGGAGGCTGAGGCAGGAGAATCGCTTGAACCTGGCAGGTAGAGGTTGCTGTGAGCCGAGATCATGCCATTGCGCTCCAGCCTGGGCAACAAGCATGAAACCCCTTCTCAAAAATAAATAAATAAATAAGTAAAATCACTTACTTCACAGGGCTAATGTAAGAATTTCATGAGCAAATGTATCAAAAGTACTTAATATGATACCTGGCTCATAAGAAACACTCAACAAATAGTAGCTCATGGGAAAACTAACCAATAAATATAAGTCCAATAAGGGCTGTGGTCAATGCAAAATCAGGATGTCCCTGGTGGGCAAGAAGGGAGACATAAATCAACTTAGGGTATCCTATTTCAGAATACTAAGATAAGGTTTGAAAGAAGAGTGACAATTACCGTGTTGAACAAGGTTGGAAAGCAAGTCAAGTAAGCCAAGGGAATAGGTATGCAAATCACTGAAGGCAAGAGAGCATGCCACTGAATTTAAATGGGACAAGGCAAAGCAATGATGACTAGCAGGCCAGTGTGACCAGATGAGGTTAGGAGTGATCAGGGGCCACCCAGGACTCTGTGTAGCCCCACTGTGTGTGTGTGTGTGTGTGTGCGCGCGTGCGTGTATGTGCATGTAAAAGCATTGTCTTTAGATAGTGGAACTTCTGGAGGTACTTAAGCAGACTGCCTTTTTGGGGAAGGACACCCTAGTTATAGTTTAGAAAATGCATCAGAGAAGGAAGACTAAGGCAAGGAGAAGACTACAGAAAGGGAGAGCACCTAAGAGGCTGCTGAAGGGGACCAAGTGGGAACATGTAAGTCATCTCTTCTCTCAAGGCTTCCATTTCTTTTACTGGCATGTGAGGGTGACAGTCCTTGTCTTGCCTACCTCAGAGCATAGGGGTTAAAAAAAAAACAAACTAAAAAATAGCTACTTAGAACAGGAGTTAGCAAACTCTTCTGTAAAAGGACAGATAGTAAATATTTTCAGCTTTGCAGGCCTTATGGTCTCTGTCACAACTACTAAAGTTTGTCATTGTAGCTCCAAAGCAACCATACGTATAAGAATATGTATAAGAATGAGTGCAGCTGTGTTCCAATAAAACTTTGTTTATGGACACTGAAATTTGCATTTTATATAATTTCCATGTGTCACAAAATATTACTCCTCTTCCATTTTTTCCCAACCATTAGGAAAATGTAAAAAGCATTTATAGCTCATGGCTGCATAGAAAACAGGGAGTGGGGGCCCAGATTTGGCCCACAGGTCATAGTTTGCTGACCCCTGACTTAGATTATGCTTTTAAAATATCAAAACTTTTCATTTTTTTAAGGGAGAAGTATTATGATAACTATTTACTGGTGGTTAAATTTTATAGTATTTCATGGCTGTTGATCAAGTTTGCCATCTGTGTTATTTTTGAAATTATGTATTTTCTGTTTATCAGTTGGTCTGGAATACTCTACTCTCTCAATTTTGCATAAGAACTTCCTGCAGTTTTGTTGACGGACCACTGAAGAAAGCTGCAGTCTCTGGACAAGCCTAAAACACCTTTTAACCTTTTGTATGATTTTTTTTTAGAGAGGTGAGGGGTGGATTTGAAAGGACAGGAACATTAAAGCCAGACAAACCAGGGTTTGAATACAACCTCTACCAGTTTGCGACCTTGAACAAGTTTTACAGATTCTATGATTCAACATTTCTTCATTCATTCATTCATTTATTCAACAAATATTCACTGAGTACCTACTATGTGTCAGGCACAATGCAAGTACACGTGAGTACACTCATAAATGGAACACCATGTCTGCTTTCAGGGAGACTACAGATTTAAGAGAAGGCATCCACTTCTAATACAGTGATGTTATTGCAATAAGAAGGGAAAATGAGGGTGTTATGGGAAGACAAGAAGGGGCATGTGTCCCAGAGTCACTGACATACTAAATAAAGACTCCCTAGAGGTAACGGGTTCTAAACTGACACCTGATAGATGAGCAGTTGTCAGCCAGGTGAAGAAGCAGAAGGGAGTATATCCCATGCAAAGTGACTCACCTAAGGAAGGCTTACATACAAGAAGGTGGGGGAAGGGGAGCTGTTGATAATGGAAAGTTGTTTATTGTGCTTGGGACAAGGTGGGCAGTGGTAGTGGAGAGAGACAAGACCAGAGGGGGTGGGCAGGAGATTCATCATGGAGGGCCTGTGAGCTGGGTGAAGTGGTTTGAAGTTTACCTTGCGGACAACGAGGCAGCGCTGATGTATTTCAGCTGAAGGATGGAGACTAAGACTGAAGGGGAACAAGACCAGAGGCAGAAAGACCAGACAGGAGGCTGCTTAAATAATCCATGTGAAACACAAGGGTGGCTTGAACAAAGTGAGAATGAAATTAAAGAGAAGGAAGCAGCTTCAAGAGCTTTTCTGGGGTAGAATTAATAAAGCATTGTGATTGATTCTAAGAGGGACATCAGAAAAAAGGAGGGCTCCCATATGTCTAGACTGAGAAGCTACGTGGATGGTGGCACCATTTATGCAGAAAGGGAAGTCTAACGGAGAAGTAGTTTCGGTGGAAAAATGACAGATTTATTTATAATCATACTGACCTTTCTGGGTTATTCTAAGTCTTAGAAACATTATATGTGAGGCGCCCAGAAAAGTACCTGGCATGTCGTGGGTGCTTGATAAGTGGTGCCTCTTACTTTTGTTTCATTTTTAAAAAATCTATTTCAGGCCCTGTTTTGTTAAATCATGATGTTCTTTTGCTATTTAGTGTGAGCTCTTCAGAGCCACAAGAATTGCAGTTTTGTTCACCGTACCGCACGTTTTCATGTGTGTTTCTTTCTCTCCTTCTCTTCTGCATGCTGCCTGGGGACTGGCTTCCTTGTGGTCAGCACCAATGGGCAGCGCCCAGGTGACCCCGGGGACTCCACTCTGCCTCCTCACCACAGGTGATCACCAGAGCCCTGGGCGGGTGGGAGGGGAGAGTTGCCCATGCTTAGTGGGTCCTCCAAGCCAGGTGCACCAGAGAGGAACCAGCAGTCCCTCCACCCCACCCACCTACTCACCCCTCCACCCATTCACCCATCAACCCACACATTCATTCATTCATCCAACCATCCATCCATCCCTCTGTGCATACACTCATCTGTCCACTCACCTATTCACTCATTCTACTAATGCTTACTAAGTACCTCCTGGGTGCCAGGCACTGTTCTAGGCACTGAGATGTACAATGAAGAGCAAAAGAAGATATGTTCCAATGCCTTTCCAGGAGACGAAACAGCCATTGGTCAAAAACCTACACAAATAAATTTGCCACTTTGAGTGGTGTTACAAAGGAAAGGTACATGGTGTTCAAAATAAACAAACTCATGTGCAGCCAAGGGAGTGCTTCACAGGGGAAGTGACAGCTGAGCTGTGATATAAGTTTGGGAAAAAGTTGACGTAACAATTCTGTGCCTAGGAAATGAGAAGCTCTCACTATGATCTCAGGTCTGCCATTTGTCCTGACAATTTACCCATACCATATCAGCCCGACTTTTCCTATCTGTTAAATAGGAATAATCCCACCTACCCCTTATGAGGCACCATTTACATTGTAGACTGTACACATGCCTCTGAGACTAAACAAGATAATAAATGTCAAAGGAGCTGCTATGGGTATGCCCAGTCCAAAGTCTATATTTGTTTGAAGTAAATACCAGCCCCTTTCCTCAAGTGCACCGTAGGTGGAACTCATTTCACATGAATGTGTGCCATTCTTCAAAGGACGCAGAGCCACTCATGTGAGAGGTCGACGTCCATCATGGGACTCAAAAGACAAGCCAACCTAGAGACCTCTTTATTGCAGGGTGCCTTTTTAATCCGTGGGAAGTTTCTTGGAGATTTCAAACCTTTAACTGTCACCTCTCTTAAAGTCCTTGCCCAGACAATGGCCTCCGGTCTGCTAATGCCTGAATGGTCATTTTATCATGGTGGAAAAGAAGGTGCAGCAAGCAGTGATGACATGAGTCTGGGCATCCAGTACCTTCACAGTTCACTCCTGTCCACCCCCTTTCCCAAACTCAGAGACATCACTGCTAGTGAATGTCTTAGGTTGAGTTCCCTGGACACTGAGACTGAGATGGAGATTCTTGTGCAAATTATTCATTGCAGAGTGTTCTCAGAAGAAAGGGAGGAGGATGAGATACGGCAGAGAACAAAGCTAAGGGAGGATGTGGAGACCTGCATCTGCCTGAACCCCGGGAAAAGGGGAGGTATGGAGCAGGAAATGTACTAAAGAGTTGGTCCCACCTTGAGGCAAGGGGGCCAATATTTGTACCATGGTGTTGGTCAGCCACTGGCTGTGGGCTGCCTTGGGAATGCATTACATCCTGGGGAAGTGGTTCCCTTTTGCCTAATGGTACTTCTCTTGGAAGGGAGGTATTTGTGAGCCATTTGCTGCCAGCACCCACAGCACCTGTAGAGTAGTCACACCAGCCCAGTAAAGGAGATTGGGGCTGAGCCTAAACAGTGTCCACTATGGGCGAGTTTTGTCTCTGCCTTTGTACTGCCCTGGACACCTGTACTCTAGTGTGTCACCGCAAACATTACAAACATTACAGGAATTTTATCTCAGCCACTCCCTGTTAGATTACCTTAAGCAAGTTGCATAGCCTTATTTCACTTGCAAAACTAATTATCAGATGTGCTTCATGCAGTTATATTAAAAATTCCATTAGAAGATGCTAGGAATGTTGTGTGCGGTCACTGCACATAGTAGGTCTTTACTGAAATCAGTCCCCAGCCCTACCTTATCAGAGGCCCTTCCCAAAGGGAGGTAGGAGTTACAGATGGACACGTGGGAGTGTGCAGATCGACAGCGGGAGAAAAGTGACTCTCGCCACTGTGCACACCACCAATTTACAGAGAAACAATACTTCTCCAGAGTGTGTGCAAGCTGCTCTGTTTCTGCTGGGCCATTGTTCTCTGGGCTCTATTCAAGTCGAGCAGTCAGATAATATTTTCTTTAAACAGAGCGAATCCCATATCATGTGCTTTTGTTCTTACTTCTTGTCTTCTAAGGCATCTGAATGTTCCTCCTCTGACAGGTTTATTTCATTGTGATCCATTTATTTCCACATGTTTCTCAGCCTCATTTGATGGGCGAGGTGCCTGTGAGTGCCATCCCTTTCAAAGGGTGTTTTTGTTAATGTTCGTCCCCTGGTAGCAATAATGGCTGATGTAAATAATAACTGCCTAGGTCTGAATGATGGGGATATTAGACTTTAAGCACAGGCAGCCTCTTTTCATATCAACACCAACTCAGAGAGCTGCAGGACCACATTATGTAGCAGGGATAGGCCGGCATTCAGAGTGAATGGAGGCTGAGTTCAGCTCTCAGCAATGCCACCTTCTGGTCTGGTGATCCTGGATAAGTTATTTTTCTTTTCCAGACTTCATTATCTTTATTTGGAGAAATTGAAATATTAATAACCACAGTCATAGTTAATCATGAGAACTAAGTGCAGTAAGAGCTTTAACTTCTTTGCCCATCTAGCTCCAATTAGTTCTTTAGCTCTTCTGGATTTATTGGCTTATCCTTCAAGGAATTCATGCTCTATGGCAAGATTGTGCAACCCCAGCACCATTGATGTCTGGGGCCGGATAGTTCTTTGTTGGGGGCAGGGTTGGGGGTGCTGTCCTGTGCACTGTAGGATGCTTAGCGGCATCCCTGCCTCTCCCCATTAGATGCCAGCAGCATGTCAACCCCGATTGTAACAACCAAATACATCTCCAGACATTCCCAAATGTGCCATGGAGACAAAAATCATCCTCCGTTATAAACCTCCAGAGCCATACTGTTTAATAATAATAGAATTTGAATATTGTATGTAATTTTAAATTTCTTAGTTACTTGAGAAAAGTAAAAAGAAACAGGTGAAGTTAATTTTAATAATATAATGTATTTAACTCAATACAGATGCTCCTCAACTTATGATGGAGTTATGTCCCAATAAATGTATCATAAGTTGGAAATGTTGTAAGTTGAAAATGTGTTTAATACAATTAACCTGCGGAACATCATAGCTTAACCTAGCCTACTTTAAATGTGCCATGTTCAAAACACTTACATTAGCCTAAAGTCAGGCGAAATCATCTAACACAAAGCCTATTTTATATTAAAGTATTGAGTAGCTCATGTAATTTATGGAATACTGTACTGAAAGTGAAAAGCAGAATGTTTGCACCAGTACTTAAAGTACAGTCTCTACTGAATAGGTATCACTTTCTCAGCAGCATTGTAAACTCCAAGAATCTTAAGCCCGCCTATCTTAAGTTCACAATCATCTGGTATATCCAAAATATTACTATTATAATATGCAACAGAATTAAAGAAAACAACAGATGAAAGCTATTTTACATTCTTTTTTTGTACTAAGTCTTTAACATTTGGTGTGTATTTTACACATAGAACACTTCAATAAAATAAATTTTAAAATTCAGTTCCTCAGTTGCACCAGACACTTTTCAAGTGCTCTAAGTTCGTGTCTTCGTGACTACCATTGTGGGCAGCGCAGATCTAGAGGTAACACATCTAGGGTCATCTTTGTCCCTAGTTGCTGAATAGAAATGTATGTGTAGAGAAGAGGTTCATATTCAGTTACTTTTATTCCTTGTTGCTCTCTGGGGCTAGGGGATGTTTGGCAAAATCTGGAGATTTATTTGGTTGTCACAACTGGGTGCGAGGGGCTATAGTCACCTAGTGGGTAGAGGTCAGGGATGCTTCCATTGAGAGAAATAAGATAAAATCCTCTTTGGCCAGGATTGGGCATTTTTCTGCAGTGAGTTGACTGGAGGCTGCAGTAGAGAAGTGACCAGTTAATTAACATTAAGAGGACTCAGTCTTCCCCAGGCCCACCAGTGCAGAAAGAAGGCCTCTTCTCATATCCCTCCTGCAGTTCAGCCAGGCCTCAAGGGGGTGGCCTGGACCTCTGAGCCCAAGAGGAGACTGACAGTGTTCAGTCTGGAGGCCACAGTAGCTGTACTACAGGTCATCCTCAGGGGCAGATCTGACTTCATTGTCTTGGCCATGCCCAGTGCCCATTGTCAATTTTCTACAGAGAGAAGGGCTAAGGGACAAGCCCTCATCTGGAGCCCAAACTCCATTCCTTAAAACTGAGGGAACTTGGCCGGGCGCGGTGGCTCACGTCTGTAATCCCAGCACTTTGGGAGGCCGAGGCGGGCGGATCACAAGGTCAGGAGATCGAGACTATCCTGGCTAACACAGTGAAACCCCGTCTCTACCAAAAATACAAAAAATTAGCCAGTGTGGTGGCAGGCGCCTGTAATCCCAGCTACTCGGGAGGCTGAGGCAGGAGAATGGCATGAACCTGGGAGGCGGAGCTTGCAGTGAGCCGAGATCGCACCACTGCACTCTAGCCTAGGTGACAGAGCAAGATTCCGTCTCAGAAAGAAAAAAAAAAACAAAAAAACTGAAGGACCTTGAGCCAATTACTCAGACTTTCACCTTTCTGAGCCTCACCTTCTTCATTTATGAAATAGTAAAGTTGAGTCCCTGTACAGCCAGGCCCAATCATGGTGAGGGCCAACAGAAGAAATGGATGCACTCCTAACCCAGCTCCAGGTTTGAGCAGGTATTGCATACAACTTCCCTTATTATTCCTTTATTTCCTGTGCACCTCATGTTAAAACTCTCTCCTATTATTTCCCTGGAAATTCTTTAAATCAGGGCCTTGGCACAGTGACAGGATTCAGGTCATCGTACACTCTGGGAGTGCTTCGCAACTGCCCTTAAAGCAACTTTCCCAGGGACGGCTCCACTTGGACCCAGGTAGAAGGAGTTTGAGCCTTTGGGACAAAGCTGTTTAGGCCAAGAGAAGATGATGAAGCAAGGCAGCAGTCTCCCTAGGGTCATGCCCTGGGCCCTGTGAGCTTGGACACCGTGAGGCCTCGGTGACCCTCCAAGGGAGCATGTGCCCAGTGGAAGGGGTTGACAGATGATGTGAGAACAGGAACCAGAGGCAGGAGAACCAGGTGAAGCTCCAACCTGAACAGCGACCATGAGGGGAAAATGCTTGGTGGAGAGAGGCGGAAGACCGGCAGCAGAGGCAGGGGCATAGCCTGCCAGGAGAGAGGGGGCAGTTCTGAGAGACAGCAGCATTGGGAATGTCCAATAAGATGATGAAAAGAAAAATATAACAGCAAATATGTTACATACTTCCTACATGCTGTGGAATGTGCTGAGTTTCACATCATTAATTCGTTTAAACTTCCCAGCAGCTCTGCCAAATAGAGTACCTGTTAGTAGTCACAGTTTACAGATGAGGAAACTGAGGGTCAGATGATTAAAAATCACTCAACTCTGAAATGATGAAACTAGGATTCAAACTCAGGTCTCTCAAGACAGTCTGTAATTGTACTCTCCATGCTCTGTGCCCATAGACATTGGAGAGCACCTATTCTGAGCCAGCACTGGGAAATCCCATGGCAGGATGGTTCAGGACAGTCTCAGAAGCCACACAATTTACCATCTGAGAGGCTTTGAGCCCCAAAGTTTCCCCATTTTCTTATCTGCAAAATGGAAATACTAATAATGACCAGTTATTGGGAAGAATCATAAGATAAGAAACTTCATTATCTTAGTCATTATTATGATCCTACACCCATCTTACAGATGAGCAAATTGAGGTCCAGAGAGTGAGCAGCAGGCAAACTGACCATTGCTAAGATTCAGGCAGACTGAATCTGGGCCAGACTGTAATTGGTGACTGGGCCAGAACTGTGGTTCCTGAGAAATGTGAGTGATGGAGGAAATAGGTAAGAGCCCATCAGGGCCTCAGGCCTGGGGCACTTAAAGTGCCAAATAGAAGTCATGAATCAGGGCTCATCAAAGCTTTAGGACATAAGATGGATGGCTGGACACAGCAGCACAGCAACTCTAGCTCCTGCAGTGACCCAAAGTAAGAGCAAGACTGAGCTGAGATGGGTGAAAGGATGTGGACATCCCTGAGCCTTTGACTTGGGTATCCTCTAGTTCCCCTTGACCAGTGCTTTGATTGGTTCTGGAGTGCACAAAGGCCAGGGCTGTGCCAGAAGACTAGGGGCAGGGCTACAGCTGGAAGCCAGGAGGGCAGGTGACATCCAGGAGCCAGGCTGATCATTGCAGAGGACCCTCCTCAGCTCTTCTAGGCAACTGCTCATATGGCTGTAAGGCTGACACTACAGAATCGGGGAGGAGATGAGCCCTGGATCAAGTGCATAAGGATACTGTCCTTATCAGCAGTCTTAGAACAGATGCTCAAAGTTTGACAGACACAAGGGTATTGGTACATCATTCCAGCTGCCATTTTTCTGTTGCCAGTCTCCCCACTGAATCAAAAGACTTAATGCAGAAGAGGTTGTCATATCCCTGTAGGGTGTTCTGTAGGAGGTGATTGTTAATGTTTGTGCTTCTTCAAAACAAATGTCTACTCAGGTAGCATATATGACTGCGGCTCTCACTGCACCTTTTTCTCTCCTGGGATATTCTCTTTAAAGCAAGGAGAAGTCAGTCTCCAGTCTTCCATTCAAACTGCTATTAAACTCAGATTCAGAAGTCAAGCATCATCCTTGCCTTCTCTTTTTCCTCATCTTCAATATCCAATTTATCACGAAATCTGACAGATACTGCCTCTGAAATTTCTCCTGAATCTCTGTCTCCTTCTTCCTCACTGCTACAACTCATGTCTGGGACTCATAAAGTTAGTGTCACAGATTCCAAAGTGGGGTCCCCATGTCTTTACATCAATCCCCTTCCAATATTTACTTCCCACTGAAGCCAGAGTGATCATCTAAAACAGAGTATTATTCAGGCCAGGTATGGTGGCTCATACCCATAATCCCAGCACTTTGGGAGGCTTAGGTCAGTGAATTGTTTGAGCCCAGGAGTTCGAGATCAGCCTAGGCAACATAGTGAGACCATGTCTCTACAAAAGTAAAATTAAAAAAAAAAAAAAAAAAGGCCAGGCGCTGTGGCTCATGCCTATAATCCCAGCACTTTGGGAGGCCAAGGTGGGCAGATCACGAGGTCAGGAGCTCAAGACCAGCCTGACCACCATGGTGAAACCCCGCCTCTACTAAAAATACAAAAATTAGCCAGTTGTGGTGGCATGCATCTGTAATCCCATGTACTCAGGAGGCTGAGGCAGGAGAATCACTTGAACCCAGGAGGTGGAGGATGCAGCGAGCCGAGATCACACCACTGCACTCCAGCCTGGGTGACAGAGCAAGACTCCGTCTCAAAAAAAAAAAAATAGCCAGGCATGGCAGCACATGCCTGTGGCCCCAGAACATGCCAGTGGCCCTAGCTGAGGTCAGAGGATCGCTTGAGCCCAGGAGGTTGAGGCTGAAGTGAGCATGTTCATGCCACTGCACTCCAGCCTGGGTGACAAAGCAAGACCCAGACTCAAAAAAAAAAAAAAAAAAAAAAAAAAAGTCTAATCCTGATTAAAATGCTCCCAGGGCTCTGTTTGTGGTTTGGGATAACTAGCCTGAATCAAAGGTCATTTACTACTTAGTCCCTATCCCTTTTTTATCTCTCCAATTTTATTTCCTCCTCAGCATCCTGTACCCCATTCAAATGGATCATGTGAGTGGTACTTGCCTTCTCACACTCTCTTCTCTTTGCTGAGATGTTCTCCCTCCGTGGTTTGCTTTACTCATCCTCTATGATCAAGTTCAGACAGTTTGATCTCTGCAAAACCTTAACTGGTCCCCGTTATCTCCAGATTGCACCCAGAGATAGTCAACTGGCTGGGCCAGTTGGCACAAAGAACTGCAACCCCCTCCCCCAGCCCTAAGCAAAGTTTTCTATTGAACATGGCATACGTTCAAGGTATAAGCATGTTTTGTTGGAGCTGTTTGGTTTCTATCAACTCTTTTGCTGTGCCTAGCACACATTATAGTGCTCATTCATTTGGCCCCATGCATGAATGATTTAATAAGCGAGCAGATGGCTGATACTGATGGAGCATGTGCCAGGCATGGTATACTCACCCCTTCCCCATTTCTGCCTCCAGCCTGTGATGGTTCAAGCACCTCACTCTACTCACTTTGTACCATTTTGTTAGGCTAATTGTGAGTCACTAGTTTTCAATCCAGTATTTGAATTCCATGCAGACTCACCTGCCAAACTTCCTGGAGACTGAGTCTTCAGAGTCCTTGTCTGAAGCTCCCCCAAATCTGCTGGGACAGGTCTTGCTGAGCCCAGTGTCTGGCCTGGGATCGCATGGTGTTAGCCCAGGAGAGGTCGGGCTGGGGGCAGGAATCATGGGCAGTCATAGGGAAGACCCTGTCTTAGGACTCTGACTGTGCCGGTGTGGCAAGTGACATCTACTACAACCACACTGGCCACTTCTTCTACCCTTCTCACCTCCCACTAAGAGCAGAGATGCTTTTCCATCCATCCTTTGGGGGAGGTGAACAGATCAGCATTTAATACAGAACACAGTGATTCAGTGTTTCTGCTTTCAAAAGCCAAGGGGCAAAGGCTAGAAGAAAGAAAACATGTTCATGGTGGATTTGGCTGGAATCTCAACAATCAATGCCGTGTTCGCTGCTGCTCATTTTATTACCGTTGCTTGGATTAGTTGCACTAATCTGAAATTCCGTGCTGCGTGTTTACTGGCTCCTCTGTCTGATCCTGCTCACACTCCCACTAATCCTTCCTATAGATTGCCTGCTTCCTCCGGTGCCCCTTCTCTCCTTTCCAGGCACTCTGATGCTAGCTGCAAGCTGCATGTTGCAGAGGTGTAATCTGGACAGAGCTGCCCTAGATGGGCAGATCTTTGCTTCTCCTCCCCTTTCTTGCCCCTCTAAGTCAGGTAATACAGTCACCCGTTAGGGGATCCATTTGGCCAGGGTTGGTTGGAAAGAATTGAATTGTATTTCTGAGTATGAGCCTGGGGGAACCTCGGCCTCTGGTGCACCCTGCTATGCAGTTCAGACAAAGGAAGCCGAGACATATTGTCCTTCCAGAAGCCTTGTGTTCTGCTCAGTCCACAACCAAGCAGGAGCTCCCATTCCTCTTCCCACATGCTGTCTGTCCATTTGGCTGTGAACCCTGTTAGAGTTTGCATTTCATTTAGTGAAATGCGAAGCTCCTGCTCCTGCTTGTAGCCCATCCCCAGGCTGTGTGGGTCATGACTCAGCTTCACCTGGTCTTAGAATTTGAATTGTGTTCCCCAAAAGGATATGTTGAAGTAATAACCCCAGTACCTGTGAATGGAACCTTATTTAAAAACAGTATCTTTGCAAATGTAATTAGTTTAAAGTCAGAAGGGTGGACCCTAATCCAATATGCCTGGTGTCATTATAAGAAGAGAAAAACATCATGTAAATACAGACTCACAGGGAGAAAGTCATTGACAACAGGGTAGAGATTGGATTGATGCATCTATAAACCAAGGAATACCAAGCATTGCCAACCACTAACAGAAGCTAGGAAGAAGCAAAGAAGAGTTCTACCACAGTCTCAGAAGGAGCATGGCCATGCTGTCACCTTGATTTGGGACTGTTGGATTCCAGAATTGTGAGAGAATAAATTTCTGTCGTTAAACCACTCGGGTTGTGGTCATTTGTAACAACAGCCCTGGGAAATGAATGCACTTAGAAATGCAGTGATCCTGAGCACTGGCCAGTGGGCAGTGGTTGAGCTTCAAGGGCTGTGCTTTTAAAGTGGACAGACCTCAAGAAAACCTTGGCCAAAGCTGCCATCCAGAGAATCCATTTGGCTCATCCCATCTCCCCTGTGAGATCCCCTTGTTGACCATATTCTACATTTGGCCCAGACAGGTCTCCACTCTGGTTCTGACCCTTCCTTTCTTGGTGTAGTTTCTCCCTTTGAATAGTCTCAGCATCTGCTGCTGGTCATGCCCTGCCCTGGGCTTTGTTTCACAAGCCAGGCTGTGGTAACCTGTTCTCAGTGTCCTGGGATTACATGACCTGCAGACTGTCCCTGATTTGCTCTACATTGGCTGCTCCTGAGAAGCCTATCTTTGTCCCATTGCTGCCCTGGGACTGCTCTGAGCTTCACAGGAAGAATTACAGTCAGGTCAGTGTGACCACAGCTCTCTCATACCGGCTGCCTGAAGAACTCTAAAGCGACTATCACTTTGCCGCAGGGCATCCTAAAGAGTATGTGTTCTTCTTCTTACATCTGCTCTTCAGACTAAACCCTTAATCCCTAGTGCAGGCCATGGGTACTCCTGTCTGCAGCAGCTAAGCAGCTTTGAGCCTCCTGAGCTCCAGGCTCAAAGCACAGATTCTACAAGCAAGGAGCCAGTACTGTCAGTGCTGAGATGACTCAGCCTCTTCTTCATCATCAGCAGGGCAGTCTGGACCACAGGGAGTCAAGGTGGGGAGGGAAAAGAGAAGATCACTGAGTGGTCACAGGAATGCCCCATGTGTCCCACACCATGGATGACACGTGGAAATCAAGTCTGTGGTCTAGCTTTGCCTAAGCAGAGTTGGGCATGCCCTTTCCTGTACATACCTCTGTGTTGGTGCCCATCACTCAGCTCTGATTATTAGTTTGCACTTTCCTCTCCCCCTAAATAGTGAGCTCCAAGACAGTAGTGTTGTCTAATTAGCTCCCATGCTCAGCACCTTGCTATAGCCACCGTCATCATTATAATCCTAGCACTACTCAAGTTAGGCAATGTCCAGGACTATTCCTATGAAGCCAAGGGTTGAACTGATGCTGATGAGACCAAGGTAATGGATATAGTCCATGTGGAGGTCACTGGGCTTTGTCCAGTTATTTTCATGGCCATGGGCTAAATTTTATTTCTGAATAAAGTCTAAGCCACACTTGTGGGCCAGTTTGCCCCTCACCATGGATGCAGACTGACTGCCATACACTCCTAAACGCAAGCCACAAGTTGACTCCTGATCTCTGCTTTAGCTTTGACCCCTACCTCAGCCATATCCTGGTCATTTACCTTAACTGTGGTCTGACACCTAACCCAGTCTACAAAGTATGCCCGATACTTGGTTTCTTAGACAACCTTATACCCAACTCTAGTCATAGCTTGAGGTCTTAGTTTTACCACAGACTGAATCCTCTGTCTACCCCAGCTGGGTCTTGGCAGCCCTCATAGGTTAGGCCTCCTGGGCACAAGAGAAAGTAGTTGAGGTCATTGGGAGGTATAAATGGATTTCCAGCTCACCAATGGTGAAACCTTTGAAAGAGTATGCCGTAGAAGGGGTGTGTCAATAATGATTGTATCTGGCATCAGTTGGGTATGACTGTTCTTAAATAAGTCTGTTTTGCTCTATTTCCATGGATAAAAAAGACACTTTCTTAATAGAATAAAGGAGTTTTCTCACATCCAGAAGAGGTTCTCTATCAGAGTCTCATTTAGCCATCTTTTGCAGTGTGTGTAACATGACTAAACTAGAATTTGACCTACACAGAGCATTTATAGTGTAAAACAAGGTCTATCTGGAAACATAGATTTAGGAGACCAAGCAAAATCAGCACTTGAGGAACAATTTATTTGAGTGGCCTGAGTGCTTTCAAACAATCAATTAAAGCTATTCCTGTCTCACAGGGTGCTAACCTCCATTCAAGGCTGAAAACGAGGGCAACTTCTGTCAGCAATATTTAGCAGTTTTAGTTGTATAGGCTGTGATGAAGTCAATTCTAACCTCTTAGGACTGACTGGGTAATACTGAGGAGTCTGGGATATTAGAAATATGTATCTTCTTTGCACTTAACAGTACTTATTAAATGGTCTTCCACAGCAAGGGTAGAGCTATCATTGAAAACCCTGCATCTCTGTGGTGTTTTCCAGCTACTTAATATTGACTCTGAGTTAAATTGTGACTAAAAGCAATTACTGTCATATGATGAATTGAGGCAATTTATTTATTACTTGAGAAACATCCTAGGTGATGTCACTTAGAAGAATGATGGAATAATCCTTCTCAAGTGCTCTATTATCAACCAGATCTGGTGAAGGAGGCATTGCTTTGAGGCATGGGGAGGTAGTCAGCAATTTAAAAAAATTAGTCACAGCGAGATCAAAGAAAGAATATTGGAGGCAAAGCAGAAAAAAAATCACCTAAATATGAACAAGATTTGTCTCCCTATGGAATTATATGGGATTGTTTGGTTGCTAAATATCAAGAAAGGTATTATAGAGAAAGCCCAGCGATTAATAATAAAACTAAATGCAACATATGAAAGGCTTGAAGGTGGTGGTTGATATACAAGAAAAGTGAAAAGGATGAGGGAACTTAAGTTAAAAAGGTCAAGTTTAAATATCATTTGAGCAAAGTCTGTATAATTTGGCTCATGTAACAAGATTCACATGACATGTTCATCAATCCTTTAGATATTAGAATAGGATACGTGGGTGCGAGGGCATGAGAGGAGATAATCTTCAAGAAAGATGCGTGAAATAGAACTGCATGATAGAGCGGGTGGCAAGCCCTGCAGGGACAGGCATCAATACAAAGAGATTTTAATCTGGCTGGTCAATGGAAGATGCTAGATCTAAATACGGGTCTGCTTCTTCAGATATTTGAGAAAGGACAACCACATTTCTCTGCTGAACAGTCTCTCCCCCTATTTATTAGAGTGATGACACAGTAGTACAATAGGTTAAAGAGAATAAACTGTGCTAGACTGCCAGGGCCCATGTCCCAGCTCTCCTGCTTGCTACCATTACTTAGTCTCTCAGAGGCTGTTCCCACATCTCAGAAATAGGTATAATGATGGAACCTGCTTCATAGGTGTATTAGTTCATTCCCACATTGCTATAAATACCCAAGACTGGGTAATTTTAAAGAAAAGAGGTTTCATTGGCTCATGGTTCTATAGGCTGTAGAGGATGCATAACAGCTTCTGCTTCTAGGGAGGCCTCAGGAAGCTTCCAATCATGGTAGAAGGCAAAGGGGCAGCAGGCATCTTACATGGCAGGATCAGAAGCATGAGAGAGTAGTGGCGGGGGTGGGGGGGTGGAGATGCTACACACTTCTAAATGACCAGATCTCATTAGAACTCACTCACTCTCATGAGGACAGTACCAAAGGGATGGTGCTAAACCATTCATGGGGGATCCAACCACCTCCCACCAGGCCCCACCTCCAACCCTGGAGATTATAGTTCGACATGAGGTTTGGGTGCAGACACAGATCCAAACCATATTGATAGGGCTGTGAAGATTAAAAGAGAGAATATATGTGAAGGGCTTAAAACAGCAGCCTGGATTGTAGTAAAAGCCCTAAATGTGTTACCTCTTTATTGTTCATTGTTAGTACTTGGCATGTGGTCAAATATCCTGAGCCTTCTGTTTCCATCTTCTGGAAGAACTCAGTTTCACACCTGGCTGTCCGGAAAGCCACAATTTCTCCATGTTGGCCTCAGCTTGGCTAAAATCAAGATGCAGTACTGGACATTCTCCCTGACTTACAAGTCCACACACCCCTCAAAAGTGGCAAAGAGAGGTGACGCTAGCATCACTTGATTATAAGAAGCCCACGCTGGTCCTTGGCCCATGTGGTGTCATATCCATTCTTCACTGTTGCCCTATGCTCCTGGGCATGTAGGCGACCCCTGCATGGGACCCCCATGACTGCTGGCTTCTGGGTTTGGGTCAACCAGAGTTCCACTTCTGTTGAGTGATCCTTACCTCTGGGCTCTGAGAACTCCACCACCTCTTTTTGTTTCTCCAGTCTGGGCTGGGTAGTGGCTTCCTGATACCACTGCCCTCTGAGTCTCCCCACCATTGTCTCCTAATCCCTGTGTACTAATTATCTAGTAAATTTGCTCTGTTTTAAAAATTAGGAGTGGTTTCCTATTCCCTGGTTGGATGTTGTCTGATGTGAGGCTGTGCTAGTTTCTGGTGATTATTTCTTCCTTTTTTAAGTGGTAAGGGTGGGGGTGGGGGGAACCTGATTTAATCATCTAGTCTATTTTTTTTCCTGTATCAACATCACGCTAGTGTAAAGTATCTGAAATACACATTTTTTTTCATTTAAAAAAAAAAGTCAGCAACAGCATTTGTTTCTCCCCAGGCTTGTCACACCCCTCCTGTTTTCTACGATTTCAGTCCTCAAAGACTGCCAAAGTAGTTCATGATCACAATTACAAATACTCTCAATGCCTTGGGATGCAATTTGTAAAGTCTAGAGGCTTGAATCTAATGAAGTATCCAGATGCTCTCCTGCCAACTTCTTTTCTGTCTTGGACTTTAATTCCATCTTAAAAATAATCTGCTATTCTGAGAATTTGTTTCCAGCAAAATTAAGAAGGTTTTTGGTGCTTACCTGACTTGAGAAGAGCCAGAAAATTGCCCAGCATCCTCATCTTTTCCCTGTTATCTCCTCTTGGCAAAACCCCCATAATCAGAGGTGCCTGTAATGCTTAAAACCTTCACTGGCATAGAGGTACCAGCTTAGAGTCAGGGTTTCAAAGGTTTTCCCTACTGGGTGCCAGATACATACAAAGCCAGAGTAAGGACAGAGAAACTCTTCAACAAAAGAAGTCATTCAGTAGACAGGGGTAAACTGCCAGCAAAGTAAGATTTGCCTCTGATAAGCCACACTGGGGATAATATGCCCTTGGATAGCTGAGAAACAACTGTGTGTTTTAAAGAGTGCAGCTTTTAGGAATTGTGTCCCTGAGAGCCGGCTTGCTTTCTTTACCGTCAGTGATGATCATCAGCATGGGTTATGCATCCATTGGGATTTACTTGGTTTTATCAGTTGCAATTAGATGTTCTTTATCTGTGACTCCTATTTTTGCTCCATATCTTTACAAGGAAAATTCTCTGAAGTGAAGCTCTAGAATTGGGCCTGTCACCAGTGAGAGCACTTCAGAATGAATCATTAATCATTAATTGCCAATCCCTTGTTGCCAAATTATATTATTGCTGCCATTAAGTCATCCAGATGTAAGCCTGATACGGGCCTTGCCTATAGGAGGAAAGTTAAGTGAATCACTCTGGGGGCTCTGCCTTTATCCTGAGGGTTGGATGAACTTAGACAGCAGGTTACAAGGAGGCATTGCCCCAGCCTCTGTGACCTACAGTTCATAGACACAAAAAACCCTCGTACTACCCTGGAACCAGTGCTAAGGTCACATCATCACTATGCCCCATATGTGAACAGTTCCTCAGAATTTATCAAGCATTTTTCCCTCCATTATTACATTTAATTCTTAGAAAATCCCTGCGTGAACTTGGCATTTTCTCATTATTTCATAAATGAGAATATCAAATCACATTGTGGTTAACAGGTTTGATCAAGGTCGCACAACCCATTAGTGATGGCATCTAGACGCAAGCTTGCATATTTCCAATGTGAAACCTGATGCTTTTGACCAGTCTCATAAAACCATAGCATCTTGACATCAAAAGGAGCATAAGAAGTCTTGTCGTCCCTTCTGCTTTAGGGGGAGCACAGGATGTTCCAGCCAGCTCTTGTCCTTGTTGATGACATATTTCCCTGCCTTTGTGGGTAACATGGGGAGGGTCAGAGTGAGGGGGCAGGAATAGACTGCATGGGAGTCCCATGGCTCTAAAGATAATAGGGAGAATTCCTCTCGCCGAGAGTATGAGTATTACTGGAATTAAGGGGAACCAAGTTGAGGTAAGAGATGATGTCAGAGAAAAAGGTCAGCATCCTGTAGATGTGATGTCCTCATGGCTTAGTTATGCATCTAGGAAGCCAAGGAGATGAGAACAGAGACAGAGTAAGCAGGTAAAATGAAGGGCTGACTCTGATGCAGGACTTTGGAACCATAATGACCTCATCCTCTCTCTATACCATGATGCTGCAATGAAAGGGTCTGGGCTTTAGCCTCAGCTGAAAAGCTCTTCCACATTCAAACGTTTCCTTTGTTGATTCCTAATCTACCCCCTGTCACTTCTACCCAGTGATATAGCTCTGAGCTTTCAAATTAAAGGGACCAAATCTACTCCATCTTCCACAATGGCCCTTTATCTATCTAAAGGCAAAAATTAGTTCTCATCTGAATCTTCCCTTCCCTAAGATGAAAAATCCTGATTCGGAGTGATATACCTTCAAAGTCAATAATATCTGGATCACTGTGCATCTCAGTCAATGTATACCCGAATCATGTAGAGACCTTGTTACAATGCAGCTGCTGATTTAGTAGGTCTGGGGTGGGGCTCAAGATTCTGCATTTTTTATAAACTCCCAAGTTTTGCCAATATTCTGGTCAATGGACCACTTTTTGAGTAGTAAGGCTCATGGCCTGTCTTCACTCTGGAGGTCCCTTTTGAGAGGTCGAGTTCACAGCTGGACAGGACTCACCAGAGTGTTCTGACCAGTGCAGAATAGAGCAGGACAGCACTGCCCTTGTTAGATCTCAGTAATCCTTGGGGAAAATCAGCTGGGAGTGTTGCTGGGTAGCAAGGGAAGAGGCAGCAGAGAGACAAAACATGGCAACTGGACCCTGTGTAAGGAGCTAATATTGAGGGAGGGAAGTAGACCTTAATAAACCAAGGGCCGTGCCTTGTGCACCAGGTTTCCATATGTAAGAGTAGACAGGTAGCACATTAAAAGCCAGATTAAGGCCGGGCGCGGTGGCTCAAGCCTGTAATCCCAGCACTTTGGGAGGCCGAGGCGGGTGGATCACGAGGTCAGGAGATCGAGACCATCCTGGCTAACATGGTGAAACCCCGTCTCTACTAAAAATACAAAAAACTAGCCGGGCGTGGTGGCGGGCGCCTGTAGTCCCAGCTACTCGGAGGCTGAGGCAGGAGAATGGCGTGAACCTGGGAGGCGGAGCTTGCAGTGAGCCGAGACCGCGCCACTGCACTCCAGCCTGGGCGACAGAGCAAGACTCCGTCTCAAAAAAAAAAAAAAAAAAAGCCAGATTAAGACTCTGGGCTGGAGCTAGGAGGAGACTGGATCCTTAGCCATCATGGCATTTGGGGAAAGAGTAGAGAGCAGGATGCAGCAGCAGCTGCTTTGAGAACCGGTTCTGCCTTTGGGAGTGCTCAGAGCTCAGAGGACACAGCTGGCTGTGCCGTAAGGTCAGGCTTGCAGCGTGATGTTGGAGAGGGAGTCTCCTGTCAGTGCAAGCTGAGTTCACAAGATTATTTTTGATGATCACATCACACAGGGGGCTCAAGTAGAGCCTTAAAGCTTCTCCAGTTGGAGAACTTTACCTTCTGATGCCTGCCTAGATGCCAATTCTGATTCAGTTGGCCTATTCTCAGATTGGGTCCTCTGGAGGGTAAAGATGAGGAAGATGCATCCAAATTCCTCCTCTTTCTCTCAGTTCCCAAATTCCCAGTCCCTGCTTAATAAACCAAAGTCACCCAGAGTCAGAGACAGCTTTTTAGGGACTCAGACTAATACTAAGCCTGACTCTCCTGGAAAGGGTAGGCTTGGGGTAAAAGTAATGCAGGTGTTATCCCACTGAAGGGCTTCCAGTGGGATAACACTCTGGGCTTCCAGTGGGATAACACTCTTCCAGTGGGATAACACACTTCCAGTGGGATAGCCCTCTGAAAAGTCCCTTTTGATTAGGGCCAATGAGTCAGACAGATAGCCTTCTATGTGTACCTACTGCTGGCATCTGTGAAAGCCCACCGCATTGCCAGGGGCCCCATCAGTAGCCAACCCTGATGTGCTCTCTTATGACTCCCATCACAGGTCACATTCTGCTCCACTGAGCATTTAAGATATAATCCCTGTGGACAGACCTGACTGCCACAAAAGCAGGACCCTCCCATCCTCTGTCTATCCCTCAGATATAGGAGCCACACATGGATGTTGTCTTGGCTTTAGTCCAATTTCCTGTATCACCTGTGAACCCTGTCAACACACTTCCACTATGAACAGAGGCACAAATCTCCAGAGACTAGGGCAAGTTCCCCTAAAGAATGCCAAAGCTGGATTTTCCCTATCCCAGGGAATGTTCACATTCCTGTATCTGATGTCTGGTTAGACCAATCAAGCGTGGATTTTTCTAAAAACCTCACTGTGTAAAGTCTGTGATTTCAGCTCTGCTACCTGTTGGCTGAACTCATTGAATTTGTCTAAACCTCTGGGCTCTGGACTTTCAGACAGCCTCTCCAAATCCCCTGAATGTTCTTCCATGGCCCTCAAGTATGTTCTTTTGTAGGTTTACGGTCATTGCTGAAGCTGCTTCTATTTAGGAATGTCTTGGAATTCTTTTGGGAAACGTTTTCTAATACTCATGCAAGATCTTCACTTTCCTTCGTGTGTGGACTTGATTCTACCCTGCGAACAGCGTTTGGCACAGTTGGTCATGCCCTCCTTTTTGAAACATTCTCTTCTCTTGGCTCTAGGATGCTATACTCTCCCAGGTTTACTTCCTACCTGTGTGGTCACTCCTGTTCCCCATTCAGGCTTATCTCCCTCTACTCACTAAATACTGCAGACCCTCAAGTCTCTATTCTAGGTCTGTTTTTCCTTACACTCTTTATTCTCTCCCAGGGTGATTTCGTCAACAGGCCCCCATGCTTCAAATACCATCTGTGTACATATG
Organism: Theropithecus gelada; assembly: GCF_003255815.1. NCBI lineage: Eukaryota > Metazoa > Chordata > Mammalia > Primates > Cercopithecidae > Theropithecus > Theropithecus gelada. Next base: position 60,420,810 of record NC_037678.1, read on the forward strand.
ACTCACACATTTTTGCCTCCAGCTCTGACCTTTTATTTAGAGCTCCAGATCGCATTTTTGACTACATACTTTTCTGGAGTATATCTCAAGCTCAAGTTGCCCCAGATATATTTCCCCCCTAAAGCTATTCTTTTTCCATTGTGTCTGGAACCCGTAAACATTACTGTCATCCACCCTATCATGCAAGCCAAAGATTTGTGGTCATTCTTGACAGTTCTTTCTCCTTTATTCCCCATATCCAAGCCATCAACAGATTTTATCTATAGCTATTTCAAGTAATTATCTCTTTAATCACATCTGTCTATCTTCACTGTCAGCACCTGAGTCTAAGCAACTATCATCTCCCATCTGAATGCCTGCAAAACTCATTTCACCAATCCACTTTGGTTCCACACTAAAGCTGGAATGATCTGTTGGAAATACAAATCTGACCATATCATTGCTCCTTGAATAACACTTAAATGGTGCCCTGTGTTCCTTAGGTTAAAGAACACAAGCCCTCATTGGGGCCATAATATCCTGTGTGGACTGATGCATGATGCCCCCTCCAGCGTCTTTCTCATCCTTCCCTCCTTGCTTTCTTGCCTTGGTTATACTACATTTCTTTTTTTTTTTTTTTTTTTAAGCACAACAGGATACTTGCCCCATTGCACAGCTTTAGCCAAGGCTATTTCTCCTGCTGCTCCCATATGTTGCTTTCATGATCCCTTTGCCTGGTTACAGCCTTTCTTCCTTTGGAGCTCACCCCTATTAGGGATGAATTGCTCCAAGAAGCAATTCATTTTTTTAAATTATGCAAGTATCTATTTACAAGTGTCATGTGCTTCTCTGTTCAAACCTTAACAGGGTTCAAGTTTGCTGTTACTGATTCTGGATTTATTCATTGTATTCCTCTACCCCCAACCACGACTAATTGTAGACTCTTTGAGAGCAGGAACTGTACCTGTTTTGCTCACCAGTGTATCACCAAATGCCTGGCACATAGTGGGTATTTATGATCACTTACGGAAGGAATGAAGTATGAGTCTCATTAGACCAAGCTAATCGCATTGTTCCTAGAGTAATAGAATCCTCTCTAGGGGCTCTTTGCCATTGTACTCCTAGTCTCTAGAACAGGACCTGGTAGCAGGCACACTGAGTAAAATTAGGCTGTGCCAATGAGTGAATGCCCCAGAGACAACCATTCCTCCAAATCTAAATAAAAAGACTCCATCAATATTGAAGAAATTTGGATCTGAGATTCTCCCCTTCCTTTATGCTTGCTACATTGTGGATTAGCCACATCTCAAAAATCATGTCTCCAGCCTGGGAAATGGGGGCTGCATGGGAGCTACTCAGAACCAGCCCTGGTCCCCCCATCCCGGAATGTCAGACCAGCCCTGCTAAAGAGGTGGTGGACAACTCTTTTAGGAATTCTCTAGGCTGTAGATGAGCAGAGTCTACTCAGTCAGCCCTGGAATTTGATGAGTTGGTTTTGCCATTAGCTTGTGAAAGGAATGAATAAAATTCCTTATCCATAAGTCCTTCTAGGAACAGAATCTCTGACTCTACAGACAGCATAGTTTAGCACACAGCTCATGGCCACTCAGTGGCAAAATAACGAATGATTGAATGGATAAATAAAGCACACAACTGTGGTTCACTCACCCTCGTATTACATTATAATTATCTGTTAAGCAGCAATGATGAGGAGGGAGGCCTGTGCTAGACACTGGCATTAGAGAAATGAATAGGGTGACTTAGCATTCTCACTAGAGACTTGACCAAGCAAACCCAACATGTCTAAGTTACAACAGCTTGGGGAAAGTGCTCTGAGAGAGGAAACACTTAATGCTCTTAAGCAAAAAAAAGGGGGTGTATCAATGTGCTGGAGGGCTTAAACATCAGTGCATTTGGGGAATCAGGACCATAGCTTTTGGGTAGTAGCATTCCTTCAACTCAAGACTCCGCTGAGTTCTATGAACACATGACTTAAAAAAGGAGAAAACTCAATTTGCTTCCATGAGAACAAATGTGTGTGGGCAGAGACGTCATCCCCTTAGCTAAACACTAAACAACCACAAACATTTAGGGAGCCCTATTACCAGTCAGAGTCTGTGCTAACATGGGAAAACTAAGATAAACGAGACATAATCTTGCCCCTGAGGAGTTTGCAGACCACTGGAGGAGACAGATGTGAAAACAAATAACTAATAATATTGGTGCATTGTAGTAAGAGATATTGTGAGGCATGTGCAAAGTGTTATAAAGTGGTAATAGAATTTAGAGAAGAGGGAGAAACTCTCCCAGGGGCACAGACTCAGAGAAAGTGTATTGGCTGACGAAGAATGAGCTGATGTAGATGTGGAAGAAAAGAAGGAATGAGTTAGGAAAAGGGTGGTTTAGACTTTTAAGCTGCCTCACACTTAAAGGCTGGCACCAATGGGAATATAAACAGAAGCAGGAGGAAATTCACTTAGGGTGCTGGTAACCCCTGGACCACTCTCTAGAATGTCTGAAATCAGATGTTGCCTCTAATCCCTAGTACATAGCATGAAGACACTGGTTTTTGGCATTGTTTGCCTGCTTACTTTGCTATGGCATAAGCAGAATGGTTGTTTTAGGGAGAAAGGATTGAGGAACTAGATGACTTGAGAGCTGGATTCAGGGGTTCTGACCATTGAGGTCTAAAATTGGAATCACAAAACCTGTGGAATTCTGGCCCTTACCTTTATCAGCCATGTGACTTTCAGCAACTTTGCTTGGTTTTCTCATCTATAAAATGGGAAAATCAGTATCTCATCTATCTTTGGGAATGTTTGTGAGGATTGACCAGGCCAGATCCATGAAGTTACCCAGCACAGGGCTAAGGATATAGTGAGTGGCCAGTTACCTGCCTCCTCTACTGAGGATTATGTCAGCAAGTTAACACCTGGTAGAGTATGTTGCATTAGTATTAAATGCTAAAAATGGAATTCATCAGATTTAAGTGTTTTTTTGAACCCAAGGTGTATTCAAGTTCCCTTGAATATACAAACTTTTTACCCTACCGTTTGTTTCCTATAAAGAACAAAACAAAAACCTCTTTTTATCTTTAAAAATCTAGTGATTTAAATTGTGTTGCCCCAACATAAAGCTATTATTTCCATCATTTACCTAAAAGAATAATGTAGGGTTAGGTATAATTACACAAGCCCAGGAAATGTTCCATGGTTTGATCTTACAAACAAAGCAATATGAGAGAGAGAGAATTGCCTTAAGGAAAAGGATGCTTCAACACAGGTACCCAGGTGAGAACCTTGGACAACTCACTTAATTTCTCTGCACGTCAGTTTCTTCATCTCAGAAGAATGTAATGATCATCCCAACCTCACAAGGAATTGATCCTCAAAAGTTATTACATGGGACAATGTATGTGATGCCCTTAGCACAGTGCCTGGCACATAGTGAGCACTCAACTGAAGGAAACTGTTGTCATTATGATGATTGTCTAGTCACATATGTGGGTGCTTTCAACATTGCTGTCCTTTCCTTTCCCCTCCTAGGTGCCTCCACTCAGAATTCTAACACTGTGGAGCCAGAGAAGCAGGTGGACAACACCGTGAAGATGGCTGGCGTGATCGCTGGCCTCCTCATGTTCATCATCATTCTCCTAGGTGTGATGCTCACCATCAAAAGGAGGTGAGTCTGCTGCTGCCCGGAAGACTCTGCTGACCCGCGGTGACCCCATCACTGCTGTGTGGCCAGGATTTTGCTCTGTTAATCATCGTCCAGCAGGGATCTTCTGATACAACCATTGAGGTCCTGAAATAAGTGGGCCAGCTGTGGTTCATTGTGTTGCTGTTTGAAGGGTGCATGCTGCCTGCTTGGCAGGTGGTCCTGAGGTGGCCAGTTTCTTATGGACCAGTGGTCCCTATGACTGGGCCACTGCGATGTGCCATGGGATTCCATGTATCACGAATTGAGTCTTTTAGGAGTTAACTGCTGTGTTGCAATCAATCATGTCATCAGGATAGTTCAGGAGCCCCAGGAACATAGATGAGTCCAGAAACACAGTTGCAGGAAAGTAGTGTTTTACCATTCTCACCTCCATTTGCCCATGATTTCCATTGGTCAAATAATAGCATCCCAGGCCGCCCTCTCCATGAGAGATAAAGCCTACAATGGTATAAGAGTTCCCAATTACAAGTCCTATTACAGGCTGTGTACTATGCCCTGTCCCACGAAACCTTCCCAGCAGGGTTGCTGTTGCTTGTCACCTCTCAACAGCATGTCTCCCTGGACTCCTCTGGCCAGCTACCAGTTTGCTCATACTGTGTGTTTTCTCCAGTTGCATTTCTCATAAAAGCAAGCATGCAGATTCCTCCCTTATTCCCAAGATTTACTACACCAGCATCTTCTGTTTAAGAGGCATTCACAAGGCTTGAGGATAACACAAGGAAATTACAGAGAGGGAAGAAAATACAAAGGGTAAATATCAGCTATCCCTGTCCCCAGGGTGCACTGGTTATTCCTTTAAACAGGGAGTCTTACTCGCCCCTCTCCTTAGCCCCTGCCTGCCACAATGCTAACACATCTACTTCCCACCTCCACGTCTTCTCAGTTTCAATGCCAGGACCCCAACCTTAGTCTCTACCTTCCCACTCCTCAGTCTGTCATAGCAAACAAAACATTTATCCACATTATAATACTATGTGGTGTATTGTGCCCTGCTCCCAGGCAAAAAAGCCTTCTACATTATTAACCAAACCAACACCTCAGCCTGAAACTCTGGGTTTGCTTATGCACAAAGTTCAGGGCAACCCCAAGAACAAGGGCTGGGAACTTGCTTCCATCTGTAGGATGAAAAATGCTCATCAAATGTGTTTCCCACCAAAACAAAGGGACAGAGTACCCCTGACAACTAATTCCAGCATCTACCTTAGGAACCACATGAATATAAAATGCAGAATTTTTTTTTTAAAAAAAGCAGTATCCCCATTTCCAGCGATCAGTGATTTAGAAATACTAGGGTCCAGTCAACCCTCTCTTGACTATGCAAGCACCAGGATGTCCCTCTGTCTCTTTCTTATGATTCTGCTTTGGATCAGTTGTACCTGCCTCTGGCCAGGACATTATACTGTGAGGACATCTTTTCTTGGCATTTATTGTCTAATAGGATCATGTCTTGCCTCAAGCTCCCAGCAGAATGGCTTAAGAGCTAAGGTTCTCCTCCAGGCTCTGATGTTCTGGTTGGAGAAATGAGCGGTAACAGAAGGTACTATGTTAATATTGGAGGTGAAGAGCCCTCAAAGGGTTAAGGTCAACACTACATTGTCATATCACCATCATCACTGATAACACATGGCCACATTATATGTCCTGGTGACTAGTCTGTTGCTATTACATGGGGTAGTATATGACTTTTGATTTCCCTGGGGGAGTAAGCACGTTGTACGTGTAAGATCATTGAAATGTTTCTTAGAATTACAGATGTATTAGAGGCAGAGGTGAGTTTGGGATTGTCCACCCAAATTAATGGAACTGAATACCTCTTTGGTAGACCTGGAATTTTCTTATTCTTTGCCACTGATTTGTAAATCAGATACGCTCTTCCAATTTTGCTCTTTCTAAAGCCTGGCTTAACCCACGTCACCATCGTCTGTGAGATTGTGAAGAAATTTCACTTCCTTCTCACAGCTATTTCTGAAACGTGTGACTTTTTGGGAGGGAGGAAAAGGCTTTATGTTTCCAGGGTGGGAGCAACTATAAAATGAGTCCTTTGTGGTAGTTTTAACCTCTTCTGAGTATCTTTATCATCTCTCATGTCTATCAAAACTGTCCATCAGACCCAATCAACAGGCATCACATGATCACCATTTCTCCCCAGGAGGCAAAACCTGGGCATTGCATGTTGTGGGGTGCTACTCAGTGTTTACATATATGGCATCTTTTGAAGAAACTAAGACATTTTGTTGGCCTAGATGATTGGAACAGTTTACAGATGGGAGGGGAGGGTAGGAGGAGAAAAGGAGAAAATGGGGAGGAAGAGAGAAATTGCACATAGGACTGCACTCTTTCCACTTACCTACAATCCCTTCCTGTGTCTAGAGATGCCCCAAAGGAAAGCAAAATTCTGTGCACCTCTTCTTTCCCAGCTACCCCCAGCTGCATATATATATATGCATATATATATATATATATATATTTATCACTGATTAATTGAGTCTGCTACCAAGTTACTGTTGGCCAGAATACTATCTACATCTACCTCAAAGGAAGATGTATTCAAGTCAAAGAAACTTCCAAGTAACAGGCTTATCACCATAGCTCAGGATGCTACATATGTAGTAAAACATACCTCCTTAACATCTCCTCAGTGTCCTATCATCACCTACAGTGCTTGGACTCAGGAGTTCACAGAGGCCAACACCTGCTGCAACCCGTCCACTGGCTTAAGTTTGCCTGGGTCTTCTCCCTGCCTTCCCTGGGCATGGACATGGTCGCTTTCTGGTTTTTTCCTACTCCTAATATGTTCAACTGACTCAAAGCCTCCCTAAAGCTATAGCCACAGATGTTTCCAGCAAACATAAGATGTCCCTAGCTTCTCCCCCTGAAGGTTTGTCATTATTGACTTTAGAGCTTCCTTGCCACTCTCCAAAGAGTCCTTCTCTTCCTATTAGGGGTTTCCTTTTATGACACAGAACTAGAAGACAGACAGAGAATGGGCTTGAGATCCAAGGACGAAGGGAATGGTTTAATGAAAAAAGCTTAATTAATGTATATTTAGATAACTGAAAACAAAATACAGGAGGGAAAAGAGAGAATATCAACAAAACCTGAGAGGTGTTTTGTTGTTGCTTGGTTTTGTTTTGTAATGGGGGGAGGGAGATCTTGAGAAATGAAAAGGAGAAAGGGATATGAGATGTTGGTGGGTGATTTAAATGGGATTCTCTTATAGTTTGAAAGAGAAGCTAAAGTTTAGAATTCTTTTTGCATTATCTTTGGCTGTTTGAACTGGGCTATATTGAATATGGAACCATATGGAATTAGGATTGCATGGACATACACAGGATGATATGAACATTATAAGAAGGGATCCTGGAGCCCCTCACTGACAGAGTTAACTACCAGTGTGGTTTTAGCCACACCAGCTACACAATATCCATCCTTCTGCTGTCACTAGATAGTGGCTCCATCTTTTTCTTCTGGATCTGTTGATCACATCTAGAGATCACATCTGAATGTTCTGTAATTGGTACCCCATGTCATTATGTAGTAAAACATACCTCCTTTTCATGAGCACCATGTTAAGTCCTGACATCGAGAGAGACCTTCATCACTAACTCATCACTGCGGTCCTGATCATCTTCATTCCTTGCCTCCTCCCCTTAGAACTGTTAGACATCCTCCCCACTCCTCCAAAATCAGCAGTCAAAAGGTTGCATGACCAACTCTATGTTTTCTTAACTTCATACCATGGGGCACTTTGTGCCTTTCATGCAAATTAAGGTGAAAAGATCAAGTCTTATTGCCTTAACCAGCATGTCTCAGTAGTTGAAGGTGTTCATTAGCCACTCACATACAAGAAGGTCTACAATTCAATGTTTGTTTGTGGAGCGTGAAATTGTATGTATGCGCACACAAGTTTCATATAGTTCAGTTTTATCCCTTGGGACACACTTCCTGGAGTCTGAACATGGTCCCTTAAAGCTTAAAGCATGGCCATGCGCTTATGCATAGGGAAACAACAAAGCCAAGTTATGCAGGACTTTTCACAAGATCTGCACCCCTGGACTTGTCTGGATCCTACACTAACCTGTCCATCACATTTTAATTTTCAAATAAGAACTAGGAAATTTTAGGGAGGTGTATTCAAAGTTGGTACCATGCGTGGTTCTAGCCAGACCCTATCTTCTCCCCTGCTCCCCTGCCCAGCTCTTCCTAGTCCAGCCTGAACTCTGCCAAACTTTCCTTGCCTGTCCAAATGGAAAATTTTGTTCCAAGAGTGTGTTTGGAGTGTCTTGAGTATAAATATGAATGTCTATTCTGAGATTTTATATGCATCTCTGGTTATACATCAATTTTCTGTGACTTGTACCTGCCCTCCAGTAGCTCCCAGTCTAATGGATGCACACCTTGTAGCTGTGGACAGAGCATCAGAAAAACTGGCCCCAAATTTTTAGTCCTGTTTATTTGCTGTTAACCTTGGAGAAGCAACTTAACAAATCTCAGCCTTTGCTTTCCCTTCTACGAAAGGTAGCCAGTTTTATGGGGCTATTCTAAAGATCAAATGAGCTAATTATTGAAATAGGCTTTGTTCCCTGAACCTGCCTAAGGAATTGCAATGCGCAGTATCTATAGAAACATTCATCTCCACATGACCATCAACTGTACCAAGCCAGCTCCAAACCCATTACTAATATGCTAATGGCAGGGTTGCAATCAATGCTCACACACTGACATAATTTGCATCATTTTTCATTTAAACTGCAGCCATATTCTGATTTTAATCTTCCTAATAATCATAGTAGGGTAGGTCTGTTGTTTGTTTGAAAAGAAGAAACTGAAGTTCAAAAAGATCATGTGAGTTGGTGAAGGTTTCGGGCAGAGTTGATGTGGAAACCCAGTCTCTGTGTCTCTAGAGCTCATGCTGCTAACTTCTACTCTGTCAGTCCATGGAGACTGACAGGAAATAAGCAAATCCTGAACTAAGAAACATGTGACTCACCTTCTGGCACCACTTTCCTCTCTGGGGCTTGTTTTTCCCAATTTCACTATATTTGTCTTTTGTGCATGCTGTTTCCCTCAGTGAAATGTCCTGAGATTTCTCTTAACCTACAAAGTTCCTATCACACTCTGACTCTCAGCCTCTTGTTCTTCCTAGTAGGTCTCCCAAATGTTACCATCTCAGCAAAGCCTTCCCACCAGCCTCCTACCCCAGGAAGATCCAATGATGCTCCTCTGCATGCAACCACCGTGCCATACATGCCAGTCTTCATTTGTGTATTTATCACACTACCCAGTGGTTGTAGTTTTGCTGGCCTGAAGATCAGTCCTCTCTTATTAGAGCTCCATTATCCATATCATCTGCCCCTGGACATCTACCTTGAAAATCCCTCAGGCATTTCATAGTCAAAGCCAAAATCATTACCTACTCCCCAACCTGTTTCCCATCTCATTCAAAGGCACTACCTCCTATCCCATCATCAAACAGATGGGATTCCAACGCCCTGGATGATTTACATTCTCTTAGTCACATTCTCTCTCTTTCTCTATCTCTCTTCTCTTTCTCTCTTTCTCTCTCTCTCTCCCCCCTCCCTCTCTCCCCTTCCCTCCTTCCCTCCCCGCTTCCCTCCTTCCCTCCCCCCTTCCCTCCCCCCTTCCCTCCCCCCTTCCCTCCCNCCGCTTCCCTCCTTCCCTCCCCCCTTCCCTCCCCCCTTCCCTCCCCCCTTCCCTCCCCCCTTCCCTCCCCCCTCCTTCCCTCCCCCCTCCTTCCCTCCCCTCCACCTTCCCTCCCCTCCACCCTCCTCTTCCTCCATTGTCTTTTCCCTGGGTCAGACCTCTATAGCCCTATTGCATGAGTTTCCTCACTGACCTTCCTAACTGTGCCCCACTCCTCCAACCTATCCTCCACACTGTAGTCAGCATCATGTTAAAAAATAAAGCTCGTACTCCCAAACCTGTCATCTAAAGCCCTTCAATGGCTTCTTCTCCATAGCCATGGTTCATGAGGTGGGAGTGAGGGAAGAAGCACATGTCTAAGTCACCTGGGAAATTTTGTAAGTGATACTGTCTCCCTGCCCATACGGAAACAAGTTTCTTAGTTCTTCTTAACTTTTTGGTTTTTCTGGGGTTTTTTTCTTAGTTTTTCTGACAAGTCTCCTAAAGTCTCTCACCTCTGCTCCCTAAGTTTTGCTTATGAACTTTCTTCTTCAAAGCCTGTGTTTCTCAGCTCCATGTGACCAGCTATTACCCATGTTTAAGGACTAATTCAGTAGCCACTTTCTCCTATAAACCCTTCCTGACCTTTGATCTAGACAGAATCTCTTCACCATCTGGATCCCCTCTGCGAGGACTCATGTTGTTTTCTGCCTTATACTTTTCCTTTGTATTTGCATCCTATTTCCTCACTAGACCATCAGCTGTCTATTCTGATTCATCCTCGTCTCCAGTGTGCCTTGTAAATACTGAGAATTTCCTAAAATCATATTGAATGGGAGAACCCAGTGGAATTAGAACAGATCAACTCTCTATGCATTGTACAAGAGAGCTTCACTCGGAGAACAGACCTAAATGTCAACATTAAGCATTGATGGTTTGTGCACCAAGTCCTGTGGTAGGAGGGTGGTAAGGCAAGGCTGGAGGGCAGTGTGTGGAAGACATACCATGGTCTGTGCCTTCAGAGAGCACATTGTCTACCCAGAAACAAAACAAAACAAAATAATGAGGCAATCAGAAAAGCTAACTCAGGCCAAGCTAAAAGAGGCAGTGCACGTTATTAAGGGTACTACAGATCAGAAAACTGAAATGGAAATAGAGTTTAAGGAAATTGCCTGCAATCACATAGCTAATAAATGGCAGAGTTGGGTCTCAAACTTGGACAATCTGATAATGGAGTCCATACTCTGAAACATCATCTAATCTGGATTAAATATAAAACAGGACCTGCTGAGATGCCAAATTGTGTGGCATAATTTTGAGTGATTTGTTGAGGTGGGAAAAAAGCCCAAACGCCCAAACAAAATATGTCATCTTCTGTTCATCCTGTTCTAAACTGCTCCTTCCTCTACACCTGAAAATTAAATCCTGCTCCTTCTGCTTGCACTCACGTGGGCAGCCACTTAAGCTGGGAACTTGGAAGTCCTCTTCAATGTGTTCACTTTTAATCACCTTTTGATTTTGTGTCTTAACCGCCTTGCACACTGCTGACCTTCCCCATCGCCATGGCCCCTGCAAAGGAAGCCCCCAACAAATATTTCTTGTGTTGGCCAGTCAGTGATTGTGTAACCACGATCACTCTGCCTTTGACTTTCTCCTCACCCTCCTGCTAAAAATTATTCACCTACAACAAATATTTGGCCATGTGACTTCTTGGGTTTTCCCTGTGACCTATGGGACTGAGACCAAGCTCCATAAACTCTTTGGGAACTAGCCCTTCCAACATCTTTCTGTTCCCACTTTGTTAACCCATCTGCCCAAACCACAAACACAGTTCCATCTGCCTAAACATTCCCTTCTCCTCTCCTCCATCTGACTTCTCTTTTACTTTACCACTCAGGCATCCCAGATTCTGGGCTATCTTGTCTGTTTTCCCTCCTCACCCCTATCCCCAGGTATAGACTCACAGCTCCCTGCGTTGCCTTATCATAGAATTGATCATGACAGAAGATAATACAACATAATAGCTATTAATACAGGCTCTTTAAATCAGACTCCCTGGATTCAAATCCCTGCCATGCCACTTAACAACTGTGTAAACATGAGAAAGTTGCTTAACCTCTCTGAGCCTCACTTTTCTCATCTGTAAATAGGATAATAATGCCTCATAAGGTTACTGTGAAGATTAAATAAAATAGTTCATGCAATATACTTAAAACAGTACCTGACACAGAATTGTTCTCCCACTATTTAAGTGATAGCTATTATCATCTGCTTTATAATTTGCTTGTCTGACTCTCTCATAAGACATATGGACTAGATTAGGATCTCATTTGTCTTTCTGTCTGTACTTGACAGAGATAAGGATATAATAGACCCTTGAGAAGTTTCCACTGGATTAATGATGGAAAGATGGATAAATGGACGATGGATGGATTATTGGATGGATGGGTGGGTGGGTGGATGGACAGATGGATGGATGGATGGATGGATGGATGGATACATGCAGGCATACAGGCATACATGCATGCATGGATAGGCTCATGGATGGATGGATGGATGGTGGATAGATGGCTGAACGGGTGGGCTTATGATCTAGATGGATGGGTAGAAAGTCAAATGGGTGGTTAGATAGACAACTTTGTCCTGTTTAAATTGTATGGAACAAAAGAAAACTGTGCCTGAAGTCAATCCTGTCAGCTGGCTGAAATAAGGTTCTGCTGTATGTGATTTATTAAGTTTGGGGTTATTGTTTTGTTTTGTTTTGTTTTCTAAGCACAACTGTCTTCCTGCTTAGGATTTTTGGTTTCAGGCAATCTGTTACTTGCAATATCACTGTATTCTTGTAAATTTAGACCTTCAGTAAATCTTCTTCAAGGTTTAGAAAAAAACACACATGTAAACTGTTTTGGTCACAGAGTAAAGACCTGTGATACTTGACCTAGAAGACTAGAAAAAAGATTCTAGAAAAAGATTTCCTAGAAAAAAGATTCAATGAATAGAAGTTTGTCAGTTACCATTATCCTGGAGTTGCCTTCCTGCTGGGTCAGAGACAGCACCAGAAGGCTTTTGGTGACACCCAGGATAACTCAGAAAAGCAACTTGGAAAAGGTGGTCTGTGGTTTGAAGGTGAAGAAGGAAGGATGTTTTCTCAGCTCAGGCCAAGGTGAATCCTGAAGGTTGACAGCAGAAAAACTAGGTCAAAATGCTCAATGTAGCTGAGGAGGAGGTGGCCGCTGACAGTAAGGGCATCCAGCTCGGAATGGAAGCCTTGCAACTGGTCCAAAGATACACAGAGCCTTTGACCTAGTGAGATATGGACAGTGAGAGTAATTTTATCTGCTCCTCAGGGTTGTGGGGAGGATTGAAAGAGGTAAGTTGTGACATCCCAATGCCTGACTCCCCAAATTTCTCAAGATATATCCGTTTTCTTTGTTCCTTGAAAGCAGCACAGGCTTGAGGTCAAGAACATGAGCTATAAGCCTTAGAGCCATGTTGCTATCAAATCCAGTTACTAGCTGTGTGATATGAAGTTACTTCTTGTTTGCCTCAGTTTCTCCATCAGAATAGTGGGAATGGCAATAATACCTATCTTTTAGGGCAGCTGTGAGGAATACATGAGTTAATAATGTGTGCTAAAGCTGAGAACAATACCTGGCACATAGTAAGTGCTGTATAAGTATTTGTTCTTATTTTATTATTCCTAAAGAGGTGAACACTTTGTTCCTGGTGACCAGAATAAAAAGCAGTAAACCTTATATCTGTGGATGAGGTGCAGACATAAACCACCCTTTATTGAGCCCTAATACATTCCAGATGTTTAGATTAATATCAATTTAGATTAATGTAATTTACATAAAATACTTTATATATTACATATCATATCTAATGTGAGTATAATTTAGATTAATACAATGCTAGTGCCTATGGTGATTCTTCGGAATACATAATTATTGCCCCCAAGCTTGAGAGAGAGAAACTGGGACTCAGGGCTCTTTAGTGACTTGTTCGAGGTCATGCAGTTAGTCAAGTGATGGTGCTGAGATGCTAAGGCTTATTGTATTTCCACTCCTCAAAGCTGTTTGAGCTGTCAATCATCTATGCTGTCCACCTTAGTGCATGGATCAGGAAATAGAGGTCCAAAGGGAAGAAGAAGAACTTACTTGCCCAAGATGTCACAATGAGCAATTGAAAGATCTGAGATTATAATGCTGGCCTCTTGATTCTCAGCTCAGTGTTCTTGACAATACAGAAAACACAGGTGTCCTATAAGTCTTCATCAAATGGATCCTGAGTTTTACGTCCCAGGGGAATCACTTTCCAGACACTGAACCTGCCAGCAGTGAGGTGGAGAAATGATCTCCTTACAGTGCCAACCTGTATGGCTGGTGAGGGGGATTTGATGACTTTCTGTAGGAGCTTCCAATTCCCACTCATCGCAGTCCCCAGTTCTTCACCTTCTCATCATCTAGGGTCACCGTTCTTTCAGTCTAGGATATTGAACAGTTTTCTCTGTGACCAGATCTTGCTGCACTGTGGCTTATTTTCCCCAGCTCAGCCCCTTAAGGAGGTGTGGGGCTTTCCTTCTTCTGTGGCTTCCTATCTTTTAGACTCACTTTCCTTCTGGTATGTAGGGTTGGGCTTTGCCAATTGATGAAAGAAAGACTAGAGATAGCCCCATCTTGGGAGCTTTGGGTATTTCCTACTTGAGATGGGAAAATTTAGGGCTATGAAGACATGTCCCCCCACTCCGCAGTTATAAAGACTGTATTTTCCTGTACCAAGCAAATGGGATAATGGTTGCAAGTAATCAAATAATTCAAGAAAAAAGGAAACCATTCTTGTCTACTCAGATGGATATTTGGAGACCTGAATTATCTAGCCATTTTTCTCAATCTGCAAATGTATCACTTATTGTCACGATAGCTAAATCTGATGTGAAATAAGAACATGCCTATTTATTTTCTTACAACATAAGAAAAGTCATAACAAAGGGAATATCATGCTTTTATCTGAGTTTTGTGATTGCTTAGAAGCCAGGAGCCAGTAGGGACATTGGAGAGAGATTGAAGCCAGTGATTTGGCAAGCTTTCTTTTAGAGAATGGAATTCTCAGCCATATAATATCTTAAATGAAACTTCAATGTATAAAATAGATTAAAGTGCAGGTGCTTTGGTGGATGGTGGGGGCCAGCAGCCTCACTTGCTCAGTACCCTCCTTCTTCATTACACAGTGCCTGCTATAGAACCCCCAGACTTCTGTGAACACAGTTTGAAAATTACTGATCTAGTTTAATGCACTTAAGGGACAGATGCAGAAATGAAGGCACGGAGAGTTTATTCAAGGTAGAGTCCGTTCAGACTGAAGGTTGGAACTCCTCCTTCTCAGTACAGTGCTCTTCCAAGATAAGGTTGGACTTTGTGCTGGTCATCTACTGCCATGTAACAAACTACCCCCAAAATCTAATGACTTAAAGAGCAACAGTTATTTATTTTTCTCATGTGTCTTCACTTTGGGCAGAGCTTAAAGGGAATGACTTATTTCTATTCTGCGATGTCAGTGGTCTCAGCTGAGGTATCTTGATTGGCTGAAAGTAGAATGGCTGGGGGCTGGTGGGACATTTCTTTCTCTTTATGTAGTCTCAGAGGCTCTCCTGTGATCTCTCCAGCATGGTAGCCTCAGGGAAATTGGGCTTCCTCTATGGAGACTGAGGGTTCTAAGAGAGTTATGGACAGAGCTGAGAGGCTTCTTAGGTTTTTCCCCAGCTTGGAAAGTCCCAGAACATAATTCCTACCACACTCTGTTCACACAGGGCCAGCCCTGACTCAGTGTGGAAGGGCACTCCACAAGGGCCTGAATACTAGGAAGTGCAGATCACTGGGCAGCCATCTTGGGTACTGGCTATATGATTTCCTTGCTTTGGGTATGACCTTACTAAATAGACTCTGATGTGATTCTGTCTCTTCTGAAATAGAGGAGACAGAAGTTTGGTGTTGCTTAGATCACAGGACATTATCATAGGGAAGAGTGGTAGACTAGTCCTAGGAAGCCACAGAGAGCTGATCCAATACCCCCACCCACCACCCGCCGACCAAAAAAAAAAAATCATAATTATAAGGAAGCTAGTTTTGGCTGACCATAAGGAAGAACTTTGAAACAACTACAACAGCCAACATGAAACTTGGCTTCCTCTGTGTGAGGCCATGAGCTCCCCTATTATAGAAGAGGTCTCTCTTGTTTCTTCTACTACTGGAAATATCTGATTCTCAGCGAAGATGATTAGTAGAGGAACTTGCATCTCCTTGAGCTTAGGGATGCTGAAATAATATGTGCATTTCTAAGAATCAAGATTTCATTAAAAATCTAATTCTTGTTTGTTTGTCTTTTCTTTTTCCCCCATTTTGGACATTTCCTTCATCTGACTGCCCATCAATATATAGAAGAAATGCTTATTCCTACTCCTATTACTTGTAAGTATCGAGCTGGTGTTAACTTTGCTTCGTGCCCTGTAAGGGAACCTGTAGCATGCATTTCCTGCACCAACCAAGTGTCTGTTAGTTTCTCATTTTCACTTCTGTCTAAGCTGTCTGTAGCCTTAAAGTTTTTATTTTGCATAAATATGTTCCATTTGAAAGTGTACTGTCATTGTTCAAGTTCGTTATGTTTCTGCCATCTTGGATTTTTTTCCTCTTATTTTTAGAGATGTGAAGGGCTGTTTCTCCTTTGTGAGTGCAATTTTCTAGTTAGGAATCCCTGAATTCCATCAAGCAGGGGACCAAATCCTGCTGTAGGACTTGCACACATAAGACAGAATCATAGTCTTAGCAACTTCTGAATCCATTTGTTTTTACCTGGAGAATGGGTAGCCCTGGGGGCTCAAAGTTTAGAAAGGAATTCATTGGCTGTTTCTGCTATTTCAGAAAATCTGCAGGGATTCATTACTTTATCTAGAACCAGCCTCACAGGTGAAAGAAACATCCAGTGTCTTTGCTTTGGGCTGGGATTATGTGTTTGGTGTTTAGCATTATTTATCTTATGTTATCAATGCATTTTGTTGGAAGTTATAGATGGGTGCTTGCTTATCCATTTTTTTGCACTTGCTAAAAAATAGTGATTATTTTCCTTATTAATAAAACAGAGGGCCAGGTGTGGTGGCTCACGCCTATAATCCCAGCACTTTGGAGGCCAAGAGGGTGGATCACCTGATGTCAGGAATTCAAGACCAGCCTGGTCAACATGGTGAAACCCCGTCTCTACTAAAAATACAAAAATGAGCTGGGTGTGATGGCAGGTGCCTGTAGTCCCAGCTACTCAGGAGGCTAAGGCAGGAGAATTGCTTGAACCCAGGGGTGGAGGTTACAGTAAGCCAAAATCGTACCATTGCCCTCCAGCCTAGGCAACAAGAGCAAAACTCTGTCTCAAAATAATAATAACAATAATAATAAATAACAACAACAGAGATTCTCAAAACATAAGAGCAAAGGAGAACAACTCTGTACAATAGATCCTTGGTGATAAAAAGTTAGAAGGCCCCTGAACTAGTCCCACATTCCTAATATGCACTTTCTATTTTTGGAAATTGAGAGGTTGTAGGGACTTTAGAAAGAGACTGAAGGATGTGAATTCATGGCACATCCAGCTAGCAAAAGAGTGGGATTAAAACAGGTAATGCCTGGCTTCCAGTAAAGTGTATTACTTATCACTCCGTGTCTTCCCTCACCTCTGGCAAACTCAGCTTTATGAGAGAGGCTGTGCCTAACAGCATTACCTGCTGAAGACTTCACAGATAAAGATGGAGCCAGCAAAAGGCTGCCCCATCCCCTCTGCTCAGTGTTGGGTTCACAGGTCTTTAGGACGGGTACTACCATCCTCATGTTATATGGGAACAAATGGACCCCCATCACCAATACTGGAAGTACCAGATCACTTATGCCATGTGTTTATTAATTCATCCCACAAACATGCTTTGAACATGCACATTATGTTTCAGATGGTCTGGATGAAGAAATGACTAGAACCCAGAGGTTCAGTCTCACAGTATGCAAACCTATCTAAGAGACTAGCATAACATCACCTATTAGAAACGTCAGCTGAGAGACGCCTCTACATACTGTGGTACAGGAGCTCTTAGTTGAGTGACAAATTTTTTATATTGCAGGGGATAGTTATCAGTGTATTCAGAGATGGCTTTACACATTACTGAAAAAATTAAAGTTCTGATTAGAGGAAACTGCATCTGCAAAGGAACGGAGGTACAAAACAATATGGTGTGTCATTGCTATGGTGGAAGGAGAATGAGCCTTAGGAGTGATGCAGCTCTGGGCTCATGTCCTGCCTCTATCATGCACTGGTTATAGAGCCATGAGCAAATTTTCTAAACCTTTTGATTCTCTTTTCTCTTAATTATAAAATGAGGATAATAGTGCCTGACTCACAGAGTTGTTGTGAAGAGGAGATGAGATGATTTTGTAAAGTGCCTGGCACAAAGTTGACACTCGTGAAATATTAGTTTTGTTTATTTCCCCTTTCAGAAACCACAGAGTTCATGGCACAAATGGTAGTCCCTGAGAGCCCCTCTGTTCTTCCAGGGCCTCTTAGGTTATGCATGTTTCACAGCAGATGTGGGCATACAGGGACCCATCACCACCTCTGGCATCTCACCCCCATCCTTCTATCAGCCAGTTTGCCTATCAGGGTCTTTGAATGCCCACTTTATATAGTGTTGTGTGCTGGGTGCTGGGGTGGAATCCAAGATGAGCAGTATGAGAGGACAGAGGATGGATCTGCACATACTTGCAGTTGAAGGTCCAATGATTTACAGGCCTTTCAGTTGGTGCAGACATGAAGTTCTGTGCCACAGGTCCCAGAGCAGGAAGCTCATACCAGTAGCAGGATGCAGAAGCATCTGGATAGGACACAGGGTTTCCATAATTATCTTCATTTTATATTCACCAACCTCAGGGCCCCCATGAGGGTCATATATTGTATGCCACTGCAAATAGCCTGCCTTCTATAGAGAAACCTTAGGTGGTTAGATTTTTTCTTAAGCACCGTCTTCCCTTCCCAACTACCACCAAGCACTTGTGAGAGATGAACCAGTTCCTAGACTTAAAGGGATTGAACAGGTAATATATGTTTAATCATTTATACAGGAGAGGAAAATAGGAAACCACCACCACATGCCAAGTATTTTGCACACACATTTGCTCACCGAGTCCTTTGAATAGCCTAGTTCAGTAGGTACCATTATCCCTATTTAATGGGAGAGAAATTGCTCTGAGAAGCTAAGTCATTCCCCCAAAGCTACCCAGAAGTAGATGGGAGGGAGAACAGATTATCCTGGAAATAGAGACCTCTTGGGGTGAGAAATGGTCATGAGTCATATGCGTATGACTCTAGATATATTGCAATGAGAATGCTGGTGGAGCTCCCGAGCAAAAACATCCCTTGGGAACTTGGAAATGCAGAAGTGAAGTCTAGATGGGACGTGGATGTTTGGAACCTTCCCCTGAGAGGTGGCAGTTGAGAGTGCCAGGTGAATGAAAGCAGGCCTGAAGAAAGAGGACAAGAACAGAGGGCTAAGGGCCAGGAACTGACCAGGATTATAGAAATAGAAGAGGAGAGGAACTGGCAAAGCAGACAGACAGATAGGAGTAAAACATAAGGCCCAAGAGGAGAAGGTTTTTGCAGCAGGGGGAGTTAGTTGGCCATAGCAGATGATGGATGGGGTGGGCTTGGGCATGGCCTTGACATTTGGCCATCAGAAATCACTTGCACAGGCTTTAGGGATGAAGATTTAGGAGGAAGCCATCCTGCTTAGGGACCATGAGTAGGATCACCTTTTTTTGTAAAATGGAGGAGAAACATGATACTGGCCTCCGGAAGGATTAGAAAGTCCTGGGCAGAGATTTAGTTATAGTGCAGGAGCCTGGGCAGAAGGAAGGGGCTGAAGATGCTGGAGGCAGAGGCTATGGACGGGAAGGTCTGGAGGCTAGGTGTTTGGTCACAGGCAACAGTGTAGGAGAGGAGGAGGGACAGGCCTCGGAGACCATAGGATTGAGAGAGGCATGGAGATAAGGAAGAGGAAACAGAAAGGAAAGGATGTCCCCCTATGTGCTAGTATATACCCCGAGGGGGAGCCTTGGAGCCTCACTCCTCAGTGTGTGGACCATGGACCAGCAGCATCAGCATCACCTGGGAGCTTGTCAGAGATCTAGCATCAAGGGCCCCAGCCCAGACCCCTGAATCAGAATCTGCATCATAACAAGGTCCCAGGTGATTCATATACATGTTAGAGAATCCCTGACTTAACTGGAGTCTCACTCGTCTTATCTATAAAATAGGAAAAGTAATACCCTCCTCATAGGTATTAGGGGCCCCTGGTCCTTTTAATGAATAAACACTGATTTCATTGAAGAGATTGGTTAGCCAAAGGGTGTCCTCTCTTCAACACACTTTGACTAACCAATCTCTTCAATGAAATCAGTGTTTATTCATTCCACAAATACTTGTGGAATGCCCTCTATATGCTAGGCATTGGACGAGGTTCTGGGTATATAGGAGTTAGCACAAGTAAAAATCCCTACACACGTGGAGCTTTTTTAGTAGAAGAGGTAGAAAATAAACAACATATATAACAAAAATAAATAGTATGTAGTGGTAAGAGCTAAGAAGAAAAAATAAACTAGGGAAAGAGGAGATAAAGTATGGTGGGGGAGGAGCAGAGGAATTCTATTTTTCCCCCAAAATAAAGAGGCCGTCAAGTGCTCTCCATCACTGAAAGTATCCCTACACAAGAACAGTGGTCCATAAATATTTTCCATAAGGAGCCAGACAGTAAATCTTTTCGGCTTTACAAGCCAATGTGTTCTGTGTCGCATCTATGCACCTCTGATGTTGTAGCATGAAGTCATAGCGATGTGTTTGAATCAGTGTGGCTGTGTTTCAATAAAACTTAATTTTAAAAAACCAAGCAGTGGGCCAGATTTGGCCCACAGGTCACAGTTTGCCAATTATTGCCCTAGAGTTTTGAGA
This sequence comes from Theropithecus gelada, assembly GCF_003255815.1. Taxonomy (NCBI): domain Eukaryota; kingdom Metazoa; phylum Chordata; class Mammalia; order Primates; family Cercopithecidae; genus Theropithecus; species Theropithecus gelada. The sequence goes on from NC_037678.1 coordinate 60,441,183, forward strand.
GCAGGGAGAGGGTGAGGTTCAAGATTCATCCTGTTTTATTGAACTCCTGCTATGTACTTTACCCTGTGCCTGATACTGCAGGCACAAAAGTGAATAAGGCACACCCTATACCAGACTACAAAAGGGCAGAAGTTGAAAGGCATTACCAGTTGGTCCCTACTATATATACTCACCCAATGCTTATAACAAGCCCTGCAAAGTATATGTTATTTTGTTGATTTTATTTAGATGTTAAGACTGAAGTTTGAAGACTTGTCTATTGCTCACAGCCAGAATGCAGCAGGGTTAAGTTTGAGCTCAGGACCACATGGCCCACAAGCTCTACCCATTCTTCTTACTAAGCCCTGTTCTTTGGGAGATGGGGGCACTTCTGCCTGGACCATGTGCTTGGAGCACATCAGCCAGGTTGCAGAAGAGCCAGGTACCAAATGTACCTGTCTGCCTGTAGGGCCTCGTTTCTGTGCATGGCCATCAGTGCCCTGCTAGGGATAAGAAGTGGTAGCTATTCCGGGCTGGCAAGGAGGCTGTTGGGGCAGTCCTGTCTCTGCTGTCCTGGGGATTGGCCACGTGATGTGGCTGGTCTTCCAAGCAGTGCTGTGCACAGGCAACATGCTGAGATGAGTCAGAACTGAGGGCACTGAGCTGCTGCATCAGAGGTAGCCAAGGGGTTAGAGCAAGAGGTTGCAAAAGGGGTGTTAATGACCAGGATAAGTAATAGCCCAGTAAAAATCGAGCTATGGAACAGAGGGACTTGGGAACCCAGGGACACAGGATAGTTAAAGATAAGGCCCATTATTTTCTCTCCAGTGCACACACACACAAATGTGAATAATGTGGGTTTAGGTGTCAGGCCTATTTCACAATTCTAGATTTGCCTCTCCTGTGAGATTGTTTCCACCTGGAACATTCATAGAACCACTCTGAGCCTCAGTTTCTTCATCTGGAAAATCGTGATAACAGCGGTGACTTCCCAGTGTTTTGGTGAAGGGCAGTGAGAGAGTGTACATGTAGAGTGGCTGGCACACAGTAGGTATTTTATAAATAGCAGCTACTATTCCTCACATTCTGAGCTGACAAAAATGCTTCTCTGGGATCCCTTTTTGCCTTTCTGTAGTAAAGCAGACCCCAACAACTTCAATTGTTCAGTGTTTGCCTTTTTAAAGGATATTAAGAGTTGGCATGTGTCCACAGGTTAATTTACCTCAAGGTGTGTGATGGGCACAGTAATTGTTTTGAACAGAGGTATTTTAGTGTAGTAGTTCTTGAGAAAGCGCGAAGATGTTTACCAATTGTTCTGGCTGAGAGAGAGCACGTAACTACTTCACTTAGCCTTGGACAAATGCCTTGTGCAGGTGTCTCCAAGGCGGAAAACCGTGACCTGGGCTGGTTTCTGTCTGCAGATACTCCGTGGGACTCCTGGGCTTTTCTATAGCCTTCCAATTTCCTCCATCTCAATATATTCAAATCCTACGTCATTCTTCAAAGTCCAGATCAAACACTGCCTTCTACAAGAAGTCTCCCATGATTCTCTCCACCTGTGAGAATGGCACCTTTCTCTGAACTGCAGTTGCTTTATATTATGGGCAGGAGCAAATGTGTGTTAAGGATGTTGCTTGCTCATTAGAGTGTTCTCCATGGAACTCCTAACACATACAGTGAACCCCAGTAAGTGCCTGTGTAATGAGTGAAGGAACAAGATGAATTTAAAAGACATACACCTAAAGTCAACAGGGTGGTACTCTGTTCTTGAAAAGAAAAAAAAAATGACATCAATTTTTAGATAACTCTAGACCTTGTACCTTCCTTGCTTCTGTGACTTTAAGGCCATTTTTACTTCTATTTTTGCATCTGTGTGACCTGGACAAGTCACTCAACTTTTTCTGAATCTCAGTTGCCTGGTATGTAAAACAGAGATTAAAAAATGCAAACTGTACAGAAGAAGTCTCACAAAGATTCAATGGACGTAATGTAAAATGCCTAGCACATAGTAGGGCCTCATCAAAATAAGAGACTGCTCCTTTCTTCAAAGGCATATGCTTTTCACATCATCAGCTGCTGTGAAGCAGATATCATTGCTTCAATATATTTAAACAGGCATTTTAAAATGATTCCATCAAGAAATACTCAAAAGTTATTTAATGTAATTTATCAGCCACTTTGAATAAAAATGAAGAAAAAATAGGAATAGAAGAAAACCATTTAAAGATGCTAAATATCAATTACCAGCAAATATCAAATAATCTACAGCAAACATGTTGATAGGTGAAAATCTAAGACATTTTCAGTCAAGACTAAAGTGGTTACTAGCAGTGTTGCTGTTCAGCCAAGAGGAGACCCTTGGTGGGAATTCTGATTCCTGAGTGTCACCCCCAGTTCTGCTCAGTCTCTTTAAAAGCATGGTCTGGGGATCTGCATTTTAACAAGTATCTCAGATTCTTATTTTTCCTGCTGACTTTGAGAACGACTCTCATGACATCCTCACACCACTCTGATTTAACTGTCCCTTTAATAATGTTTATCCCTGCAGTGCTTTCTTCCTGGAATTCTTCCTATCCCCCTTGTGTGCCCAGAAAATTCCAGTATCCTTATAAAGGGAGTATCATTGTTCTGTACTTTGGAGGCCCCCTCCAATTTCCACAGAGTATGTCCATAGTGCTGGGCTCATATCTTTGTCGTTGCATTTATCTTTTGTTCCTTCACCCATTGACTGACTAATTCATGATCCCTTCCCAGGTTATCCTGCCCTTGGCATCTTTGTATGTCGGTCTCCATGTAGAGAGAACTATGTACTACTCATCATTCATTTCCCAATGACTAGATCAGTGCCCAGGACAAATCAGGCATCATAACATTGTGTTGATTAGATGAATGAACGAACATACGTGAGTGGTTATATGTGTGGAGTTGATACCCTTCCAATCTTGTTTTGTCTCTCATTGAGTTATAGTATTCCATTCTCTAGAAGTTTGTTAATATCCATGTTCACTTATTTTGGCCGATGGTGATGATAGAGCTTTCAGATCATCTATTTTGTAGTCTTATATGGGTTTATGGATTTTAAGTTTAGAAATGTTTCATTGGTACTTGCATGACACAATTATAAATGTGTAAAATTAATGACCGCTATTACAGTGAGATATTAATAGATATAAATGCGCTGGGCTAGACCATGTGTATGGATAGATTTAGATAGGGATTGCAACCGAACGGATGCTTTATTGTTTACTCTATTGAATTGGAGTCTAAATGCATCAATCATGCATACCAAGTAGAGCAAATCTATAAGTCAGAGGCTCTGTCACTTTAATCAGGAAAAATACAAATTTTCCCTCCAAAGGTGGCAAAAGATGTTTATACTTCAGTTATAAGTGTATACCTAAGTTTAAATTTTACTTTGTTGGTGCAAAAGTAATTGTGGTAGTTACTATTTTAAAAAGGTAAAATGTACCTTGAATGGCAAAAACCGCAATTACTTTTGCACCAACCTAATAATACCAACCAGGTGTTAGTGATGTCTTGAGGCTTAGAAAAGACTGTCTGCGACTCTTAATGCTTCTACCTCATAAACATACTTGAACTTTATAAAGAAGGTTAATGAGAGTATGGAGATTCCCTGCTAACAGAAAGGAGTACCCTACTGAAGTGTGGTTAGAAAGAAAATTCCTGTGGAGGACACTGTGATGCGCTCCTCACATCCCCCTTCAAGAATGAGGGGGCCAGGTGTGGTGGCTTATGCCTGTAATTCCAGCACTTTGGGAGGCCCAGGTGGGTGGATTACCTGAGGTCAGGAGTTTGAGACCAGCCTGGTTAACATGGTGAAACCCCATTTCTACTAAAAATACAAAAAATTAGCCTGGCATGGTGGTGCATGCCTGTAATCCCAGCTACTTGGGAGGCTAAGGCAGGAGAATCGCTTGAACTCGGGAGGTGGAGATTGCAGTGAGCTGAGGTCATGCTATCGCACTCCAGCTTGAGCAACAAGAGCGAAACTCCGTCTAAAAAAAAAAAAAAAAAAAAAAAAAGAATGAGGGACTTCGCATTCACTACAACTGATGCTGGCAGATGCCTGTGAAAGAATGATCACCCAAGGAAAAGCTTTTTAGAGTTTTTGTATTATCAGTGAGCAACAAAGTAATGACCCCAATCAGTTGGTATGTAAAGTGTTCATAGGCAATGAAGAGTGCATTTCACGGGAGGAAAGTCCACTTGTTTGTGACACTAACAGCCTCCTTCAGAACTTGCCCTTTGGAGCTGCCTCACCCAAAGTCATCTACTCACTGGTTGACACAGGGTGTAAAAGCCACCCCAGCTTCAGGGCTTCCCATGGGGTAGGCTTTAGACACTGCTACAACTGCATCACCGTTCAGCCTTTCCTCTGCCCACTCTTTCCCTTTCTTTTTCTCTTCCCTTCTTCTTTCCCCTTCCCTTCCTCCTCTTCCCCTTCTCTCCCCCTCCCTTTTTATCTACAGGTCAAGCTTCCCCAATACATCTCCTGCTTGTCAATGTCTCTCAGAGTCTGATTGATTTTCAGAGAACCCAGCTTGGGACTGTCCCATTGGCTTTTCTGGAGACAAGTGGGTTTCCCGCCCCTGAAATGCACTCTTCATAGCTTGTGAACACTTTGCATACCAACTGATTGTGGTTATTACTTTGTTGCCTGCTGATAATACATAAACTCTAAAATGTTTTTCCTTGGGCAGTCATTCATTCATAGGCATTTTCTATTTACCTGTGCTTGTGCTGGACCTGAGAGCCATGGACATCTTCATACATAGCTCCTGCTTGGGGGAGCTGAAGATGTATCACAGAGAAGACTGTAGCAATACCCTTTTGCTTATCCAGCCACAGAGAGAACCAGGGTCAGAAGTGCCCAGCCACAGTGCCCCCTTAGCAATATGACTCCAAGGCAGTATTGGGTTTACTTCTGAAAGCACTACCTTCAGCAAGCATCCCCAAAATGGGAATGACTCTTACAGCTAGCGCTGTAGCAAAGATGGGATTCTGCGATGCACAAACTGGAAAATGTCTTGCTAAGTGTTTCAAAATAGTGCTCTTAATGGAAGGAAATGCTTTAGTTAAGCCCCACAATGTTGATGATGATGATAATGATTGCATTTTGTTTGTTTTTAGGGCTTTATCTCTTCCAAAGTGCTTTCCCACTTATTAGCTAGTTGTCTAGTTAAGCTTGGAGGTATTTCGGAAGTCATTGTTAGATAGATGACTGTGCCAAGCAGGAAAAAGCCCCAAGTTTCCTGGTTCCACAGTTTTAGGTAATTCACTTAATTCCATCTCAACTTCAGTTTCTCATCTGTAAAATGGGAGTCATAACACCTACATTTTAGAATAGCTCTGATGTTTAAGTGTCATATTATTTCATTCATAAGCATTTGCTGAGCAATTCCATTGTGCTAAGGAGAGAAAATTGTTGAGTCTTTAGTAAGAAATACTCTCTCAAGGAGCTCACAGCTTAAAAGGATCTTGAGCCTGTTAACGTTACAAAATAATGTTAGAAGTGCATGAAAAGAAGAGCAGTGAAGACATAACAAAGGGGAGAAGTCCCTGATTCTCCTTTGAGGGAAGATACCATGGGTTAACGGGTCCAGTAAAGTTTTTGGTATAAAGTAGATGCAAGATGTTGCCTTAAAGAAACGACACATTCGGCCAGGCGCGGTGGCTCATGCCTGTAATTCCAGCACTTTGGGAGGCCCAGGCAGGTGGATTACCTGAGGTCAGGAGTTTGAGACCAGCCTGGTTAACATGGTGAGACCCCATCTCTACTAAAAATGTAAAAATTAGCTGGATGGTGTGGTCCCAGATACTCAGGAGGCTGAGGCAGGGGAATCGCTTGAACCCGGGAGGCAGGGTTTGTAGTGAGCCAAGATCGCGCCACTGTACTCCAGCCTGGGTGACACAGTGAGATTTTGTCTCAAAAATAAAAAGACGCATTCATTCACTTTTCTCCTTGGCCTCATAACATTGAAAAACACACACACGCACACACACAGAAACACACTATTTTTCATTACTTAATTTGATAGCATGCTAGGAAAAAAACTTTAAAAGGCAAAGAAGAGGAAGAAAGGAATGGGATAGAGAGGGAAAGAAAAGGGCAGGGAGAAAGTTTGAGTCCTATTTATACTACTTAGTATCTGTGAATCCTAAACCCTCTGAGGTTCAGTTTTCTCATCTGTAAAGTGGGAATTATAGTGTTCAATTCATGGGATTATCCTAAGAAATTAATACAGTGTACGTGCCAGGGGAATTATTGTCATTTATGAAATTATAGAGCTAGGCTAGAACAAAGCAGTGGTTTGATAAATCAGAGGGAGGTGGGTGGGGGAGGGAGGGAGAGAGAGAAAGAGAGAGAGAGAGAGGGGAGAGATCAATTTTAACTACCAGATATAGGTTATGTAGAAGAAGAATTTGAAAATAGAATGAAGTAGGAGGATTTTAGATGGTGGTCCTTAAACTTCACAGATTTTCCGCTCCAAGTGGTTGGGTAAGACAACCCTCCTCCTGGCATCCATCCATGGTGATATCAACAAGAAAGAAAAGAGATAACTAATGATTTTGGCCAGAACTACAAAGGAAGACGATGTCATTTTTATATGAGAAGACTTTGTAGACCGGTGGGCAGAAAAAGAGCTGGGGTTGAATGGGGTCGGGGGAGTGTGCTACCATGGCCATTTCCAAATACAGGGGCTGGGGGACAGGTTTTTTTTTTTTTTTTTTTTTTTTTTTTTTTTTTGAGATGTGGCTGGCAACACCTTCCTTTAAAAAGGCAAGGTTGTCAGAATTTGAGAGGGGCCACCATATTCTGAACAGTGCCATTAGAAATGTTGCCTTTCTGGGAACAGAGCTTAGAGGAGTTGGTGTATTTTGGGGAGGGCACTCAGCTAGGGAGGAGACCCCAAGCCACAGTCTTTATTATAAAGAGAGGTTGGAGAACTGACTTAACTGGTCTGGGGTAGTGCCCAGACATTTTAAAGTTCCCCAGGTTATTCTAATCTGAAACCATAGTTGAGAACCACCCATCTGGAAGGGCTTGAGAATCCAGGGCTATCAAATAAAGACATTTGAAAGAGCATCATGAAGCATTAGCCTGGCCATTTAGTCCAGAACCTTAGTTGAGAGTTTGGTCCCATAGGATCATCAGATACACACGATTTTGAGTATGATGATGGAACCTGAGTTTGGAAAGCAAAATCTATAGAAGACAAGATGCTATTTAGTGGCATCATTTCCTTTTTTAGGTATTGAGGTAGACAATCCTTGGACTGTTCATAAATGTACAGAGGTCATTTAATAAAGGGCAAAAATGCCCTGAGCACATACATATTGAAATAGTATCTATTGCAACAATCACTACTCATTATGGTTTTGGAGGCATTATGAGGAGTAAAGTCTCCTCCACCATGATTATCTCATGAGAAGTGTGTGTTCAGAAGCCTTTCTTTATCCCTGAAGCCTCAAGGGACTCAGTGCTTCCGCTGATGAAATCTCTTTCTTAACAGAATAAAAGAACATTGGCTGAGTTACTTTCTGGAGCAGTTTTTTATTCTAAGGGCTTTGAACCACTGTGAACATTGTAAGAGGGTGGGAATTGGTGGGTATACTACAATCACCCATGTTTTTTTAAGTGGAAGAATAGAAAGAGTAGTGTGGTCAAAACCCTGCTTTTAATGAAATACTTGATTTTTGTAAAGAGTATAAATATCATTTTATTAATGTTGTAAACCAAATTGAGCCTCGAGACTAAAGAAGGCTTCTTCTGTTTGGGAAAACAGCTTAGCAACAATGGACTTTTTCAGAAATGGAGAAGAGCTAAGTCTTTATACTTTATTTCATTCTTCCTTCCCTATACCAATTTTGATTTGGGAATCTACCAGATGAGAACTTTTGGTGAAAAATCTAAGCTCATCTCTGGTTGGTAGGGGATTTCATGTTATTTTTTCTTATCTTTCCTTTATACAGCAGAGCTACCATGAAAGCGTGGGATCTAAGGTTTTTCCAGATCTGTGGCTGATTCGAAGTATACGCATTGACTGTTTTACTCTGATGTTTTCCAGCCATGTAGGCAAGGGGCAATTTGGTCAAAAATTGTACTTCTGTAATCTCATCTTCCATGACTTAAGGGCGCTAAACAGTGCTTTTGCCTTAGCTCTGAATGGTGAGGAAAAGAGGAAAAGAATAACCGACACCTGGAAGCAGCATTGTAGTGAAAAGAGCATGGACTGGATTGAGGCTTGAATCCTGGACTTTGTCGCTCACTAACTTAAATTCTCCGAGCCCCTGTTCTCTCATCTGTAACTTGGGGACAATAATACCAAATGTGGGCGGTAGCTGTGGGGATTTACCAGGACAGCATAAGATAATTGAATGCGTATATAACATCTGGTTTTTATATCTGGTGCATAGTAGGTGCTCAGTACCTTATAGTTATTATTAGTATATTTTATTTTATTTTTTTATTTTTATTTTGTTTTATTTTATTTTTTTTGAGACAGAGTCTCACTCTGTTGCCCAGGCTGGAGTGCAGTGGCACTGTCTCAGCTCACTGCAAGCTCCGCCTCCCGGGTTCACACCATTCTCCTGCCTTGGCCTCCTGAGTAGCTGGGACTACAGGTGCTGCTCCACTACACCCGGCTAATTTTTGTATTTTTAGTAGAGACGGGGTTTCACCATGGTCTTGATCTCCTGACCTTGTGATCCGCCCACCTCAGCCTCCCAAAGTGCTGGGATTACAGGTGTGAGCCACTGCGCCTGACCAGTATATTTTATGTTTTCTATTACTCTGTCTACTCCTGTTTTGTAGTTTACCAAGTACTTTCACATAAGTATTGTGTCAAGAAAAACTCTCTCAAAGTGTGTTTTTTCTCCACTCTCACACTACCACAGTCATCAACATGGAAGAGGATTTCTGTAACCAAATGTATAGGATGATTTCCCCACATATCAAGCCATAGACACCAGCTGGGTGTCCTGCAATTCAGTTCCTACCCGGAGATAGTGTCAGATCCCACGGGTTAGGGGCTCAGTCCCCATGACTGTTCCCATTCCCCAAGACACCAGTCACAAGCCTGGGCCTCTGAAATGTCTGACCAGCAGGCTTCAAGTTGGGGTTCCCACAACCCCTTCTTTGGGTTCAACTAATTTGCTAGAGCAGCTCACAGAACTCAGGGAAACATGTTTAATGGTCTGTTATAAAGCATATTACAAATAATACTGATGAAGAGACACATAAGGTGAGGTTTGGGGGAAGAGATGTGGAGCTTCCATATCTTCCCCGGGGCACCACCCTCCAGGAATCTCCATGCATTCAGCTATCTGGAAGTTCTCTCTTGAAACGCAGCCCTCTTGGGTTCTTAGGGGAGCTTCATAAAATCAGCATTCCTCCCCGCTGGTATGAAGTGGGACCCTCTCAGAGGAAGGTCTTAAGATCCACAGTGAGAAAAGCAGGGGAAGATGAGAGTCCTGCCTTGGGGCAGGTGAAAGGAAGGATGGAGAGAGGGTGTATCTCCTGAGGCCTTCCCCTGGACCCTAACACACCCAACATTATAGCAAAAGACTGTAACAAGGTATATGGTAGTTATAAACCAAGCACAGTGGACAAAAACCAATCTTAATATTTCATGACACCACAGGTATCTCACGAAGTCTTTGAGTCACTCCAATGAGGAAATATTTTAAATGTAAGGAAATGAAGTCTCACCACACTGAGCAGGGGCACAGGCCATATGAAGGAAGAAACCTGTGGAGAAAAAGAGGTGCTAATTACTAGTGCTGTGTTTTCATCATGAATTGGGGGTGGCTGTGGCAGGGATTCTGAAAGAGGCTACTTACTTTACATGACAGCAAAACTGGTAGGTACTACAGCCCCTGCCCCAGAGAGAAACACTTCACAGGTCTGAGTGCAGGGGAAAGATGGAGTGAAAGGGTCCAAAGTTAGTCCTTACCCTTTGCTCTAAATTAAAGTAGAAAAAATAAAAACCAACTGATGTGATTTGGCTCTGTGTCCCCACCCAAATCTCCTCTCAAATTGTAATCCCCATGTGTCGAGGGAGGAAATGGGTGGGAGGTGACTGGATCTTGGGGGCGATTCCCCCCACGCTATTCTCATGATACTGAGGGAGTTATTGTGAGATCTGATGGTTCTAAAAGTCGCAGTTTTGGCCGGGCACGGTGGCTCACATCTGTAATCCCAGCACTTTGGGAGGCCAAGGTGGGTGGATCACTTGAGATTAGGAATTTGAGAAATCCTGGCCAACATGATGAAACCTCATCACTACGAAAAATACAAAAATTAGCCAGGCATGGTGGCATGCACCTATGGTCCCAGCTACTTGGGAGGCTGAGGCATGAGAATCGCTTGAACCTGAGAGGTGGGGGTTGCAGTGAGCTGAGATCATGCCACTGCACTACAGCTTGGGTAACAGAGCAAGACTCTGTCTCAAAAAAAAAAAAAAGTGTCAGTGTCCCTTGCATGCTCTCTCTCCTGCCACCATGTAAGATGTGCCTTGCTTCCCCTTTGCTTTCTGTCATGATTGTAAGTTTCCTGAGACCTCTCCAGCCATGCAGAACCATGAGTCAATTAAACCCTTTTGTTTATAAATTACCCAGTCTCAGGTAGTATCCTTACAGCAGTATGAGAATGGACCACTATACCAATCAAATGAAAAATTCTACCAACTAGCCAGACACGGTGGCTCATGCCTGTAACCCCATCTCTTTGGGAGGCCAAGGTGGGTGGATCACCTGAGGTCAGGAGTTTGAGACCAGCCTGGCCAACATGGCGAAACCCCATCTCTACTAAAAATACAAAAATGAGCTGGGTGTGGTGGTGCATGCCTGTAATCTCAGCTACTCGGGAGGCTGAGGTAGGAGAATTGCTTGAACCCGGGAAGCGGAGAGATTGCGGTGAGCCGAGATCGCACCATTGCACTCATAGCCTGGGAGACAGAGTGAGACTCCATCTCAAAAAAAAAAAAAAAAAAACTCTACCAACTGTATCATTTCTTTAAATATACTCACTGTCCCTAAAACAGGAGCAAGATCATTCCCTGTCTCACAATTGGTATGAAATTTATCATCTGCATTGGAGAAATAGGAGCAAGATTAAAGAAAGGATAGAGTTGAGATCAAGTTCATTGTTTTTTAAATGGGCCTCTTGAGTCCTACTTAAACTTCATTGAGTAAATTTTTGTCTCTTAACGTTTTTGTTTATAATATCTTATAAAAAGGGTTGTACCTTGGAGAGAATTTTATTCCAATTTAGTTATACCAGACATACATAAAAAACTTTATTTAAAAACTATACCTAAATGATTGTGATATTTAACATAACAATGTTTCAGGTTATATTTTCTGGACATTTAAGGTTTAGAGGCTTTTCCCCATTCTTTCTTTTTATTAATGTATTTTTATTTGTATTTTTATTTTTTTGTAGAGAGTGTGTCACTATGTTGCCCAGGCTGGTCTTGAACTCCTGGCTTAGCAATCCTCCTGCCTCAGCTTCCCAAAGTGCTGGGATTACAGGCATGACCCATCACGACCTGCCTCCCTGTTCTTTCTTTGAAATAAATGTACAATGGCATTTTAGCTTGTTGATATCTGCAAGCTTGTTAATATCCTGCTGAGTTTCGACTAGGTTTGCATTGAATCAGTAGATCAATTTGGTGAGAAGTGACCTTTTAACAATACTGAGTCTTCCAGCCTAGGAACATGTATGTCTCTTCATTTGGTTAGATCTTCTTTGATTTCTTTCATCACCATTTTATAGTTTCTGTCATGTAGGTCCCATGTGTATTTTGGTGGATTTATATCTGAGTGTTTCTTTTTTGGGTGCTACTGTAAATTGTACTATTTATGAAAATTCAGATTCTATTTGTTCATTATAGATACACAGAAGTGAAACCGATTTTTGTATGCTGAAAAAAAATATATATATATATATATACCTTTTTTAAAAAGAAAATAGATACCTCAGATGGGGAAATAATTTCCGTACTCCAAAAAGGCTACTGCATGAACGATGTGTTAGGCTGACCCAGGCCAGGTGCTTAGCCGTGGCCAGTATGTGCTACATGTGAGTTCTCATCTGTCTTGCCTTGTCCTATTCTATATTGCTGTAAAAGCCAGGCTCCATCCAATTAATGGTAGTTACAGGACTCAGAACCGTGTGATAGTTAAGATGTCAAGGCCTGGCCTCAGGCAGCCCCAGGTTTGGATCTTGGCCCTGCCATATACTAGCTGTGTGATCTTCAGCATGTCTCTCATACCCTCCAGTCATCTTTTTCCTACGCTGCAAAATAGAGATAATACATGATAACATTGTAACTTGACCAGAGCCCGATGCCTGGCACCCAGCAAGCACTCAGTAAGCATTAGCTATTCTTGTTGTCTTTGAGGTTGTTAAGTTATAAGGAGCAAGACGCTAGGGAAGTCTAAAGAAGAACTCTCTAACAATCCTTATCTAACACTGGGTCAGGTTGAATGGGAAGTGGTGAGCCTCCTATCACAGAAGAATGGACCACCCCTATCTAGAAAGGCACGGGGGGAGTCAGGCCTCCCTGAGAGTTGCTCTGTGTGTTGAGATTATAACACCCTTCATACCCCACATGGCGTTATAAGCAGAACTAGTTCCCAGGTCTCCCCAGTCCTCTCAGATACTTGACCCACAGACACAAAGCGTTTGAAGCAGTAGGCAGAAATAGTATCCCTGAAAACACAAACACTGACCAGACTTATCTTTCCATCAGCGGCAGTTTATGATTGCACATTAAATTCAATTGCTTTTCTTTCGGAGGCTGGTGTAGGGGCCCGTCATCTCTAACCCAGTGCCATCCATTCTAGCTTTCCCCAGGAGCGCAGACAGACCAGCCGCCTTCCTAGTGTACACTAATTAATTTATCTCATGCTTGTGATTTTATGGCGCTTAAGTGCTGGAGCATTTCTGTTTATTCTTCTCCCTGCAAAGCACCTCACGTTGCATAAAGGCCATGAATCTCCATTGCAAACGCCGTCTGTCTTGGGCTGGAGAACAGCCCACCAGCTGTCTGTTGTCTTGCTGGCACTGCCTCTTACAGCCAGAGTAACACATCTATTAATTTATCCTTAATGACATTTTGACATTCCAATCAGTTCATCAGATGTTTCTTTTGCAAGACTTGTCCCGCACAGCCGGGCCAGGGTGCCAGGCCACTCTTGATGCATAATGCATGAGACAGTGCACCACTCAGTACCCTGTGACAGACAGATGCATCTCTTACTCTAAGACTGTATGTTCCTAATAGCCCTGGCTCCCAGAGTGATTCACACCAATGCCTTCAGAGTTTTCTTCTATGCTTCCAGCTTTCTGTGCTTTAGAGAAGCTGGTCAGTGCAAGGAGAGGGGCCTGGGCTCACAAACATAGATGCAACAGTGCTAATAGAAGGGAAAGTAAGGGTAAATCAACCCCTTGCTGTAGTCAGAGTTTAGAGAAGCGTTCATTCTAATTCAGGTGGAAGAAGGGCCTAGGGCAAACCTAACATCTTGAATCTTATCATTACTCTGCTACTACTTAGGAATTAGGAACATGAAGACACTCTGATAACAATAATGGATATCAAGGAAGAAAGGAAAATGATCCTTAATATCCTCAATCTCACATATGAACCATTCGCACATAGATATACTTCCTTATCGTTATAATCACAATGTAGACACATTTTTATTTTCTAGTATTTTTTAACTTAAGGTAATCCAGTTAGCATTTTTCCATGTCATTACACAGTTTTCATTTTTAATGGCCCCCCATCATTTTAATAGCTGCATAATATTCCATCCAGGGGATGCACTATAATTTACTGAACCCATTCCCTATTGTTAGACATTTACAAGGCTTTAACCAATCGCTTGCTATTAAAGAAAGGCAGCCAAGTTGGGTGAGGAGGAGAGCATGCTCTCAGCAGGCTCAAATCCCACCTGTTCCCCTTACCTGTTTTATAAGTTTAGGATTAACCCTTGTGGGCCCTGAATTCCTCATCTATAAAACAAAAGAAATAATCACTACCTTGTTAGTGTTGTGAAAATCAGAGCTATGTTTAAGATACGAAGCACATGGTAGTATCTGCTAAATGTTAAACTATTACATTTACCTAACTATGCCAGTAGTAGGTGCAATTCTGCCCCCCCCCCCAAAAAATCTGCAATATCTAGAGACATTTTTATTGACATACCTGGGAGTAGGAGGAACTACTGGCATCTAGAGGGTAGAAACCAAGGAGGATGCTACTAAGAATCCTACAGTGCACTAGGTAATTCCCCAACACACACATAGCGAATAATTATCTGGCCCAAAATACCAACAGTGCTGAGGTTGAAAAATCCTGGCATAGAGGAAGCTGTGTTTCCAGTGGTACCTACATGATACATGTATATTTTCCTTCTTATTCCTTAGGATAAAATTCTAGAAAAATGGGAATTGTGGATTAAAGGATAGATGGTCTTATGCCCATCTACAGTTTTGGGGTGGAGTGGGGGATGGATGTAATTTTGTGTGTGCGTGTGTGTGTGTGTGTGTGTGTGTGTGTGTGTTTTGAGACAGAGTCTCACTCTATCCCTCAGGCTGGAGTGCAGTGGCGTGATCTCAGCTCACTTCAACCTCCACCTCCCGGGTTCAAGCAATTCTTGTGCCTCAGCCTCCCAAGTAGCTGGGATTACAGGCACCCTCCATCATGCCTGGCTAATTTTTGTATTTTAGTAGAGATGGGGTTTCGCCATGTTGGCCAGGCTGGTTTCGAACTGCTGTCCTCAGGTGATCCACCTGCCTCAGCCTCCTAAAATGCTGGGATTACAGGCATGAGCCACTGTGCCCAGCCTGGATGTAATGTTTGAGGTGACTGATGAAGAAAAGATGGAAGATAAATGGTATGTGATCCCCTCTGGGGCAGAGGATGACATTCCATGGACCAGTGGTTCTCAAAATATAGAACCCAGCATCTCCTAGGAACTTGGAAATGCAAAGTTTTTGCACTTACCCCAGATTTACCAAATCAAAAACTCTGATGATGGAGACCAACAATGCCGCTTACCAAGGTGATTCTGATGCACACTCAAGTCTGAGAATCATTGCCATGCACTACCTGCAATAGAAAGCCAAGTTATAGAATAGTAAGTAGGACCCTGCTTAAGTACAGAAATTTGGTGCAGAAATTGACGAGAAGGGTCAAGCCTTAGACATGGGGAAGCTCACATATGGGACAGGGCAACCATAAAGGAACAGAAAGTGTCACTCAGTTCATTCATTCATTCCATAAACATGTTTAAAGCTTTTACAACATTGTGGCAAGTGCTAAGCTATGTGCTAAAGGAAATACAAATATAATATACAAATATGTATATTTTGTACATTGATTACAATGAAAAGTGATGACAGAAGATAGGCAAATGACTGGGATATAAAACAGAAGGAAGGCCTGCCCTGTCAGGGAGAGATCAGAAAAGGCTTCCTGGAAGAAGTGATGATTTGAATGGGATTTGAAGGACTTGTGATCATCTCTTAATACATTAATTCAACAAGTCTTTACAGGATACCTGCTTGTTCCAAAAATCTATGTAAGCCCCTGGGGAATTGGTAGTGAACAAGGCCAACAAAGTTGTTATCCTTGTGGTTATAATCTAGCAGGGCAATAGCCCTGTGAGTTGGCAATTCAGCAAGAAGGAAATGTTTCTAGTTGGCAACTGAACGTCTAAGATGGGGTCGGGGTGAGAGGAGGCAGTTGTGAGTTGGTGAGAGGGAGATCACCCTGGAGTCCTGGTTTGAGATCTGAGATCACATGTGGACATGTGAGTGTGGAATGGAGAAGGAGGTTCACTCAACTGTAGGGAAATAGCCACAGAGCCTCAGCAACCAGGAGATACTGCTTGGAAGAGGTTGCTTGGGATAAAGCTTGAAGAATTCATGGTCATCATCTATCCACATACAGGCTGTGTTGGGATATAGCAGACAGACCGAGGAGGAGCATCCAAAGGGTGAGGCCTTCAGGAGACAGAGTTTAGCTCGGCCTCAGCTCAGCAAGGAATGACCCTATATAGGGAAGTGCAGTCCTGGTAAGGAGCTACCCATATAGGTGATGAGTTTGGGTTGCTGGAATTTGGCAGTCAGGGGCTGGATATCCTCTGGCTGGGGCTGCTGCAAGAAGTCTCCTAGCTAGGGTGGGAAAATGACTGGTAAGGCCTTTCCAGCCTGGAGAATCCAAGATTCTACAACTTTTAATCATGTGAAACTGAAGGTCAAAGCATGAATGGGGAAGAGCATCTGCCCCACTGTCTGGTTTGGTTTTGGGTTGTATGAGCCGGATATGGATAGAGCAAGATGAAACTACTGAGAGGAAAAATTAGTCACCTTGTTTCCCTGGAGTGCTCATCTCAGAAAGCAGATCAAACATAAAATTAAAAATTAAAGCAAGGAAAAAGTCATGCAGATTGCTGGGGCAAGGAAGGAGGAGAAGGATAAAAAAGAACTAGCCCTTGTTTATATCTTTATATGCCAAAGACCATGCTAGGGAACTATCATCATTTGTCATTTCTAATCATCACAGTAACTCTGCAAATTAGGGTATGTTAAATTCTATTCTATAGACGAGGAAACTGAGTCTCACAGAGTCATAGAAATGGAGACATGATCACTTTTACACTGCTGTTTGGAGCCAAGTCAGTCCAGAGTCAGAGCCCATAGTATTTCTGCAACACCAAGAACAGAGGGGCCATCTCCCCAACCCAGGGGTTCAGAGCTCAGACAGCATTCATTCAGGGCAGCTCCCATTGTCTGAACCATGAATTCTGGTCACACTCTGCTTTGAAGCACTTTTTTCCTTCTTATCACCTATTATGTAACAAATGCTTATGTAGAGCTTATTTGGTAGGTGACAGATCCTAGTTAAGTACTTTGATATTTATAAGTTAGTATCTACCTCAAAGCATTGTTAAGAAAATTCATTATAATTATTCCTATTTGACGGATGAGGAAACTGAGTTATAGAGAGGTTTAGTAATTGCCCAAGGCTGTACAGCTAATAAATCGTGAAGCCAGGATTTCAACCTAAGCAGTCTGGCTCCAAAGTCAATGCTGCTCCTACTAGGCTCTGCTTTAGGGCCCAGGGACCAGTGTGGCCACATACCCAGAGGGAGGAGGGCCTCACCTGTGTTTCAGGCCTTCTGCTGCTCTGATTTCACTGCCAAATCCAGAGAACGGTCCAAAAATGTCTGACTACTGCCTAAGTGGAAAGAGTGTGATTGGTAGGAGAGCCCATCCAGGCCAGAGAGGTAGCCACAGGCAGAATAAAGAAGCAGAGATAGACAGGTAGCGGCACACACATGGACAGCAAGACAGCAAAGGGATGGAAGTAAAAGAGCAAGTCCTTTGGCCTTTCAGATTGTGATGACATCTGTTGCTGCTGCTGTTGCTGCTGCTGCTTCTGTACCTTTGCCGTGCTGGGGGATTCACAAGCCCTAGACGAGGGTGATGGGGCAGGAGGGAAAGGACGAACCAGCTATGCTCCAGAATTGGTACCCAGCAGAGGCAATGAGCAGACAGGATGCTCGTTGTCTGCAGGCCGTGAGTGGTGGTGAGTGAGAGCTTTCTGGCTGCAGGTGTCTGTGCACATGTGTGCATATGTGTGAGTGTGTGTTTGCCTGGGGAGAAAGGGAGGCAGCTGAGAAAGGGAGGCAGCTGAGAAAGGTTTGGGACAAGGGGAGATATGTGGTGGCCCTCTGCCTAAGCATGACATAACAGGGAATCTTAGAGAACACTTAGAAGCCTGACTGCCAGTGTTTGAATCCTAGCTCTGCCTCTGAAGGCCTGGGTGGCTTTCTACCGGTTACTTCAACTCTCTCTGCCTCAATGCTTTTATCTGTAAAACGGAACTGATAATACTCCTGGGCTCATAGTGTCACAACAGAATTAAAGAACTGAATAGCTTGTTTATGAAGGCCTTGAATAGTGGCTGGCATGGAATAAGTACTTTATAATGTTTGTTGAATAAATAATATTAATTTAGGACTTACTATTTTATGGTCATTTTATTAGTTTCCTCAGGCTACTGTACCAATGTCCCACAAACTAGGTGACTTAATGCAACCAAAATGTGCTCTCTCATAATTTTAGAAACTATAAATCCAAAATCAAGGTGTTGGAGGGGTCAGGCTCCCTCAGACTCTAGGTAGAATCCTGCCATGCCTCTTCCTGGCAGCTGATGGTGCCTGCCAGTCCTCCGTGTTCCTTGGCTTATGGCTCATTACTCCCATCTCCGCCTTTGTTGTCACGTGCCATTCTTCCAGTTCTCTTCGGTCCAAATTTCCCTCTCCTTGTAAGGACATCAGTCATTTGGGAATCAGAGCTACCCTAGTGACCTCATTTTAACTTGATTACATCTGCAAAGACCCTGTTTCCAAATAAGGTTACATGGACAGGTACCATGGATTAGGACTTTTGCAGCCAGAAAGTGGGTGAGTGGAACACAATTCAATCCATAACAAGCATTTTAAAAGTATCAGGTATTGCCATGATTCTTAGATGCCAACTCCGCCCCCCACCCATAGTGAAATCAATACCTAGAGAGGGGAAAGGGAGTGTTCATGGCAACTCAATGAGATATTTGGAGATCTGGACCCCGCGGCACCCAGGTCTCCTACCTCCTAGTGTTCCATTTTCAAGAATGAAACTTTACTAATTCAGACTTGCTAAGAGTCGGCCCACCTCCTTTGGTGGTTCTCAAACTTTGGCATGCAGTAGAATTGCTTGGAGGGCTTATTGATCACCTAGAGTTTCTGATTCAGTATATCGGGGTGGGGCCAGTGAAATTGCATTGCTAATACATCCCCAGGTGAAGCTGATGCTGCTTGTCCAAGGAAGCCACACTTGGAGAAGAGCTGTTCCGCATTGGTGGTGCTCAAGCTTAGTGGCACATTATAATCACCTGGAAAACTACTGCACACCCAGATGCCCAGGTTGCACCCCAGACCAATTAAATTAGAATCTCACTGGTAATTTTTAAAGCTCTGCAAATGATTTGCTCAGTCAAAGTTTGAAAGCATGGCTCTGTAATACGTCAATGGAGGTTTTTAGAGAAAAGACATTATTCAGGGCATCTGCTTTAAAGTATTCATATTTCATAGATAATGAGGTTATTTAAACTAACATGGTTTTTTTGTATTTAAAATATTATCATACCAGAGAGCATTTATTGAATGCTTACTGTGTGCATACCTTGGACTAAGTGGTTTACCAGCAACATACCATTCAGTCCTCCCAATAGTCTTACGGGGAAGTACTACTGTAATCCGTGTTTTACAGGCAGGAAGAAACTGGCATGCAGAGGGCTGAGTAACTTGCAAGAGCTCGCACAGTTAGTCTGACATGGAGCCAGATTTTGATGCCAGGCTGTCTGGCACCAAAGCCAATATATTAACTGCTGTGCAGTCCTGCCTCCTGATATGAGGGAAAGCAGTGCATTCTCCTTTAAATGCTACACACATCCATATCCCTGTTTACACTATTGATTCTTATGTGATGTAGCTCAGCCTTTGCCTCAATTACAGTAGTTCTGAGTCAGTGGGGGCATAGATGAATAAAGTTTTGCTGCATTTGTAAGACACCGGAATCATGTGTACCACAGACTGAATTTGCCCTTCTAGATTAGAAGAAGGGTGGAGGAATGTGGAGCAGGTGTCCTGAGCTGGCAGGCAGAAAGCAGGGCCTGTATCCTACATGCTGTGCATCCTAGCTAAGGGACTACTCTGTCCAGGCCTCAGTGTCTTGTCTTTGATTTTTTGGGTTTTTTTTTTTTTTTTTTTTTGAGACAGAGTCTCGCTGTGTCGCCCAGGCTGGAGTGCAGTGGCCAGATCTCAGCTCACTGCAAGCTCCAACTCCCGGGATCATGCCATTCTCCTCCCTCAGCCTCCCGAGTAGCTGGGACTACAGGTGCCCACCACCACGCCCGGCTAATATTTTTTGTATTTTTTAGTAGAGACGGGGTTTCACCGTGTCAGCCAGGATGGTCTTGATCTCCTGACCTCGTGATCCGCCCATCTCGGCCTCCCAAAGTGCTGGGATTACAGGCTTGAGCCACCACGCCCGGCCAGTGTCTTGTCTTTGAAATGAGAAGATGCTGCAGTTCCCTGACAGTTGCAATGTGTAGCTTTAAGCTGAGATCTAGTCACGCCAGCAGAGCATCCTGGATTCAAAGAGGACAATGCTAGCTTTTAGTAGAAGCAGGGCCTCACTTATGTTTTTTTTTTTTTTTTTTTTTTTTGGTCCACTTCCTATGACTGAGATCTCTCTCTGACTCCAGGATTTCAATCTTCATGATTTCCCAGGAAAGTCTGTCTGGAGATTCCAATGGAGGATGGTCCAGACGAGGAGCCCTATGGGGAAGAGGAAGAGTACCTGATCAGTGTCTCCCCAGGAGAGTGGACATGAATCCCTCATTCAGGGAAAACCTCTAGGTGGAACCCTGAAGACTCCTGCCCCCACCAGTTGGCTGGGTGGTCCTGTTCCTAACCCAGAAGAGAGTCAAGGGTTTTGCAGAGTCCAAGTCCTGGGATCCTCCACTACCTCTTTTCTAAGTGGTTTCCCAGTCTCTACTTAAACTTCTCCCGTAGCGGGGAGCTCAATACTTGCAGAAGCCAAACAGGGCAGGATTCCTGTCTTGTTTTTCATATCATTATCTCCTTCCTTCTAACAACCACAGATTCAAAGTATTTGCTCATTAACTATTTGTCCAACAAATTAATGAGTAAATAGGAGGGAACTTCTAACTTTGGGAAGCAGGCAAAGACTTCTAAGAGTAGGGGACATTGAGTTGGGCCTAAAAGGGTGAAGAGAAGGTTGCCAAACAAGAAAAATTGGGGAGGGGAATTCAGGAATTAGGTACTTCCAAAAAAGACCTAAGCAGTTCTACTTTGCCAGAAATTCCTTCGTTGTATCAAGCCAACCTGGTCCTCATTCTGCCGCTGGGACCATAGAGACCCAGCCATCAGATGCATGAAGAGAACGTTCCTTTGTATTCCCTCTCCATGAGAAATGTCCCTGGATGTTTCATGCACTCCTCCTCTTGTAGCGCGATTTCCACACTTTTAACAGCTCTTCATTCCTCTCCCGGGAGCCATTCTACCTGCCAGTATCCCTTGTAAAGAGTGGCACTCAGAACAAATCACAGGACTCACGGTCCATCCTGGGCACATCCCCTGTCACCTACCCCTCACACTCAGCTAACAAGCAAAGGTCAGAGAGAGCTCAAAGTGATCCGTTAGAAGGAAAAATGCCAAGAGCTATGGCCGCGTCACCTCGTCCTCACCTATCAGAAGCAGTAAACTTTGGATTGCTGTGTCTTAAAACATTCTTCAGCCTTGGAAATGTTCCTGCAGAGGAATAAACAGGCTTATGCATACTCTCTTTTTATCAGCTTTTGGTACCCCCTGCTGGCGAAATTGTGTGACCCAGTTGGCAAAAATCTCAGAGTAACTACAGGGGGAAAAAAAAAAACAAAAAACAAAAAACAAAAAAAAAAACCCTATTCGGAAAGTCATAAGTACTTGAGTTTTGAAGGCTCTGAGAATTCCCTGAATTATATGATCATCCTATGAGTCATGTGACTATTGGATGAGATTTTCTTTTTCTTCTTCAACATGCTATAGCTGCAGATATTTTGTGGGCTCTGCGGGGGAAATCTCTGGCTTCCATGAACATTTTGTTAATTCTGCAAACATTCCAAGAAGGAAATGCTAAGTTGCCACCCAAAATATTTCTAATTACAAATATTCCAGGTCACCTGATAATTTTATGCAGGCGTTTCCTTCTCTTTCTTTGCACATATCTACTTTTAAAATGGTTATAATTTGTGTTCAGAGTAAGAGGACCATCTTTTCTACACTTCAAGTTGCAGACTTTTAAGTATAAATTTGTGCAACAAATTTATTGAGCCATGTGCCAGACACTCAGCAAGAAATTGGAGTAGGTGCAAAGAGTCAAAAGCCCTTCTCCTAAGAGGTTCTTGTCGTAGTAGGTGAAAGAGTTGAATCACTGCAGTTTGACTCAACAAGTACTTAGCTGACATGGCACCAAAACCCTCCCTGATCTGCTGCCAGGGTTCAAACCAGGTTCTACCTCTTACATAGCGACAGGTATTTCTTCTTGGTGTTCGTCATCTTTGTGATTTTTGTCTCTACCTCTGTATCTGTTTAATGCCTATCTTTGCCATTAGTCTTCATGTTCCATGAGGATTAAGGTCAAGAAGACATGATCTTGTAGCATTTAGCAGAGACTGATACATGTACATGTTCAATGGATGAGTCAAACCAGAAGAGAAAATAATAATTCTATGTAGAAGAGCAGGGAGAAGCCTCAGAGGAGATGCGACACTTACATTGAGCCTTGGAGGATAAAGAGGAGGCAACCAGTGGAGAAGAAGAGGGACACATCAAGGAATATGGAGTATTGAGGAATAATATGGTGGGAGGAGGTAGTTGATGTTTTCTGAAATGGGAGGATAAGGTTGTGTGAGGGGAATAAGATTGAGTTGAAGCCTGGTCCATAGTTAAAGGGTCATAGTTTAAGAGTCCAGTGCCCTGTTCACAGATTTGGGTTTCTCTTTTGTTGAGAGAAAAAAATAAGGGCCTAAAAAGGTGAAGAGAAGGTTGCCAAACAAGAAAAATTGGGGAGGGGAATTCAGGCATTAGGTATTTCCAAAAGAGACCTAAGCAGTTCTACTTTGCTAGAAATTCCTTCGTTGTATCAAGCCAACCTGGTCCTCATTCTGCCCCTGGGACCAGAGAGACCCAGCCTCTATGGTCTGGGGGTAGTAAATTAAATTATTTGGCTATGGAGATGAATATCAATTTTTCTGTGTTACTGAGAGGTCTTTTTTAAAAACTTAAATTCAGAATTCTGGAAGAATAGATATAGATCCCCAAACTGTGGTTTTGTGTTTTATTTCCTTCCACAAATACCCTCTCCATTTCCGCCTTGTAGCTGTCTTTGCCAATTGCCAAAACATCTGTCCCTACATTAAAATGATTATATAACATTATTATCACCATGAACATACAGAGTCAGCCATCAGCTTTAAATACCAAGGAGGTAATATATCTGATATTTTTACAATTCAGTTAACTTTCCAATTTTTAAATATGTGTTTTGGGGATGCTTAGTTTTTCTTTTTTGAATACAGGTGTTCAGAGCTACCCAAACATTTCTATAAAGTACCATTTTTTCATAAAAGCAGTGAGGCTTTTATTATTATGATGATTCCTTTGAAAACCAATGATCTGTGCCTAAGACAACCCTTTCCATATTACTTTACCCTGAACGGAATGAGATTGGTTGAGAGTTCTGCCCCCAAGGAAATATCAAAGCCTCCGAAACATACTCATTTATAGTTTTAAAGTTAACTCTCTTATCAGATTTCCTTTTATTTCCTGCTGGGCCAATGTGAGCAGAGCTCAGATAGAAGCAAAGAATCTGCTATATATCTTTTCAAATTTATGATTAAGAAGGTCACATATACATTTTTAAACACACTCCTTTTTGATAATAAATGAAGAATAAAATTTCGAAATGTCATCAGCGGCAGAATTGCTCATTTTTCTTTTGTTGGCCTTCCCCCCGCCCCTGTCTAATTGCCTGACTGATCCAATGCTTCATTTCTTGTTGTACGTCTGCCTGGAATCGTTTCACTGGTAGAACAGTGTGCCTGTGGCCAAAGCATTATAACCAGAAGATGCATTCCTCTTCCTGAGTGCCTTTCTTTCCCCAAGCCAACTTGAAAAAAAATAATAACAATAATGAATGAAGAATTCCATTTTAGGCTACATGTTTCTTCAAATGATGGCCCAAACAAGAAGTATAAAGAAACTTTTCTCGGCCGGGCACAGTGGCTCACACCTGTTATCCTAGTACTTAGGGAGGCCAAGGCGGGCAGATTGCCGGAGCTTAGGAGTTCAAGACCACCCTGGGCAACATGGTGAAACCCCATCTCTACTAAAATACAAAAAATTAGCTGGATGCAGTGGCAGACACCTGTAGTCCCAGCTGCTGAGGCTGAGGCATGAGAATTGCTTGAGCTTGGGAGGCAGAGGCTGCAGTGAGCTGAGATTGCACCACTGCACTCCAGCGTAGGCGACAGAATAAGATGGTCTCAAAAAACAAAACAAACAAACAAAAAAAAACGCAACTTTTCTCTTCTTGGTTGGGATTCCTGGATCCAGTTCCCCTCTCTACATTTCTCTACTGTGCTCTCTGCTTCTAGAGTGTATTCTGTATGAAGTCTGTCAAAAAGATCACTTGCCACTTCCGACTGTTGTTGGGTTCAGCTAATGAGAGCTGCCACAGGGGACCAGAGGAAGGGCATAAGGTGTAGTCAGGGCATTTTTTTGCCTCTGGTTCTCTCCCTGTGAGGTTGTCTATGACTGGCTGGGACTTTCAAGAGAAAGCTGCTGCTTCTGTTCACGGTGCCTCCTCTTCACAGCTCTCTCCTTTGGGGCTCTGGTTACTGCTTCCTCTATGTGTTCCTCTGGTCCCATAGGTAATAAACAGCTCTCTGATTGACATGCTGTTATATCCTGGGTCCCTATATGCTTGTGACCTTTATCAGCAGACCTTTTATAAATAGACCTTCTTCAAACTGTCCTCATTTGCGTATGCCATCTGTCATTCTCCTGTGAAGTCTACACCTAGATCATGAGATTCATGTTTCAAGGAGGATGCTATCAAACTGGAATTTGTCCCACGTGAATGCCTCTAAAGCACTTCTAAGTTGAGATCTAGGGGTTTTTTTTCTTTTCTGTTTTCTTTTTTGTTTTTTTTTTTTGTGTTTTTGTTTTTGTTTTGACGGGGTCTCTGTCACCCAGACTGGAGTGCAGAGGCGTGATCTCGGCTCACTGCAGCCTCCACCTCCTGGGCTCAAGTGATCTTACCACCTCAGCCTGCTGAGTAGCACAGGTACGCACCACCACACCTGGCTAAATTTTTGTTATTTTTGTAGAGATGGGGTTTCACCATGTTGCCCAGGCTGGTCTCAATTCCTGGGATCAAGTGATCTTACCACCTTAGCCTGCTGAGTAGCACAGGTACGCACCACCACACCTGGCTAATTTTTGTAATTTTTATAGAGATGGGGTTTCACTGTGTTTCCCAGGCTGGTCTCAATTCCTAGGCTCCAGTGATCTGCCCAGCTCAGCCTCCCACAGTGCTGGGATTACAGGCATGAGCCATCGTGCCCAGCCTAAGTTGAGGTTTATCATTTCCTTTTATACTTCCTTTGGCAGCGAGATTGTTACCTCTTGAAACTATCTGTTTCGCGATCAGTGGGGCTCAACCTTGGAAAATTAGTCCCTGTATTGCACTGCATTTGACCTCTCTGGGACATCTCTTCTTTGTGTGTTGAGACAGGAATGACCAAAATTGAATTTGAAGCCTACTCTTGTGAAGGACGGAGCAAGGGACCTGGAGAAATTTACTCTCAAGATATCTGATGTTTAACCTATAGCCTTTCATGTGATAGGACTATGACAGCTATATTTAGATGCATATTTGTTGGAAAAACTCAGAGGGACCATGTTGGCTTTTTAGAAATATTTGAATAACTCTTATATGCAAGAGGAGTTAGTCATATTTTTGTATCTCTTATGATATATCTAAGACCAATCCAGTTAAAATGTAAAGGACATAGATTTTAAATCCATAGAAAAGAACTTTTTAACCTTTTAGTTCCTCAGTGAGGTCAGAGTCTATGTTGCTTGCAAGAATTCAGGGAGAGATGGGATCCCACAGTGGGGCTGCTGGGGAGGGAATTCGAACATTGCAGTATAGTTGGATCCACTGGCAATAGTATAAAAAACAAGAATAGCAACTGCTAGGCATCAAGTGTCCACTATGTGCAAGGCACTGTGCTCTGTGTATTTTACGCATTGTCTCATTTAATCCTCACAGCCCAGTAAGATTGGTCCTGTCATCTGCCACAGTATATAGAGGAATAGTTCAGGATTTAGAGTAAGAAATTTGCCCTGGGTCTTGCAGCTAGTTGGCAGTCAGCAGAGGTAACCTATGAACCTGAGTCTGTCTGACACCAAAGCTGATGGTTTTAACCTCCAATGGTTGGTGTCAGAATCACCTGGGGAACTTGATGGCCATGTAGAATTCTAGGTCCTGTCCTACTTCAGTGATCCGGAGCCTCTCTCTCTCTCTCTCTCTCTCTCTGTGTGTGTGTGTGTGTGTGTGTGTGTGTGTGTGTGTGTGTCTTCGGGTGGTTCAAATTTACACCAAAGTTTGCGAAGCACTGCTCTACACTATTATTATCAAAATAGTGATATTATAATATCCGTCTGGTTCTGAGGGTCTTTTATTCCCATAGGAATAAGACTGCATCAATTCAGCTGTAACTTTCCTTCTTTTGAGCTGTGAAACTAACCTGCACACTCATCCACCTCCAACCACCAGCCCCTGCTTCACTTTACTATTATTTGGTGGGTTTTTGATGAGCTCAGTTCCTGAGAAAGACAAGTCTCCATTTTTAATTTCATTCAGAGCCACAGAAACAGAAAGGCCAGTCTAGCCACTTCCTCCCTCTGAAAGGAGACTTGGGGAAAGGAATACAAGTCTCGTTGATTTCCTCTGAAAGGAGAGTGGGGGAAGCATTGTACAAGTCTCATTGATTTCCCATTTTAGGCTCAAACATAGAACACACGCATTGTCGGGGGTGAGGCAGCAGCGTGAGTCTCCTATTTCTGAGTAAACGGAAACCATTCATGGTTTGTTCTGCCTTGATTCTTTTTCTGGAGAATGAACCAGATTTGGGGGCTGAGGATGAGGATTGGGGAAGAACAATCTATCTTCCCAATGCTTTAATGCAACTGCCACCATCTGACTGTGGTTTTTCCCCTTGCACATGTCCCAAAGGAAGCTGGCCAAGAAGCAGAAGGAGACCCAGAGTGGAGCCCAGAGGGAGATGGGGCCTGTGGCCTCTGCTGACAAACCCACCGCCAAGCTCAGCGCCAGCCGCAATGATGAAGGCTTCTCTTCTAGTTCTCAGGACGTCAACGGATTCAGTAAGTAGAGCCAACAAAGGGGAAGGGGACATCCGTGGTCCAGCTCGGCCCTACTACTTCTGCTGTGAACCCGACACATTGATCAGGTGCTGCCAGGCATAGGGTATGGATGCTTCCCTGAGATGGACTGGGATGAAGGTTCTCCCTGACAAAGACTTGGGGCAGTTCATCCTAAGGTGAAAAGGAATATTTAAAAAATCAGATGGAAATGGGAGCAAGTCATCCTAACTGCTTGTGGACATAAATAGAGACAGGTTAAAAATAATAGCAGTAAAAAAGAAAGAGGAGGAGGATGGTTATGTCCTTAAGGAGAAAATATGCCACACTGAATGGAGTAGCTTAAGATTTTCAAATCAGTGTTTCACATCCACCACATAAGGTAGGTGAGTCATAGATTATGACTGTCTCCACTCTGAGTGCTTAGGAAACTGAGGCTCAGAGAAGCAACTTATCCAAAATACAATGGCTGATGAGTTACATATTTAGACTGGAAGCCACATCCCTCAAACGTTTGCCAGTTCCAAGCCACAGCCAATGTTCCAAGTGGCATTGGTCAAGGGCACCTGAGTCCTTGTGCAGAGTTAATAAAGGATCCCAAGATTTGAGTGGTTAAGATATCAGGGTTAACCCTTATCCTAAGGAGAACTCCAAGACTGCCAATATCTAAGGCTTCCTTGTGGACAGACTGGCTTCTGTTCTTACAGCCATGATATCAGCCAGTTAATAGACTAGATTTCCCAGCCTCTTCCCAAATTGGGTAATGCAAGAAGTCTAAAAGAATCTGTACATACACGGATGTCCTCCACATACCATGTAAGCTACAAATGGAAGAAATTCCATTTTGTAAAAATCACTCAAGATATGATCAGTTGGGGATGATGGGGATCTATGAGAGGATAAAGAAAGAAAGAAAAAAATTCCCCCCTTCTATAATGTAGACACTGTCTCTCATCCTCACCATAGTCCTGTAAGATCTTTAGTATTATTGCTCCCATTTTATAGGTAAGGTATGCAATGCTTAGTGTGTTTGGCCAGCCATCCCAGAGCCACACAGCTTGTTTTAAATGGATCCAGATCTGAGAGTAACTCAGGCCCATGATTTCTAAGCTCCAGTGCAGCACAGAACCCACCTGGGGAAGTTTTCAACACATCCATATCTGGGCCCCACACCTGATCTCCTGAATCAAAATCTCCTGGGGGATGAGAGGTGGGACCCAACTGAGGGATATGGATTTTGTAAGTCGTTCAGAGAGTTCTCATAGGCGCCCAGATTTAGAATACAGCACTTGGACAGAGGCAATAGCTATGCTCAGATACTGATGTGCTGCCTTCAGGAAGAGAGATTAGTTTAAACCTACAAAAATGTTGAGAAGATTGCCGAATTGAATAGTCATATACCCTTTACCTAGATTCACCAATTGCCACCATTTTGCAACATTTGCACTTTTGCACTTGGCTGTACTCACCCTCTCTCTCTTTCTCCCCTTATCCATGTTTTTTTTCCTCCCAAATATTTTGGAACCATTTAGAAGTAAGTTGCAGACATCATGACACTCTACCTCCAGAGAATTCAGTATGTGTTTCCTAAGAACTAGGACACCTCTTCAACATAACCACAATAAAGTATAATCTTACTTCAGTGATCTAATATACCAGTTCACAGTCAAATTGCCTCAATGTCCTTCAAATGTTCTCTATTGCTTGTTTGTTTGTTATTTTAATCCAGGATCCAATCAGAGTGCTCACATTGTATTTGGTTTTCAGGTGTCTCTCTTTGATCTAGAACAGCCCTCTCAACTTCATTTTTTCTGTCAGGATACTGACTTTTTTTTTTTTTTTTTTTTTTTTTTTTTAAGACAGAATCTCGCTCTGTCGCCCAGGCTGGAGTGCAGTGGCGCAATCTCCGCTCACTGCAAGCTCCGCCTCCTGGGTTCACACCATTCTCCTGTCTTAGCCTCCCAAGTAGCTGGGACTACAGGCACCTGCTACCACACCCTGCTAATTTTTGGTATTTTTTTAGTCGAGACAGGGTTTCACTGTGTTTACCAAGATGGTCTCAATCTCCTGACCTCATGATCCGCCCACCTCGGCCTCCCAAAGTGTTGGGATTACAGGCATGAGCCACCGTGCCCGGCCTTGACATTTTTTTAAAGTCTAGGGCTGTGGTCCTTCAGAGTGTTCCACAATCCAGATTTGTCTACTTTTTTTCATCATGATTACATTCAGGTTAAACATTTTGGCAAAAATATGACATAGCTGATATGACGTACTTCACTTTGCATCGTATTAATAGACACATCATACTACTTTGCACATTACCCGTGATGGTAAGTTTGAGTTCTTCTTAAGGTTAGAGAATGGCTTTTAAAGACAAAGTCTAATGGTACATACTGCTTATGAGCAAATATTTAACTTCTATTTTTCTTAGGGATCAGAGCAAATTTGCGGTTTGCCTAACCATGAAGCCAGTCCTTTTTTTCCCATTTTCAATCCAGATAAATCACTGAGACTCATACATTTCCTAGAAGCAGGGAAATTGGTTGTTGACGCAGACCAGGGTTGACAAGAAAATGGGCTTGATTTTTCCTTAAAAGAAAGGAACATCCTAGCTATAATTTTGCATCTGTAAACCAACCTGTGTTGCAAACTTACAGGTAGCAAGGAAGAATAAGTTCTAATGTTCTATTGTACTGTAGGGTGACTATAATTAACAACAGTTTATTGGATATTTTCAAATAGCTAAAACAGTGGATTTTGAATGTTTCTAACACAAAGGAATGAGAAATTCTGAGGTGATTAATATATTAATTATCCTGATTATTATACATTATATACATGTATCACACTATACCCCATAAATATATATAATTAATTACTGTCAATTAATAATAATAGAAAAAATGAGAAAGGCTTATCAGGAGCTCACTGAGTCTCTGGGTATGCTAAGGTGTCACTGCATCCCCTGTTTTTGGCCCTGGGGCAGAGAAGTTCATTTGCAAGTTTATCTGATTGAAAATACTGGCCAAGTAATACCAATTCATCCTTTTCTGTCCAGTCCAGCCTCTTGTGCTCACTTTTTTTTCTGTTTGTAAAAGTACCCTGGGAGGACTCTGAAAAGCAAAATGATTATGGCCAAAAATTCATGACAATCATTGTGACCCTGAAATTTTAGATATTGGTTCTCAATCTTTCTGATCTCAAATGCAAGCCTGGGTAACACTGATTGCTTGTGTTTGAAAGGAGAACATTGTCACTGTTCGCTATGGGCCAAAACTTAGACCCTTAAGATGAAAACACCCAAGACTGAAATAGTTTAACTTGCCATAAAGGAAGAGGAGAAATATCCAACGAAACCTAATTAGATGTTTTAAAGGCCAGGGACAAACTTTCCAAATGATTGAGGTATGTATGTATGTGCATGCAGACGTGTTTTATATTTACACAGACATGTAAATACATACAGAGATTTATAAACCTACACAGTCATCTATACACAAATATGCATCTATAACTGCATATATGCATTCATTATAACAGTATTGCTTTCTAAAAGATTTCAATAATGATTGACTTATTATACTCAATTATTAGAAAATTTTGCATTTGTCTGAATCACTGAATACATCAGGACTCTCTATGCATCTGACGTCCTCAGGCTACAGCTGCAGAAACACTCTCAGAATCTTTTGACTGCCCTAGAATGCATCAGGTACCTTTTAAAATGCCCTGTGGAACCACTGGGATGAGATTTGAAGGGGGGAAATGTAAGTAATGCTTACACCGGAGATGAGAAATTGCTTCTGAAATCACCCTGATGTATGTAGAATTGAATCTATTTTTGTGACGTTAGGGAAGTGACTGCCTGGCTTCTGAATCGGTGTCTTTAGGAGGCCCTGAGATTACGTGCAAATGTTGAGGGAGCATTGAGAGAGGTGGGGCACAGAATAGTTGTTACGTTGCAAAAGATTACAGAAGAATGTGTCTTGAGCAATTATTTCATTATTGACCAGGTGGGCCCTTGCCTAATTCAAATTCTACCTCTCCCTGCACAGGTTTATTTTCTGGGGTTTTCTATTTCAAGTCACTGCTACGTTCTGTGACATCTGTTCAATCAACCTCCTACTATTGTATAGGAACAATGACCGCCAGGGCTCTAGGGTGATGGGGCTTTGTTAGATATGGCTGTTGCTTTGGAGTGCCTTGGCATTCTTGAAAAAAGGAGTACGTGTCACATTTCAAGGACAGCCAATGTGCATTGTTTTCCATTTAAAGAAATGCCAGCTTTTATTAAGTAATCTGATTTTGATCTTACTGCCCTGTGTACTTGCTATTTTTCTCTGTGATCTTTTGCTCACTGGGATCATTTTCTGGGTCTTTCTTCTGGTGCTTAAATCTTCTTCTTTATCTCTTTTTTTCACATGTCATCTTCTCGTTCATTTTCAGTCCAAACAAAAATGCTTCAAAACAAATCCTTGTTGAAATCCTGTGATATGGGGACTTGGTTGTCTACTCTTCCCATAATGGCATTTGACAGATTCACTTGCCTACTGGGTACCAGGAGTTAACTCTGTCCTTATTTTTATGCTTCCCCTCTATTGAATTATTCCATGTCTGGAAGGTAAAGGCAATCCTTCTCTAAGGGTCATGAGACAGACACTGGGCCATCTAGCTCTCTGCTAAGTGTGACCTTGGAGGTGAGATTTAATGGCCTTTTTCTCAGTACATGCCTAACCCTGTGCTGTAAGTCATGGGGCACAGTCTGGGGACAGAGGTAGTGTCAAAGATGAATAAAATGTGGTATTGTATCACAAACAATACATGTATCTACTTGTAAGCCTTTCATAGTTTACAGAGTCCTTCTGCAAAACACTCCAGCAATAGTTCCTTATTCCTGTAGGAATAAGATGGCTAGTAGGTTTTTAATTACTCCCATTCTACAGATGAGGAAACTGAGGTTCAGAGAGTTTTCATGGCCCAAATCATACGTATATTGCAGAGTTGTAATGAGAATACATTTCTCCTGATTTTAGTTAGAGTCTATCCATCTCATTCTGCAAAGAATTTGGGGATATATCCAATAAAAGAACCTACAATTTAAAAAATAGAAAAATAAATAATCAGTATCAGGAAAATGTGAAGGTCAGGACCAGGATATATTGAAATATAA
The DNA here is from genome assembly GCF_003255815.1 of Theropithecus gelada. NCBI lineage: Eukaryota > Metazoa > Chordata > Mammalia > Primates > Cercopithecidae > Theropithecus > Theropithecus gelada. The sequence goes on from NC_037678.1 coordinate 60,473,431, forward strand.
CTATATTACATTAAAATTTAATCTAAAATACGCAGTCTGATAACTTTTAAATTCCACTTTGGCGCTGAGATTTCTCGTAGAAAATGCCCAAAGAAGAAGAAAACTTTTACTGGGCACCTACTATGTGCTAAAACTTGTGCTTTATATAAATTCCACTCTGAAGCTCCCTAGGAACCCTGTCATTAGATATTATTCCTATTTTGTGAATGAGAAAATTGAGCTTCAGAGAAAACTGAAGTAAATAAGCCCAAAGTCACACAACGAAGAAACAGTAGGGATAGAATTAGAAGCAAATAGGGCTATCTGACTCCTAAACCAGTGTTTCTTCTCCTGTACTGTGGATGGTAGCCCAGCATTCACCAATCTAACTGAGGAAGGTCACTGACAGCTGGGAGAAAGGGAGAACTTCACTTCCTTACTGATAGGTCAGCCAGCTTTTCTACCATGTGGGCAGAAGCTGCTGCCACAGCTGTGTTCTGAACAGAGGCCTGGGGCCAGGTACTGGCATGGAGCCTAGCAGATTCCCACAAGGTGCCAGGTACTATGATAAGCATGTTCAAATATGGAATCTTAGTCATTCTCTCAGTAACCCTGTACAGTCCATATGATTATTAACAAATTCATCTTGCAGTTGAGGAAACTGATGCTCTCAGATATTAAAAGACCTTCTTAAAGTCATATGACAAATAGATAATGGGACTGCACAGCAGATACTCTACTTTCAAAACCAGGCAACTTTACCTTTCCTCTGACCTTTAGCTGTCTCTGTACCATGAAGGTGAGTGAAGGAGAGACAGGAAATCAAGGTGAAATAGCCTTTCTGGGTGGGAAAACAGTGCTCCTTACTGGTTCCTCTATTCCCCAAAAATCCTGCCTCAGGAAGGCAGCTGCCAAGTGGACGTACTCACGGACAGGTTCCACCAGAATCATCCTACTAGGACCCTCTTAGGAAAGTGAGACTGCAGACCAGTGGTCCCATCCTTAGGCATTCCAAAGCTAGACCAATCCCTGGGAAGTTATAGAGAGAGATGAGCAAAGAATGGCCCCTACCTAACAGAGAGCTTGCAGCCTGGCAGTGGAGACAAATGGTTCAAGAAAGTACATCTTTGTTACAGGACTCTGTGCAATGGAAGCCTACACAAACAGCCACAGGACCCTTTCCCTGACTTTGTAACTTCCAACGTGACCAAAATATACCTGGCAGCCAGCACACAGTAACCTTAAGAGAGATTTGCTGGCAATGAGGAGGGTGGACCCTGAAACCTGATGTTCTCCCTGCTCTTTCCCACACACAACTCATAAAAGGGTTTCTTTTGGGGAAGGTCAGAGAATGTTCAGGCTTGATACTCCCTTGGGATGGTTCATTAGAGATGAGGCAGGCATAAGGAAGTGCCAGGCAAAATTTTAGCCAGATTATTTTAGGAACATGTTATGTAACTAAAGCAATTCAAATAAGGAAGACAGATCATGGCTTTTGAAAACAATAGAGGCTGACTGAGGTGGTGGTAAATTCTTTGTAAAGATTCCTTAACCCTTTCAGGAAGATGGCCAGCTGGCTGGGAAATGGGTCTCTGGGAAAATTGGCCTGACCCTGATCTTCTCTGGGGAAACTCTTGACTTGATGATGTGTGATATCAAGGATTACTACATTTGCTTGGGACTTTCTCTGGGTCAGTCATTTTGCTAGGTGCTGTTCACATATTATCTCTGATCCTCAAAACAATGCAACCAGTTAGGAATTATTATCTTGACTTCATAAATGGCATCATTGATGCCCCCAAGCTAAGGGCTGTATTAAGCATTGCTTCCTAGACAGCCCCCCAAAACCCCCCACCATGGTTGTTGGTCAGTACGCACTGACAGTTGCCCAACTCTCTGGCCCATCAGATACTCATTGAGTACTTGTTTGAATATATGAATGAATGAATGAAGGAATGAATGAATGAATGATGGAGCTGGAATTCACACTAAGATCTTGTAGTTCCAAGCCCAGAACTGGTTCCAACTTTTCTCATAATGTATTCTCTCTTTGATTAAGCCAAAAGCTGTCCTCTGTAACTTCATTCATTCCTGCTTTTGTACACAACCGTGTATTAGTTAGCAACCATGTGCTGGCCTTTGTCTGCCCTCTGGTGTCACACAGGGTAATGGAATCAGTGCTTCTCCTCCTGTAGCACCCACACCCTCCCCAAATATTTGATTGCAGCTACCTGTGTGCCCAGGTCCTTCCCTCAGGCTAAGCAGTCACTGCATCAGCCATCAGCCCTCCTCGGAATAAATTTCTGTTTTTCAGTCTGCTCAAAATTTCTTTTGACCCTTCTGTCTCCATTTGGTCCATGCCCATGGAATGTGTGGTTTCCAAGACAACCATGACCCTCTACATTGGGCTGAGTCACTGGGAGTTCAGAGAGCTGCCATCACCCTCACTCTGATCCTAAACCTGGTTTTAGAATATACCACTCATGTTTTAATTAACCTCTAAATATTCATCACATGACTGCCTAATGTAGAAATCATGGCTTCCAGCTAGGGCTGCCTCAGTCAGCCCAGATGAAGATGACTTTGGGGGTCCAAAGATTTTACATTTTGTCTGTTCTGTTTCTTGTTAGGTTTGGCCCTGTTTGCTAAGCCTACTGGGCTACTTTTTTTATTTCTAGTTATGTCAGCCAATCACTTAATCCTCCTAGTCTGGGGCCTCGAAATGTAGTAATTATTGCATTGTTAATATTTATGATCCTAGTTATTATCTATGGAGCATTAATTATATGCCCATTTCCATGCTGAGTGTTCTGTATGCATTCCTATCTCGTTGGTATAGTGGGAAAATTAAATAAGTGTTATGATTATACCTGATAATTTAAAGGTGAGGAAACAGGCTTTAAAATAGTAAGGAGCCTAAGGCTTTGTAGCTTTAAATGGCAGAGCTGGAACTCAAACCTAGGTCAGCCTGACACCCTGAGGCTCTTAGCCCAAGACCACTCCTCCATGCTGCCTTCTGTAGATGTTATCATTCCCATTTTATAGACAAGGAAACTTAAGGCCACAGACACTGAGTCATCCGCTCAAAGCAGTAGTTCTCGAAGCATGATCTCCAGAACAGCAGCATCAGCATCCCCTGGGAACTTGTTACAAGCAAATTCTCAGGCCCTACCTCAGACCTGCTAAACCCAAAACTCAAGGGTTAGGGCCAAGCAATCAGTTTTTAACCAGCCTTCCAGGTGATTCAGAGGCGTGTTCAAGTTTGAGAATCAGTAGCTCAAAGTAATGCCCAGAACTGTCAGACTCAAGCCCTTATTCTTTATTTGCAAAGCTGTCTTTCATGATAGTAGAATTATGGGCTCTCTAGGAGAGGAAGACTCTAGCTCACCTCCCTGGGAAGATGCACCAAGAGGTTATTGCCACAGGAGTACTGGACCTGAAGGCTGCTAAAGCCTATTAATAGTTATGAGGATCTCCAAATCTGGGAATCTCTCTCAAGCATATCTTTGATTTTGTCTCCTTTTGTCTAAACAGTGAACAATCTAAGAGTCAGGATGGAAGGAGTGGAAATTTACAAGGAAAAGCAATGATGAGTCACACACTGTAATCGAGAGCTCAACAGAGCATTGTGAAAAAGAACTCAAAAATGCAAAAATCCTGTTTGCAGGAACAATTATATTTTCAGGTTGCTCCAAGATTAAATTGAATCTTGGAGAAGAATTGAATGTTACAAGTTTGCCCCCTCCAGTTTTATTGAATATCTTACAGGAATTATTGAATATTTTACAATCATCCACTTGGCTGACAGATTAAAGGACACACTTATTAAGTTCCTCGCAACCCAAAGTTGAATGGAATTGTTTATTCCTTAGAAGTTACAAAATGGAAATTTAGGTAGCCTTGAGAAAGTTGACCAATTTTCTATCACGAACACTAAGGAGTTAAGTTTCAGAGAAGAATATTAGACTCAAAAAATGATACAGTAGTTATACATAATCAAACTAAAACTAAAAATTACCTTAGATGTTATTGATCCAAACTTCTCATCTTAAAAATGAAGATTTGAGTCACAGAGAGTTTTCCCAAGATCACTCAATGAGTCACGAGTAGAACCAGAGCTAGAATTGGGCCCGTGGCCTTTAATTAGGGACACGACCATTCTAGTTTTGTCCCATGGTACCCCTCAAAGGAATGAAGTACAGTCAACAATGGTTTGTCTTCTATGTAATATTTTCTGTAGACTCCTAATCTGATTTCTGCATAAATAGAACCTTCTCAAATTGAATTATACTTTTCATCTCCTGGTTATAGGAGTAGCTGAGGTGTTCCTTTAAATATTCAATGAATGCCGACTATATGCCAAGAATTTTGGGGATTGTAAAGATAAATAAGACATGGTCTCTGCCTTCAATGATATTACTGTCCTCCAAGAGGACAGTTGTAAGTGGATTAGTTTCAATAAATGTGATAAGTGATAGAGAAAAGGCATGTATAGTGTCCCAGAAACACTGATTAGACACCCACCAAGTGATTAATTCTGGCTACATGATTTGGAAAATACGATGTAAGGAGATGGATTTTGATTTGAAAATAGTGCAAGAGAAGAGATTGACCCAGGTGGAAGGGACAAAAGCTTGGAGGTATGAGGTGTGAGGTCTGGTGGATTCAGAGAAGTAGCTTTTAAATCCAAGATACTCTGTGTGAAGAGTGTATGGCCGGAGATGAAGCTGGAATGGTAGCTGGAGCCTCCTTGGAAAGGACTTCACATTTGTGTACCATTTAAATTCACTTTCCAGGAAGGGTAACCTGCTTGGGAATTGGAGTGATCCCAGTGTCAAGTGTCCTTGTGTGATTTTGGAACCTGGCTTTATATGCTCTTTGAGTTGTATAGATACAGCTTTCCGTTGTAGATAAGCAGAGTGCATTTTATCAGTTAGAGACCTTCACTGTCAGCTGGCCCAACCATTCCTCAATACCCTTTCAAAGAGACCTCAGTAAAGTTACAAGGCTGAAGTTGCTTTTTGACAATTTATCCTAAGCCGCTACATCTTGAGAAGAAAATAGAATTGTTCTCTATACCTCACAGGGGGTCCTGAATTATATCAGGGCACTTAAAAAGCGCTTATTAAAGTAATCAGGGATAAAGAAGTGATGTTGAAGATGCAAATATATAGTTGCTAGGTAGCAGAATAAACTGAACTTGGAGACCAATTTCCCCCCCTCTGCTCAAAGCTACAGCCTTGATGAGTTGAAAACAGAGATAATAATTTTACTAGCTAACATTTTGTGACTAATTACTGGACAAAGCACTTTCTATGCCTCATCTCATTTAATATGCTCAACAATGCTATGAGGCATGTTATGGAAACTGAGGCTCAGAGAACTTAAGTAACTTGCTCAAGGTCATATAGCTACCATGAAACCGAGCCTGGGCTTGAACCTAGGTTCACACGACGGACCTATCAGCAGCCCCTCCTTCTGGAAACGTTTTCTTTGCTTGACTTTTACTCTCCTTGTTTTTTGCCTTCCTCCCTAACCATGTCTTCTCATTCTTCTTTACTGGTTCATCCTCTTGTTCCCAACTTCTAGTCATTGAAGTGTCCCTGGCCTTAGCCCTGAAGCTCTTCCTTTTTGCTTATACTCACTCTAGGTAGGTGATGATGATGCTAAATGAGATAGCATACGAAGGGGCCAGATTTGAAGCAGAAGAGAGGGCATTTACATCTAGGGCAATTAGGTTTGAGGTGCTACTGAGTCATGGAAGAGATGCCAGGTTGGCAGTGGGCTCTGGGGGTCTGGATCTCAGCAAAGGGGCCTGGCCTGGCAATATAAATGTTCACTACATTTTGTATACAGTGTGATTGGAGACTTTGCCATGAATAGGGAAACTGCAGCCCACAGTGGGGAAACTCATTGCCTTGGATCACACGGCAAGTTAATGGAAGAACCAGAACTTTGAGCCAAGACTTACATATAGGAGGACCTATAGAAAAGCTGTCAGTTAAAGCTCAGGGTATAACATCAAAACAGCGGACTATAAATGGGGCTGTGTAAATGTGGTCCAAGTGCAGAGCATTCTGGAAATCCACCTGGATCCTGGCATGGAACTCAGAATGTGTGAAGGAGTTGATGGATTAGAGGACTCCATCAATATCTACTCAGCCTGGATTGTGATAGGATCTCTATATTCAAAGTAGAAATTTATTGCAAGAAGCTGAGGTCTGGTTTATGTATTAATGGTTGGGAGTGGATCTAGGAAAGTCAATGGAAGAGCCATAGGATTGACTATCACAAAGATAGAAAAGCTGCATGTGAGGTAGTAGAAGGAAATGGCAAAGGGCCAAGGATGGGCAAAGCCCCTATGCTCAGTGCATCACCATTTCCATAATTCTCTGGGTTGCTTCCTACACAATTTTGAAAAGGGGTTCCATGATGTTTAGTTACTCAGCACTGGTTGACTTTTAGTGAGATGTTCTTAACTAGGTGGAAAGAACTGCCCACCCCACCAGACATCAAACGCATCTCAAATTTACACTCGCCTGTAGAATAGACAGATGTTAAGTGAGCACAAGTTTCCACTAATCAAAATAATAACTATTAGTGGCATAAGAAATGACATTTCTACTCTCAAAAAGCCCATGAAATAGGGAATACAGATAATAGTTATATGACTTGGTATGTCCAGTAGAGCTGTGTGCAGAAGCTGCCAAGAGAATGGTGTCCAATGAGGGTGGGGGAGCTGTCGTGGACCATTAACCTGTGATTCATCTCTGTTCAGATGATTTACTTTTCAACTTACCAATCATATGAGTTGATATCCTAATTATATGGAGGCTGAAAATGAAATAAAATTTCAATTCCCCGTAATAGCAAGGATACATTCAGCAGAGATGTAACATAGATTAATCTTGACACATTCCTCTCTCTCACCTCCCACATCGAGTTCAACACCAAGTTTTGATGAGTCCACATCTTCGATATATCTAGAATCCATCTATTTTCCTCCATTTCCACTACCTCCATCCTTGTCCAAGTCATCATCATCTCTTACCTGAATAAGATCCACAACTCCCAAATAATCCTCATATCCATCCTTGTCATTCTCTAGTCTGTTTTTTTCATAGCAGCCAGGGAGGCCTTTTCAAGGCAAATCTAAACATGTTGCCCCACTCATCCCTGGGTTAAAACAATTCCATTGCTTCTGATTGTTTATAAGCTAAAGATCAAAGTCCCCATCCTGATTCCACATACAGGACTTGTCCTTCTGACCTTCCCCAGGCTCCCTCATCTCATTTCCCCTTTCCCTGTGAGCTCCAGTGACACCATAATCTTCTCACAGTACTTAAACTTTGTCACACTCCTTCCACCACAGGACCTTTGACCATGCTACTGCTAGACAGAGCAATGGCGTGGTCAAAGGTCCTGTGGTAGAAGGAATGTGGTAGAAGGAGTGTGGGATGGGAGGCCTATAGGCCAAATCCAGTGCACTGTGTCTTTATTAGAATAAAGCTTTATTAGAACACAGCCATGTTTATTTGTTCACACATTTCCTATGGCTGCTTTTGTACTACAATGGTAGAGTTGAGTAGTTGCCACAGAGACCACCTAGCCCACAAAGCCTAAAATATTTACTCTCTGGTCTTTGTCAGAAATGTTTTCCAACTCCTCATCTAGATCCCTGGCTACACTCATAGCCATACCCATAGCTCTTCTCCTAATTGATTCCTTTAGACCTCCATTCTTACATTTCTTCCTTTCCTGAACCCCTTCTCCTTTACCAGATTGGATTTCTTTTGTTAGGTGCTATCACAGAATTGTGTTCCACCTTTTCTCTCAGCAATGACTGTAGTTTGCAAATGTGTTTACGACTTGACCCCCCTACTGCATGGGAAACTGAAGAAAGGAGGACCATGTTTTTGTTTACTACTCTATCCTCAGCAGGGTGTCTGACCCCTCTGTTAGATGGCAATCTTGAGAGGGAAGGACCGTTTATTTTCTGCTTATTACTGTATCCTCAACATTTGGCACAGTGTGTGGCACAGAATGAATACCTGAAACTTCTTGACAGATGGGTAGATGAATAGTTGGATAAATAGACAAGATGGGTATATAAATCCTATATGCTCAGAGAAAACTAAAAGGAATATTTAGAAAGCTTGATACAACTGACATCACAAACTATTGTCCTGTTTTCAGCATTAGGAATTGAATAAAGGTGGATAAAGAAATCAAAGGATGATGCCTTGCCAGTCAGATTCTATCTGGATCTTAGCCTCTCTCCCACTCCTGCCACCACCCACAGTAGCCAACACTGAAGGGAATTTTATAAAGCCCTTTTTATGGTTCCTACAAAACTAGAAGCTGCTACTCAAAATATCCTCAAGAAGTCAACCATTTGGGTCTGTGAATCTGATACAATTAGTCCTTCAATCATAGGAATAGGAAGAGAGTTCAACTGGTGATTGTCAGACCACATACGAATATAGGCAGAGATTCAGATGGCCTACTATATGGCCCTCCTTATGGAAAAACCAAGAAAAACAGTAAAGAAAAGAAGCATATGTAACAATAGATTGTGGTTCTCGATAGGATGGATGACCTTACAGGTAGCCATGGGGACAACAGTATTCTGAGGAGGTTCTGGGAGATGATGGGCACCTGTTACATGGGTTTAATCTATGTAGTCATGGAGACCTGGCTTTTCTACACCACTTGTCCTGGCAGCAAAGATGTTTCTCCAGTTACTGAAACTCTGAAGTAAAAACTGTGAGGTAAAAAGGAAGATATCTGGACCATGCTGATTTTCTAGGCGAGAAGAAGCCATGGTGAGTTGATAGGATATCAACTTCTTCTCTAGGTGAGAAGAAGCCAAGATGAGTTTAATACGAGCAGGAATGAGCTGGGTGCAGTGACTTATGCCTGTAATCCCAACACTTTGGGAGGCTGAGGTGGGTGGATCACTTGAGGTCAGAAGTTCGAGACCACCCTAGCTAACATGGCAAAACCCCACCTCTACTAAAAATACAGAAAAAAAAAAAAAGAAAAAAAGCTGGGTGTGGTGGTGCATGCCTGTAATCCCACCTACTCAGGAGGTTGAGCAGGAGAATCACTTCAACCCAGGAGGTGTAGGTTGCATTGAGCCAAGATCGTGCCATTGCACTCCAGCCTAGGCAACAGAGTGAAATTCTGTCGAGAGAGAGAGAGAGAAGGAAGAAGAAGAAGGAGGAGGAGGAGAAGGAGGAGGAGGAGGGAGAGGGAAGGAGGAGGGATGAGGAAAAGGAAGGAGGGAAATAAGGAAGGGAGGAAGAAAGGGAGGGAGGAAGGAAGGAAGGGAAGGGAGGGAGCGAGGGAGGGAGGAAGGAAGGAAGGAAGGAAGGAAGGAAACAGAAATAGAAATAGAATCCTTAAGCTACTTCAAGATGATCAAAGAAAACATCATAGAGAAGTTGAATCTTAAATAATGTGTGGTCAGAATTAGTCAATGCAGAAAAGAAGAAATAAGTTATTGCCCTTTGTTTTGGTGTAACACACCATACCACAACTTAACAGTGTAAAACAACAACTATTGTATTTGGCTTATAATTTTTTGGACCAGGAATTTGGATAGGTTACAACAGGGATAGCTTTTATCTGCTTGAAAATGTGGAGCCTCAGCTGGGATGACTTGAATGGCTGGAGATGACTGTGACAGCTCTTGTAGGACATGTCTGGGACCTCAGTTCTTCCTTAGGTGGCATCTGTCAGGGGTGGAAGGCCCAAATGGCTCCCTTATTTGCATATCTAACCCCCATGCTATAATCACTGCAACTTCTATGGTTGGCTGGAATTCCTCCCTCCCTATATATATACCTTAGGCTTCCCTGTAGCATGACAGACTCATAGTAACTGTACGTCTTGCATGATAGCTCTCTTCCCCCAGAGCAAGTGTTTTGAGAAAGCCAGAAGGAATGCTAGTCCTCCTAAATCTAGGCTCAGAACTAGCCAGCTTCACCTCTGCTGTATATCATTATTAAAAGCAGTCACACATTAGCCTAAATTTAAGTAAAGGAGCAGACTCAACCTTCCTATAGGAAAAATGGCATATGCATATAGGAAGAGAAGGAATCAATTGTGGTCATCCTGGAGACAAGCTACCACATTATTCTAAAATAAGAGAATACATACACAGGGGCATAGAGGTGGGAAAGTCTCCTTGGCTAATATAGTCAATAATAGGAATATTTTCAAAATCTCCTTTTTCCACTTGGATTAGAGTGATAATTCTGCCATTACAAGCACGTAGTTTGGTAGTCTCTGCAAATTTTACAAATCTATAGTTTTTGCTCTCTTGTACAATTCCTTGTGAGTATAAATGTATTCCCTAACATCCAGAGTCCAAAAGACATCAGTAATGTTAACTTCTTCCTACATCCTGAAAGACAGTGTGAAGGGCAGGGGATGGTGTCAGTGTCTCTATCCATGGTGCTGGTCTTCCTTGCCGTTAGGTTCCCAGGAAGACCTTCCTTACACTGCGCTTATAATTATACAAGGTTTGGCTTCTCTGTAGTACTTGAAATATTAGAACCATAGGATTAAGTGGTAAAAGGTGAACCTGAAGAGGTAATCAGGAACTGGGATCTCGAATACTAGGGACTTGCAAATGTATTATGGTTCTGCAAGGAGCTAACATAAGAAGCAGAAAGAAAACTGGACTAAAAGGAGTCCAGTTTTAGAAAGATCATCTTAGTGATAGTGAGGTAAATGTTTTGGAGAGTGGGAGTGGATAAAGCTTTAAGTAAGTATTGTTTCTGCACATATCAGACTTCAAGGAAAGTGACAGCACAAAATACTGGTGCACATGGAAATTTGATCACACACACACACACACACACACACACACACACACCTGCCTGTAGGATTAACACTCACTACAACCCAACAGGTATAGCCAACTCTTTGTAATGAAGCAATGGTAGAGAAGGTGTTCTATGGCCTTCCATTCTTGAAACCATTTTTAAGCTGAGAGTATTGACTAGATCTCCCTGCTTGCTCCATATTGTACTGATTAGTCAATATTTTGAGGGTTTGGTACCTGGACATTTTTGGACATATCTGACTTTGAAATGAGTGTCCTTATTCAGTTAATATCTCATTGGACCAGTTGAGTTTTTCCAAGGTGAAACCTTCTTTTATCTTCAGGATCTTTGATCTAGGTTAGATAAAATTCCCACTGATGTACAGACATTACAGAGACTCAGAAAGTAAAAGTCATTCCAAACTAACAGTCACTTCTGTCTCTGCTGCAGTGGGGACCCAAATGGTCACCCAGTGAATCTTCAGCCAGCTGTGTTCTAGCAAATACACACACTTGCATATCTGGTCCCTGGCACCTTCTCTGTAACTCTTCTCATTCTATCCCATAATTCTCCTTTCAAATTGATCCATCCGCAGATGCATACCAATAACTCAGTATCTTTGTTATGCTTTATTTATGAAATAGCCATTTGCCTAGCCTGTTCTTCAGTTTTAAAATGTAAACTCACAATGCCATTACTCAACCAAAAATTCGTTATCGGTTTCCCATTGCCCTCCAGATGAAGTAAAAATGAACCTCGTGGCCTACAAGGCTTAGAATGCTATGACTTCTGTCAACATCTTTAGTCTCATCTCTGGCTACTCCCTGTCTTGCTCAGTATAGTCCAGTCATATTGACCTCCTTCCTGTTCTTTGAAAACACTACGCATTTCCCAAAATATAGCTTTCACAATTATGTTTGCTCTTTCCAGAACAGTCTTCCACTCTATATTTCACTGTTTAGCCACTTTTTATCCTTCAGGTCTATGATTAAATGCCTTCTTTTGATGGATTCACTAAATTTTCTATCTAAACAGTGGCCACTTGTTTTTTTTTTTTAGTTTATTACATTCTAGTCCCTCCTAGCATGTGTCAGAAATATCTTGTATGCAAATGTTTATTCATTTAATAATGTGTTAGTTAATGTCTGTCATCTTCACCAGACTTTTAAACCATGGTTGCACAGACCACTTCTGTCCGGACTACTACTATATACCTGGAGACTAGTATGGTACTTGGCATATGAATATGATTGAATGGTATTTGTTGAATGAATTATTATGCTAATTTTAAGTCAGGAGAGATCACAGTGGTTCACTTTCACTATTCAGTATTCAGTCAACTGATCTTATGCATTGCTAGGACTATGAGGACCTGCAGACATAGCGATGACTAGGGTTACTCTTAGATTTTAATCCCATAGAGGAAGGTTGAGGGAGGAGGATAAGGGAGGGGACCATGCACTAGTCTTGAAAAGATGTATGGTGTACTTTGCACCTCCACTTCTTAGAAAGTCCTGATCCTGTGTCTTTGTCCTAGTCATCAGTTCTAAATGCCCCATCACCAAATACTGGCTTCCTTGGACTCTCTACCACTCAGTGTAGCCCTGGAAAACAGAGGGAACACTCTTCAGACCCACTTTGTGGCCCCTGCTGCCCCTACCCTTGTGATCTCCCCTCTGTCCTCCAGAGGGCTCTAAGCTTCTAGCCTTTTACACTTCCCCAGTCACAGCTTACCCTTCTACAATTTCATGCCCTTTTGAGCCTTCCCAATATCTGGCATAATCTGAAAAGTCAATTTACTCTTATGTATCAAGAGATGTATCATATTGTATTTAAATGGGAAAGCAGAAGAAACTAATTTTTATTGAGCCCTAACTATATACCGAGGACTATGCTAGATGCTGTGCATATGTTACATCATTTAATCCTTACAACCTATGAGGTGATGGTTATTGTTGGTACTAGGCTTCTTTCACACATGTGGAGATTGAGGTTCAGGGAGATTAAATAACTTGCTCAAAGTCACATAGCTATTAGTAGTAGAGCTGGGATTTAAACTTAATCTTTCTCTTGCATATGATCCTACTACTATAATATACCCCGTCCCAAATAATGAGAAATATGCAGACATCTCTGAAGCCACTAACAGGATGGAATACTGGGACAGTGGTGTCTTAAAATCAGAGGATATAGGCTCTTGTTTACTCCACTGATTTCTAAGATTTCACTACTCTCTTCAGAGGTTAGAGTGTAACAAGCTTCAGAACGTGCTGCCACTCATTTATTCAACAAGGTTTGTTGAGCACCTACTATGTGCCCAACATACTATAGGCTCTGAATCTACATCAGTGAAGAATACAGAAATTAAAAATTTCCTGTCTTTCTAGAGCTTACATTCCATTGATGGTAGGAAGTGGAAAGAAAGACAGGAAATAAGCAATGGACATCAAAAGATAAGTACATGATATGATATGATATAATAACAAGTGAGGGTGCTCTGAAACAATAGAACATGCTGAATGGGATCAGGTGTCATAAGTGGAGGAGGACTGCAGTTTTATAGAAGATGATATCTGACTAAAGACTAAAAAGGTAAGAGATGTGAGCCATGTCAGGAAAGAGTGTCTCTATTAGAGGCTCCCAAGGCAAGCATGTGCCTGATATGTGAAAGCTAGAACCCCATTCCAGCTGTAAAGGTCAGTCAAAACCAGTGGAACCCATGAGAAATATGGACTTCTCCTCTGAATTCAGATCCTTTCAGAAGGCAATGTTGTAAATTAAATGGGTTGAAACCATGGTGCTTCCAAAAAATAGTGAAGACCCTTGTTCCTATGGGAGCTGAGTCTCACCACTAGCCTAGCCTTCTGGGGTAAGGAGAAAACTATAATCTTTGACTTCCTTGTGTATGACAAAACATGTCTATCTGCAGGAATCTCCCCTGGAGCCACTGCATTCAGGATCTGTCCTTGGTGCTGACCCTGATCTTCTTTAGCTCAGGACGATCTGGCATTGAATTTTCCATCTACTTGCCCATTGCTGAGTTCTGCTATTATTACAACTGGCTATACTGGGCTATTCCAAGCCTTCATTTAGGCTAGTCACCCATACTATCACCATGGTGATTGCTCCAACCCCCAAATTCCAGTACACCTACCCCATTCAGACTTAGTCACTTGGCCCTGCTTGGCAAAGAGCCCAGTGTAATACTGTTAAGGATGTTAGCTGGCACAGTCACTTCTGTCATTGTTTTCTGAAAGCATCACTGCTTTTTCAACTGACCCTAAATGTGGTGAGTGTTTAGTCACCATTCCAAGCCATTTATTTAGCATGAAAATTTATTAGGCCATTGTTTAGCAAATTCATCACATTATACTTTTTACTTAGAATTATCACTTAATTAGTGTTCTATTACTGGAATCGGCTGTCAATTATGTGGCTAATTCATTTTCTTAGGGAATGAATTTTTTATCTGGGTAAAGCAATTGAAAGTGTATTGTTAACTCTTTAATGATTAAAGATTGTTGTCAATGGCAATTCATGTGGTAAGAAAAATTAAACCATTTACTTTCCTTGAAACATCAGAACTTGGAAAACTCTTTGGAAAAGTGTAAAGAGGGTACTTTAGAAGCTTTCATGAATTAAAAAACTTTTATTAAGTTAATGGCTCAGAATACTTGGCAAAGCTAAGCAAAGTCAGCTGGAAGATTTTGATTGTATCCCTTGAAATGAATTATTATAATATAGTCTTATATGTGTATATTTAAATGCTCTTTCATCAACATTACCTCTTTGGGTTCTCACAAAAACATTGCAGAGTGATATTAGCATTCGTGGTTGGCACCCTTTAAGATGGCCCCAATGATCCCTGCCTCCTATGCCACATTCTTATATAACGCCCTTCCTCATTGCAGCCTAAATCTAGTGACTGGCTTCCAATGAATAGAATATGATAAAGTGATGAGATGTCCCTTTCAAGATTTGTCTTTAAGAAGACTGTGGCTTTTATCTCTCACTCCCACTTCCTGTTCCTTGGGAAGCTAGCTACCGTGTTGTAAGTTGCCCTATGAAGAGGCCCACTTGGCAAGAAATTGAGGGAGATGCCCAGCCAACAGCCAGCAAGGAACTGAGTCCCATACTGCAGTAGCCCATGAAAAAATGAATCTGCCAGGATCATGTCAGTAAATATGAAATCAGTTAACTTGAATTCTCTCCCAGCTGAGTCTTCAGATGAGATCATTGCCACAGCTGTCAGCCTGAGTGCAACCTCACAAAAGACCTTGAGCCAGAGATACAGATCTAGGCTGCAACCAGATTTCTATCTGCAGAAACTGAGATCGTATATGTTTGTTATTTTAAGTTGCTGTGGTTGGGGGTAGTTTGTCAGGTACCAGTGGATAACTAATACATGGCTTAACATGTGAGATGTTATATTAATTTGCCCAAAGCCTTTGACTAATAAGTAGTAGAGCCAGGATTTAACCCTGGTTCTTCTGATGCATTTCAATAGACAAGAAGGATAGGAATTAGAGTCCAGACCTCTCATTGCAGCTGTCAGGGATCCTCAAAGCTTTGACATCCCATAAGGGCAATTATTCAGAGACTGCTTCCCTATAACATTGACTCTCTTGTGACTTGCACACCTTTATTACTATGAGAAGTCACTAGGATTCTTCAGAGGCTGGCAAGTAGGCTTGAAAAACAGATCTGGCTGGGCACGGTGGCTCACGCTTGTAATCCTAGCACTTTGGGAAGCCAAGGCAGGCGGATCACGAGGTCAGGAGTTTGAGAACAGCCTGACCAACACAGTGAAACTGTCTCTACTAAAAATACAAAAATTAGCTGGGTGTGGTGGCAGGAACCTGTTATCTCAGCTACTCTGGAGGCTGAGGCAGGAGAGTCAACTGAACCCAGGTGGTGGAGGTTGCATTGAGCCAAGATCATGCCACTGCACTCCAGCCTGGGCGACAGAGCTAGACTCCATGAAGGAAAGAAAAGGAAGGGAAGGGGAAGGAAGGAATGAAGGAAGGAGAAAGAAAAAGGAAGGAAGGAAGGAAGGAAGGAAGGAAGGAAGGAAGGAAGGAAGGAAGGAAGGAAGGAAGGAAGGAAGGAAGGAAGGAAGGGAGGGAGGGAGGGAGGGAGGGAGGGAGGGAGGGAGGGAGGGAGGGAGGGAGGAATGGAAAGGAAGGGGAAGGGAGGGGGAAAGGAAAGAAAGAAAAAAGAGAGGAGGGAAGGGGTGGGGAGGGAAGGGAGAAGGGAGGGAGGAAGACAGACAGACAGAAAGATCTTTACCATGTTCTCAATAAGGAATTGGGTCAAACTTACCATTTTTTTTCCCTAGGTGCTATCCTGCCCCCCATAAAATGGTTATAACAGTGATTCCCAAAACATGACTGACCCCAAACTAAAGCCACTAAATCCTTATGCCTAGAGTATGGAGCAAAGGAATCTATATTTAATACATTCTTTGAATGACTCTTGTACAGTACTAGGATTTGGAATCTACTATATAAACAAAGTAGTTTGGCATTTCAGTGATCAACCTCTATAATGCAGCAGCTGAGGATCAGCCAGGCTGAACCTTGATGGGGACACACTGCTTTATTCATTCTTATAAGAGTGTTAGGTATCTGTTCTTTCCAGGGTTAAGGCCATCAGCTTTAATTAGTTGCATTTTTGGTTGGTTTTGAACAATACTAAGCTGTACTACTTCATTCATTCAGTAAGAGCAGAAAGAATGTTTGCTTTTTTATGAGAAGTGAACCTTAGAAAACATATTGTATCTTTTAACTGGAAGCTTCCTTAGGGACCACCTCATCCCTCACTACTCCAGGTGTGGTCCATGGACCAGCATCATCAGCATCACCTGAAAGCTTGTTACAAATGCAGGCTCTCAGGCCACACTTCAGCCCACTGAATTAGAATCTGCCTATAGAAGATCTCTAGATATGTACATTATACCTTGAGAAGCATTGGTCTAATTCAGCTGCCTAGTTTTAAAATTAAGATCCACAAAGGTGAAGGTAATTGTGCAAGATAACTTAGTGGTAACACCAGGATGAAAACTCAGGTCTTGTAACTTTCAAAGGGAGTTCTTTCCATTGTCTTAATGTCCTGTTGTCTTTGTAGTTCATTATGTCCATAAACTCAGCCTAAGTATCGAGGACATAGTTTGAAATGGAGAAAGGAAGCTTTTATCTACCCATGACGATGGCAAACTCTTTCAAACATCCATTGCACATTTAAATTTCCTCTTTCAGGCAAGTTTAGTTATTTCATTTTCTCTTTCTTGCACATCAACAAAAGACGAAGTCACCTGTCAGGCTGAAGATTGTAAAAACCTGTCAAAATTGAGTTTTTCTAGTTTAGCTAAGTATTACTCTGCAACTATTTTGCATTCCTTAGTCTTATTATGATTTTGATGAATGAGAGATAGAAAATAAAAGCAGCCTGTATTTTCAGTGTGAGGCATTACTTAAAGTCTTTTCCTTCTATCACACATCTTCCCATGAGTGTGCAGGTTATGGAGTTTGGTGATATATACATAATACAAAATTCTGGGTCAGTTGTTTTTAGTGCACACACAACCCTGGAGCCAATGAGAAACTCCAAATCATGTCCAGTCCAGCCTGGAACCACAGTGAAGCTGAACATTTTCACTCTGAGAGAAGAGCTTTGGATCTGGGTGTAGTTAAAATCACCAGAAGCCCATCTGGAGAAGATACGCATTTTGAGTAAATGTGGCTTATCAAGCTCTCCACACTCACCAAGGCAAATGGAACTGAGGCAGGAAATAGAGATCATGATATCCTCACCAAAGGAATTAGAAAGCATGACAGATGAACCTTGAAGATAAACAAACACTGTATTTATCAATAACATTCTTTCTGCTCTTACTGAATGAATGAAGTAGTACAGCTTAGTATTGTTCAAAAGGTGGAGGGTGGATTTCAGAGAGCGAGGTGTACCTAACAAATGAGTGTTTCCAGAGTAGGCACTAGATTCTGGAGATACACGGGTAAACAACACAGATATAATACCTATCTTCATGGAGCTTACAGTCTGATGAAGGATAAGATATTAATCTCACTATTATTCAATAACTATAGTAATTCATGAAGGTGATATATGTTCAGGAATATATATATATTGTAATTCATGAAAATGATACTGTTAGGATATAACATGGGACCCTCAGATGGGGATGGAGGCAGACAGGGATGTCTTCCATGATATCTTCATTCAGAAAAGTTAAAATATTTTTAGTGACCGGTCATCCCCTAGATTCTACTATTAACATTTTACTATATTTATTACCTATCTTCCCATATATCCATCCTTCAATCCATCTTAATTTTTTATGCATATCAAAGGAAATTTTAGACATCACTACACTTCCCTTTCCTCCCAGTATTTAACTGTGCACATCATTAATGCAGACTCAAAAGTCTGTTTGTTTTTTTTCTTTGAGATAAAATTTACTTGCAAAGAAACACACAAATCTTTGGTTTTCCATTTTATGAGTTCAACAATTGCATACACTGTGCAATCCAGCCCCCTTGTAATATACAGACTTGCCAGGAAGATCCCTCATGCCCATTCCCAGCCAATCCCTGCCCCTACTCAACCCAGTTGGTAACCACCATTCATTCCTACCACAGATTGGTTTGTTTCTTCTAAAAGAGGAAGTGACTTGAGCTGAGTGCTGAGGGGTGAATAGGAGTCCACGTGGCCTTGGAAGTTTGGGGGGAAAGTTATAAACACTCCAGGAGAATAGCACATCCTGTACAGATTCTCGGGTGGGCAAGAATTCAGTGAGGAGACAGTGTGGCTGCAGCCTAGTGGGCAAAGGACACAGAGACATAAGATGAGGCAAATGAGATGAGTGAGAGCTAGACCAATCATAGCCTTGAAGCCATATTAAATATTTTAAATCTGGAACATAGCCAAAGGACAGCGGGCATCCAATAAAAAGTTTGAGCAAGGAGGTGACATGCTCAACTTTGGCCTTTGAAAAAGTTCTCATGCCTTATTTTGGAGAAAAGAACAGGGAGAAGGAAGAGGGGATTCAAGGAGTTGTAAGGATGCTGTTTTAGCCACCATGAATCTGGAAAGAGAGGGGCAGCAGATCTGAGGATCCTGGCCATGGAGAGCAATGACTATCTCTTCTTCTGTTGTGTTAACCTCTGATGTGTTGAGCTTCTAACAATTCTAACCTATGATGTGTTGAGCTTCTAACAATTATAAATCAGTGCTTGATTTTCTCTTTCTATCTCCAGTTTTCAGAGATACCAGCCATAAAGGCTTTGCAGAGACTGGTTCAGAGAGATTCAGTAACTTGCCCAGAGTCACACAGGCAATGAGTGGCGGTGTCAGGGTTCTCACTCAGGGCTATTCGTGTCCAAAGTCTGTACACATTAGACCACTTCCCTATCTTCAGAGAGTATGGTGTGAGCCTCTCTGTCTTTCCTATTGGACTCGCTGTTTTCCTCAATATGTCAGATTCTTCTAACACTCCAGAATTTTCAAGGCAGAAGACTGTCCAAGTTGCTGGCAGTCCCAGCCAACACAGGGCCCCACTTTGAGGTTAAGTTCATCTGCCCAAGTTTTCCTTTAAGTGATGGTTTGAGAATAGGGGCAGGTGAGTCCACATGGATCTACCAATACCGGGTTTTATTTACGCTGGTAGTGGCTCTGTGAAACACAGAACTGACATGCAGGGTCACTTTCCATTTCTTGTGCTTGCTGCCTCAATCAATCCCTTTATCTATAACTCAGATCCTTCCTCATTGAATCCGTCTTTCCTTCCATATAAACTGCTCTGAAATGCCATACCCTTATCACTCTCTTCATGCTTGCAAAAATATTAAAACTGTGTGATTTACCTTTCTTTATTATTTATGCTTTGAGTAACTTACTGACCGAGACATGTTCTTCCAAGTTCTTTTGCATATGCTATTTATGTTAACAAGCCATAGTCACATGCAGAACTTCTTACTGATAGCATGAAGTAACTTTCCAATAATATTAATCTTTCAAACACTAAGCCACCTTGCAGTTTCATCTTATTTTAATATACTTCATTCTCTTCTGAAAAAGAATACACTCTGGGAATACATTCTTTGCCAACCAATATTTGTACTCTACCTTATCATCAGTTTACAAAATTCTTTAGGCGTATGTTTCATTGTCTGTTTATGGGTTGTTTTTCTACTGGTCAAAGTTCAGCATTTTTCAAGGCCATTATTTTCAAATGTAAGTGTCTCTGAAAGTATAAATGGATGGTGAATATGCAAGAATTGAACGATCAACTTACATGTTACCAAAAAGGGCTTATGTTTCCAGTGTGCAACAGTTAAAACACTTAAAAAGCCCTTAATTATATCCCTTCTTATTTGTGGTACAACAACATATTTCCAGGATCCCATGCATACCCCTCAGCTTTACTCCCTCACTTCCTAGTTTGATCACTAAGTGGTTAAGGCCAGCCACAGAGAATCCCTATCACTACTAAACATCTGTTGGTCTAGCAAACTCAATGAGTTTTCATTTCTTTTCAAATGTATTGTGTATACAACCTATGCTGTGGAACACTGGTATCAGCATTTTTGCTGCCTGTTTCCTCACTGATTTTGATAGAATTTTGACAAAAAGAAAAAAATTATTTTGAAAGTTTTTTAAAAAAATAATGAAACCCTTTTTTGAACAAAATTATACCTAGATGTTTATTTTCTAAAACAGATAAAAAGCCATTTATATCCGGCTGGAGAACAGGTAAGGGAAAACTCACATACTTGCCAGGATACACACACTCCCCACACACATGACATACACAAAACCCTTCATGGTGACCCAATTCACTCCAGACACATAGAAGAAACTCTGAAGAGAGGTCTTGTTTCTTAACTCTGCCTTAGCTCTTAGGGAACTAAGTCCATAAACTAATGTTTGTTTATTGCTTCCCCTCTAGACCAGATGGGTGCAACTTTCCACTTCATTTACTCAAAATGAAAATAACAACCGCTAGTCACTGGAACAAGTAAAGATTGATGGCTCTTGTAGATCACAAAACAGGGCCGTGAAAGGAATGGCACCCTGTAAAATTGAACAGTGCACAGCATGTATGACCAACCACATGTTATGGTCTTGTGGAAGCCTGGATTAAAGGAGCATCAGGAAAGATGGGATCCCGGTTTGTCAATCCCTAGCAGAGTTTGGCATTTCACTGAGAGACAATGCTTTTCATTATTGCTGCAGTCTCCCAGAATCTAGTAACCAGGGATCATGTAGAAACAAGAGAGAGACTCAAAGCTAATGTTCCATTGCATGAGAGATCCTTGTGATGTAACCATTTCTGCATCTTGACTGTGATGGTGGTCACACAGATCTACACGTGTGATAAAATTGCATAAACATACACATGAGCGCATGTAAAACTAATGAAATCTTAATGAGATCAGTAAAATATATGTCAATTTTCTGATTATAATATTGTACTATAGTTACACAGTGCTAACATTGGGGAAAACTGGGTGAAGTGTATTTAAGACCCATTTATGTTATTTCTTAGATTTGCATGTGAATCTATAATCTCAAAATACGACTTCTTTTTCAAAAAGCTAGCACCCTGGTGATGGGCTGGTGTTTACCAGCTGACCCGGACCATGTCCATCAGAGTCTTGAGATGTGTCTCAGGACTTCTCTGGTCATTAATCATCCTCCAGTCTAAGCCTGGGCTAAAAATGTTCTATCAGTATCTAACAACTGTGAAGTGGCTTATTTGTGTCTTTTTTCCTTAATCATTTTTTGGCACAGGTTTGTCTAATTTGTTGGTGTTTTCAAAGTAAAGAGCCAGCTTTTGCTTTTTTTTCCAGCTCCTGTGCTGTATCTTTAACTTGTATTATGTTCCATGAATGTCTGTTCTTATATACATATTTATTTTCTTTCTATTTTCAGTGACTATGTTTTTTATCTCAAGAAGCTGAATGTGTATTTTTCAAACCCACCTGTCCTTTTTCTATCATGTATGCATTATTGCAATGGTTCATATTCCTTCTTTTTTATCTTTAATCAATCTAAATGTATTTACTTAATAGTCTCTTGGATTGTTTTATTATTTTCAATTCTTGCGAGGTGTATTTTTCTGTGTATCATGACTCCTGACTCTCTCCTATGGGGATAAGCTTCCTTACAAGGCTCTTGTCATTCTTTATAATTTATTTTTTACTGTGAGTTCATCTTTAGTGGAGGCAAGTTGGTTCTGTGGGAATTAATGTGCCTTGGATTATGAAAATACCTCTACAGGATGATTTCTCATTTGCTTGTCAGGAGAGCGTAGTTTTCAGTGGTATTACACAGTTTTTTTAATGTTGATTTCTATGTTGGCAGGTGCTTCTATCAAACAAGTAACAAAATTTGGATGCCAGATGCACCTATAGTAGAAGTTAGGGTTTTCTTTGTTTTGTTTTTTATCTCCATTTGAATCTGTTCATTCTTCTTGTTATGCTAGTAGTTGATGCCTTAAACACACACACACACACACACACACACCCCTCTACAGTACACACATATTCACTTAAAATTGCATTTTTCAGTTAAGAGTGTCAGGGTTGAAATTGTACACAATGACTATCCATTATGAAAGGTGAAGAAGATAATATACTTTTATTCCTAGTGATGTATCAGTCACCTACTTCCTGGTTTTTGTTAATACAATTGGAAATTTTAGCCAAGAATTTTTATATTAGATTTTTAAATCTGATTTAAGAATTACTTCTTATAGTTCATTCTGTTTTGATTGACATTTATTGTGATTTGTACACTCATATCTATGTCTGCCAAATCAGCCAAATCAGTTTTTTTATAACAAGACTTCTTCCATTCTTGTGGATGTTTTTTTCTCTATTTCTGGACTCACATCCTTGACTAGCTTTCTCAGCTACCCAACCCTCTGGAAAAGAATCTGAGCCAACGTAACTACTGAATCTTTATGTGTCAGGGAATGCCCTTCCATGGCTTCAAACATGAAAAACTATTTACTGTATAATTTTTTAGTCACACTATTTTTCCTTGAAAAATTTTGTTTCATTGTTTTCTGGAATTTAAATTTGGGCAAAAATAATATGACTAACGTAGTTCCTAATTTTTTATACACAGCCATTTTGCAGCCTAGATGTTTATCTGAGTATTTCTACATCAATAATATTTAAACAATTGTATCAGAATATAGGCTCTATTTTTAAGTTGTAGGTGGAGAACTCTTTACATGTGAAGATTTAAGTTTTTATTTTGCCAAGGAGTTGTTTTAATATTGTATTCTGATAAGAAAGGACACATAATATGCTTCTGTTCCATTTATTCTGTTCTCTTCTTCTGTAACACCAATTGTGTCTTTTATACATTTGTTTTCTTTTCTCTAAAAATGTCTTTTTGTTGCCTTCACGCATGAACACACATGAGCAGATGATAGATACAAAGGAAACATACATTGTATTCTGGTTTCCTTGCCTTTTAATCTCCAAGTTTTTCAAATTAATTCTCTACAAGTTTCTGCTTGTTGCTTATTCTCATTACAGATTCCAATGCCCATTTTAATTCCGCTATTGCATTTTTGTTTCTTTACAATTGTTGCTCACCTCACCCAGTAAATATTTTTTCTAGCTACTTCTTAACTTGATCTGTTTTTGGAAAAATCTGCTGTCTTATTATTTCACCTTTAACTTCCTTTATTCTTCTATGTTTTCTTGCATTTCATTTTCAATAAACGTCAAGGAACCTAAAATGCATTTCTGCTTTCTGTTGTTTAGATTAAGATACCAGTAACAGGAAAAAAAAAAAAGAATAAAAGTGGTGTAAGCAGTAAGTTAATGTATTATCTTCTAGGACAGAAAGTCAAGTGTTAGAGTTGGTTGAATGAGATGCCCATGAATGTCATTGAGGACCCACATTCTTTCAAGCTCTCCTCTTCATCATCTCATCTTGGCGTGAGGACAACCTCAGCCCAGCTCCCCTCATGGATGCAAGATTGTTTTAGCAGTTCCAGGCATCACACCCAGACATGGTACTGTCTAGTGACAGAGACAGGCCACCAGATTGTCCTTCTTAGAGATAAGAGAACCTTTCCTAGAAGCCTTCTAATAGAACTTCCCTCCCATATCATATAAAAGATTTTTATTTAACTTGCAGAAGGGATCGGAACACCTTGATGGTGTAGGGACATCAGGATTTGTCCCTTGTTCTGGAAGTAGGGTCATTCCCTGCCTCTGCCCCCACCAAGTCATATGGTGAACTTAGCCAGAAAGTAACAACACAGGGGATGCCTCTTGGGTAAACAGTCAATACTGACGGCTTTTTATTTTTAATTGTATTTTTCGCAGCATCCAGGCTGTCATTTTCCTTACTGTTAACGTGGTGAATTTTTTTCTAAGACCTCACATTATCTTGTTTCTGTTTATTTAACTTTAAAGGAAGAGAAGTCTCTCCAGACCTGGTGTTTGCCAGTAAACAAAGGAGGCAGATCCTCATTGTTGCCTCACTGTCCACCTACTTATTGTTGGAATCCTTTTATTCCATGCCATCTTGGCATGTGTGATGCCGCTATAATTCATCAGTATTCCTTCCAAATTCTGGCAGTGGTTTAAGCAAGAGGAGCAATGGATGTTTATAGCCCCCATCCCTACATAGAGCGTCTAACACCATCCTTCCATCTGGTGTGAGTGCTGTGAAAGAAGGAATTCATAGTCTCCCCACAAACAGGAGGATTGATCTCTTTATCAGAAACAGTAAATGAATCCTAGAAGCATTTTCCCATGACTATTCCCATCGCAATTGCCTCCTGACACTGAATCTGCATCTCAGAAACAAAGATACCATCTTTTTTCTTTACCATGTCAAAGACCCCAGTGATGGAGGTTTAGGAGGAGAAAGAGCTTGGAAATGCCCCAACCCTGCTATTTGGCTGATACACTCTTTGATTCTCTGAGCTCAGGAATTCAAATGAGAAAATGGGAAGCATTTCTTTTCTATTCTTCAGGCCATTGGGTTGGCTTTATCCCAAGTAACAAAGTCTATCAAAGTCAATTGTATCATGTTTGTTTCGGCTCCACAGAAAATGGCACAGTGGAGTGGCATTCTATTACTATTTGTTTTACAAGTTCGACCCTACTGTGTGTTTGGTCAGACATAAGAAATACATGAAAAGGTAAATCCATCTGTTGTTACATTGAGTAAGAGGAGTGAATCTACTGTTCCTTAGGGGTCACAAATCTCATACACCTACCCTAGTGCAAGTCTGGAATTCAAAAACACAGAACAGACTATTCTTACAACATGACTCCTAAGCACAAGCCAACTGCTTCATCTTATGCTTCAACAAGGAAATGTAATCACTTCCAATGTTGGAGGGGAAACTACCTGTGGTTGAATCAATTGAAAGATGATGTTGTACAATTCCAGGGATTTTAGAGAATTTTTTACAAGATGAAGTATATATCTTCCTGCACATGGGATGTGTGCTGCTGCAATAATAAAGAAGTTTTCTCCCCAAATTCTGTCAATAGGTTAGTGGATAGACTTAGATTTCAGAGCTGTTATAAGTTTATTATCTTGAGGCTTTTTTAGTATTTTGTGAGGGAGAAGAGGGGAGGCACTGACTGCTGGCCAGGTGCCACCTTGAGATTTCTTCCAGTAGAATCACATTTAACCCTTGCAACAGCCTTCTCAAAGAAGATGATGATGATGAATCATGATCATTGTCATCACTATCAGCAATTACAAATAAAGACCTTAGGCTCAAACTATGTTTACCCTTGAACAACATGGGTTTGAACTGCACAGGTTTACTAATATATGGATTTTCTTCTGCCTCTGTCACTCCTGAGACAGCAAGACCAACCTCTCTTCTTCCTCCTCCTCCTCCTCAGTCTACTCAATGTGTAGACAATGAGGATGAAGAACTGTATGATGATCCACTTCCACTTAATAAACAGTAAATATATTTTCTCTTCCTTATGATTTTCTTCATAACATTTTCTTTTCTCTAGCTTACTTTACTGTAGGAACACAGTATATAACACATATACAACATGTTTGTTAATCTACTGTTTATGTTATCAGTAAGGCTTCTGCTCAACAGTAGGCTATTAGTAGTTAAGTTTTGGGGGCATGATAAGTTATACATGGATTTTCAACTCCACAGTGGGTTGGTCCCTCTAACCTCTATGTTATTCAAGGGTCAGCTGTAACTGATTTGAAGTCTTATAACTAGAAAGCTGTGGATATTTGAATCCAAAGTTTTATCTTCAGAGTCTATGCTTTGACTCTGACACCTGCTGTTGCCACAGCCCCCACAGTGTCGGTTCCAGTCGCATCCCCACTCCGTGCAGGTGACCCAGCCTCCTCCTCACCTCAAAACTTCTCTCCTCTCCCAGACTCTCCCCTCTCAATGAGCAGTCTCTAGCTACTTACACATCACTCTTCATACTCTCCTTCCCTAAAGGGCACATGGAGCTAGGATGAATAGGGATAGAAGAAATACATTGATACTGGTAAGAAACTACAGGAATTTGATTAGGTAGTTAAGAAATTTTGTCTTGACTCCATGAAGACTTTTGCTAAGAAAAATGACTTGATCAAAGCTGTGTAAAGGGAACTGTGAAAGCAGGAAGGGCCATTAGGAAACTGATGGAATAGTCCTGTCATGAAGACCTGAATGAGGGCAATAGCAGCAGGAATGGAGTAAAATAGATGGCTTTGGAGTGTGTCACAAAGGAAAGTAGAGAGGAGACAAGGAAAGGCGAAAGAAGCCCTAAATGACTCCCTAGATGCCATCTCTAGTGTGTGGATTCTCATATGTCCAAAATGACATTAGGTACAAAATCATCAGAACAAATACTGGTTTTTACTGCTTCCTGGATACCAGGCACTGTACTGAGCACTCAGCATGCACTATCTCTTTGAATCCTTACAACATATGTTTTCTCTGTATTATAGATAAAGAAAATGAGATGCAGAAAGTTTTGTCACTTGGCCAAAGAATGATCTAAACCCCATTCTATCTGATTCTGGGACCCAGACTCAACATTTCTCAGGGTGCAGATTGAGTTCCTCTCATGCAACATGAACAGACCCTTTTTTCCTTTTTTTTTTTTTTTTTTTTAAGACAAAGTCTTGCTCTGTCACCCCAGGCTGGAGTGCAATGGCACCATCTTGGCTCACTGCAACTTCCGCCTCCCTGGTTCAAACAACTCCCCTGCCTCAGCCTCTCAAGTAGCTGGGATTTCAGATGCACATTACCACGCCTGGCTAATTTTTTTGTGCTTTTAGTAGAGATGGGGTTTCACCATGTTGGCCAGACTGGTCTCAAACTCCTGACCTAGGCAATATGCCCAGCTAGGCCTCTCAAAGTGCTGGGATTACAGGCATGAGCCACCGCACCCGGCCCAGACTTCTTCTTAAATATTTATGTAAACATTTTAGTGAGTACTAAAACAAAATTAGCACATCATATTCATGATTTTATGTTGCACTATCATTCATAATGAGGCAAAGTAAAAACAAAATAACATAGTTGAGAGTTTATTTGAAGAAAAATTTTAAGGATGCAATTCTGTAGATCTACATTGTTCAATATGGTAGCCACTGGCCACCTGTGGCTATTTAAATTGAAATAAATCAAAATCAAATTAAGCATTCATTTCCTCAGCACCGGTAGGCACATTTCAAGTGCTCAATAGCCACAGGGGGCCAGTGGCTACCATATTGAACAGTGCAAATACAGAACATTGGTGTCAATATGTTATTTTTTTTTTTGGATGGTGCTGGGTGAGAGCTGTTTTACACTGGATCGGTGTTTTTTTATTTAGCGTTTACTCCAGCTCTAAATTACCTCTCTTTAGAACTTGATCTGGCTCTGGATAAGTCTGTGTGCACCTGCATTGTCCCATATAGTAGCCCACGATTTACCAGTGTCTGTTGAATCCTGGAAATACGGCCAGTCTGAATTGAAATGTACTGTAAGTGTAAAATACACATTGGATTTCAAAGCTTTTGTGTGAATAAAGAATGTAAAAATATAGCATTAATAATTTTTCTAATTATATGTTGAAATATTATTTCAGATATATGGAGTTAGGTAAACTGTATTATTGAAATTACTTTCATGTGTTCTTTTTCACCTTATTTAATGTTGCCACAAGACCATCTTAAATTACATACATGGCTTGCAATATATTTTCACTGGTCAGTGCTGTTCTAGACCTCTTTGCCCTACTGTGTGACTCTAGAACTCTCTTCCTTTCCCTATCTCTTTCTGTATATCTGCACTGCCCAATATAGTAGACATAAGCCACCTGTAGATATTTCCATTTAAAGTAATTAAAATGAAACAAAATTTAAAATTCAGTTCCTCTGTCTCGTTAGCCACATTTCAGATGCTCAGTAGCCACATGTGGTTAGTGGCCACCAAACTGTGGAGAATAGAGGTAGAACACTTCCATTGTTGTGGAAAGTTCTGTTGGACAGCTCTCACATAGATGGTACACAGCTATGGCAAGAGACACAGAGGTGGATCATGAATGCCTAAAGCTTGGAGAATGTTTCCAGATTGCCAAACCCCATGGCACATCCTTCTTCCATCTCCTAGATGCCTATCTCTCCCTATCTTAGTTAGACTTATTCACGCACACCTTATATTTTCTTCTCCTCTCCTTCAAGGGCTGTGGCCTGCTTATTTAAACCTGAATATACCTCCTTCCTGTATGAACACAGTGTCTAACATGGTGCATTGTACAGTATAGGTATTCATTAACTATTTCTTAACCAGTTGGAGTGGCAATTCCTAGCAAGTGACTGGAAATATGTGACTAAAGGTAGAGGGAGATCTATATGGCTGGTAGCAGTGGGACAGGGGCCAGGGGTGGGCAGTGGCGGCAATGAATCTAGGATCCCAAGGAAGAGAAGGAGAGAGCAGAGAGACAGCAAAGAGGAAATCAGAGAGACAGTAACCCAAAATCTTATACACATCACCAAAATCCTCCTGCCCATCCCACAAGCTCCTCACAGGCAGTGACGAGTTACTGCAGAAAAATTCACAGGGTTAGGCAACAGCTATATAAAAAGTGTGAAAGAAATCCAAAATATTATTACACGATAAATAAACATACCAGACCCATAAATCAGAAGTTGAAATGGCATGAAAATTAAGGGGCTGGTGAGGAGAAAAAATGAAAAATGCTCTGTCCCTGGGCCAGCTGGTGTGAGTTACATTTTATGAGCAGCATGTGAATTCCAGTGCCCTTGCTGGATTAGCAGCAGAATCGCACGTTAGTTTTAAAGCTCCCTCTCGAATAGGAACATCATAATGTCTTTTAATTGGGTCTGATAAAAACGTAGCATTACTTGTAGGTTCCTGAGAGAAGTGAGTTGTGAAATTGGGTTTTCATTAAACCTAATGATGGAAAATTAAGTATAGTGCATCTGGTGAAATGGAGTGTGATAAAAGACATCACTTCTGCATTATCAGAGGTTAATAAGGGAATAGGTGAGGTAAGATACTTTGGAAAGGGGAGTCCAACCCGTTGGATTAATAAACCTTGAAAATCCCTTGGTTCTGAGTCTTCATAGCATCGTTAGCACTGGCATTGACATTATTGCAAATGTTACAGCAATACAAGTTGTTAAATTTCAATGCATTTATTTTCCATTCCAGTGTTGGTTTTGCTGACACCAAGTTTACAGTCTGTCTAGCAATGTGTTTAGGGAAAATATCCATATTGACAGCTATTTGGTTGGTTTTGGAAACATTTGACGTTTCTCACACACATAAAAAGCCAAGTTCCCATTCCTAGGAAGCCTGTCTTTCCCAGGCAGCTGGTCTCCCATGCAGCCCATGCCCCAAGTTCCTCTGGGAGACTATGGGTCTCCGAAGACATCTGTCCCCATCACACATGGTGGGAAATACAGGCCTCCTAGCATTGACTCAGCTCATCCTTTCCTAGAAATCGTGGCGTATGGCATGACTCCAAGCTTTAGGTATTCACAATCCATACCTCTGTGGCTCTTGCTGTAGCTTTGTACCATCTCTAGATGAATCAAACACAAGTGCTCCCTTCCTCTCCATTTCCAATCACACCATCACAGGAGTGATATTCGCTGGAAGGATGCCTTTGATGACAGCTATTCATGACAGCTGGGACACCTACAAGAAACAGTGTGAGTCTTTAAAGAAGGAGATTCCTCCTAAAACCTTTCAACAGGTTCACACTAGCTTCAAGGGTCTTACACATTCACAGTCTTTCTGGATCTGCCTTGCATCGTCTCTTACAGTGTTGCCCCCCTGACATTTCTACCCACAGCTTTTACTCCTAATCAACCTCCTTGCTTTTAACTAAATGTGCCTTCATCTCTCAGGCTCTGTCCTTTTTCTTCAGTTGGTTCTTCTTGCCTATTTCCTTGCTAAACTGTCAAGCCTTGAGGGTGGAATCAGTATTTCTGTCTGCATTGCCACTGCCTACCATAGTCCTTGGCACAGAGTGGGTTCTCAGTAAGTCGAACTCATGAACCCAAGGGGGTGATGGAGAAAGGAAACAGCCCCCATGTTTGCCAAGTGGTGCATTTAAGCAATGCCAGTGAACACATACTAGCTATTACCTAAAATTGTGGGAGAAAAAGTAAGCAGTATTTCTCTTCTGTGCAGTCAGGAAGGTTTTGCTAACAACTTGCCTGGGCCCTTCTTTCTTGTGCATATATCTAAATCTTAGAAATCTTTCTGTAGGCAATCCAGGGTATTTGGCTGGTCCCCAAAGGACAGCCTCTGCTTTGGGGATGTTTACGTACTACCCTGAATCAGGAAGTTTTGGAGACTACACTCTACCTACGATGACCCCACCTGCTAATTAGATATGACCCAATCAGTGTCTCAAGCTCAGACCAGTCAGATTAGTAGCCTCTCCTCTCTTGGAGGAGCCAGTAGGTGGGGGCAGGCAGAAGGCTGCAAAGTGAAAAATTTATCCCCTACTCCAACCACAGGTATAATTGAAAGCATTAGGGTGACCAACCATTCCCATGTGCCCGTGACTGAGAGGTTTCCCAACAGCTGAACTTTCAAAGCTAAAACTGGAAAATTGTCAGTCAAACTGGGACAAGTTGGTCACCTAGAAAGCAGGAAGGCCAGGTGTTCCCTTCCGTTATCTTTCCTTGCCAGGAACAGGCTTGCTGATGTTGCTGCAGAAAAGTAGAGTGTGCATTCACACACGGAATCCATATCTGATGGATTATTCCAACATGACAGGCAAACAAGCTGAAGGGAACGTGGATTTTGAAAAGACAAGTTGCAGAAAATCAGGAATATATGCTAAGCCTCCCAGGGAATGAGTATGGCATAGGCCAAGTGGGTATCTGCATAGGTGTTTCACAGGGTCTGAAAACATCTGGGGGAGACACATCAACTGCTGCAGCTGACAGTTCTCATCTCTTGCATGCCACAAACAAGATGGTCCGGGGCATAGACTGTTCATTCATGTCTTTGGAAGGAGGTTGGGAAGACCAAGCCTAGATGGTTCTGGGAAAGGTAAACTGGCCCTGAAAGACCAAGAATGTATGCCTGGCAGGAAGGTGGTAAGCAAGACATTGGTTTTAGTGGTCCAAGGGGAACAGAAGAATTCCAACCCAGTATGAGCAAGCATCAGCTTTCAGGGTGGCCAAACTGACAGA
Source organism: Theropithecus gelada (assembly GCF_003255815.1). Classification (NCBI taxonomy): domain Eukaryota; kingdom Metazoa; phylum Chordata; class Mammalia; order Primates; family Cercopithecidae; genus Theropithecus; species Theropithecus gelada. The sequence continues at coordinate 60,504,951 of NC_037678.1, forward strand.
AGGCAGTTAAAGCAACTCATTGGATGAAAAGGTTTTTTTCAAGAGAGAATATAGATCTTACATCAGGCAGAGATTTTATGAAGGCGATGAGGCACGGGATCCAGGCCTGGAGAAAGTAGCTAGCAGCACTGAAGGAAGAGGTCCAGGCTTCCCTACCTGCAAGGTGGGTTCAATGATGCCACTGGATTAATAGTATTAAGTGATGGGGAAACTATACAATAGCAAGAAGGTGGTCACTGGGGCAGAGCTCATAACTACAGAGAGCAGCTGGGAGGGTCAGGGTCCCTGCTAGCTGCTGGCAGTCCAGTACTGGCTGCAATTCCTCCCAGGGTAAAACTCAAAGGAAAAAAAATTAGTAGATAAGCCAGATCACAGGGATGCAGGCAAATGGACCAGTGGCTTATATGTGACTCCAATCTTCGAGCACCTGAGGCTCTCCTCCCCTGCAGCCAGGCATCAGGCACTATTTCCAGCCTCTCTGCTTCCTAAACAAGAGGGGGGCTGCCAATAAATAGCCTTCCTGCTTCTCAGTGGTTCTGCCCCACCAAGTCTAAAGGAAGGACTGAGACAGACTGGAATGACAACCAGGCTGGAACTTTGTCAGTATGTGCCCTTGAAATGTATTGTGTTTGTTGGTTTGTTTGTGGGTTTGATACTTAGATCTACCAACACAGCCAGGCCAGGGAAGGAGTGTATCTCCGGTCTTTCTGCAGTTTCCTGATCAGTTGAGTCCCAAGTTGGTTCCCTCTGCCCTCCTCAAGCCACGCTGGGGGAGACAGGGAGGACAAAGGGCAACGCTTCTATAGGTGATGATCTGTTCTGCCTCCTTCTTTTCGAAGCAGATGGCAGCCGTGGGGAGCTTTCCCAGCCCACTCTCACAATCCAGACTCATCCCTACCGCACCTGTGACCCTGTGGAGATGAGTTACCCCCGGGACCAGTTCCAGCCTGCCATCCGGGTGGCTGACTTGCTGCAGCACATCACGCAGATGAAGAGAGGCCAGGGCTACGGGTTCAAGGAGGAATACGAGGTAAGAGACCAGCCTGTGGGGAAACTTTCTGATTGTTTCAGAGGCTTATTTGGGCACTAAAGCCTTGCTACAAAAAGCATGGCTCCCTGGCCAGCAGCATCAGTATCACCTGGGATCGTGTGGGAAATGCAACATCTCAGGCCACATCCCGCCCTGCTGAATCAGAACCTGCATTTTAACCAGAAACTAGGTGATTTGTATACACATTAAATTTGAGAAGCGCCATGCTAAATAATTCTAAGACTTCACTCCTGTTTCTCTCCCCTTCCCCTTTCATTATCTCCAAAGTTTCTACACCTTGGAGTCTCACCTCCATTCAATATGCCAGAATGGCTCCAGCTCCCATCCCACATGCTGTAGAAAAGCCAGCACATCTCCCCTGCCAATGATTTCCAGCATGCCTGCTTGCTCTTGGTCACCTCTTGTCTCATACTCAAGCTTCTGTAGTATTCTGGTCCTCGCTCCCACCCCACAAAGGCAATGCTTCATCTCCAGTGACCACAGTTCCCTCTTTCTGCACCTTCTCTTCACCCTGCATGGGCATCCCTTTCCCACCTCCCCAAAGCATCTCTAACACAAAGGATTTGCAGGTAGTGGTTGTTACCAAGGTTTGGGAAATAATAGAGAAGGACTGCAGCAAACGACAGGCAGCACCTCAATACAACGCTGTTCTTCTTATAAGTTCCTTAACCATCTACATTGCTGGTAAGGCCTTCTAAGGTTCTGGTCTCCCAACAGGTCTCTATCTAATTTCTCCTCAAAGTCTTCTTTAGTGTCCTCAAAACTTCCTCCACCCCCACCCCTCAGTATCCAGACAAAGGGCCCCACATTCCTCTTTTATTTTGCAGAACAATTTAGCTTTCTCTATCTCACTCTTTTTGTTTCAAATCCTGCCCATTAGGCCTCACCTTTTACAAACAAAAAGCAAAATAAAAGGAAAATGCATTAAGATGTTTTTTTCTGAACCAAAGAGCAGCTGACTCTCCAAGAATAATTCTGCAACTCTCCTAGTTGCAGGTAGACTCCAGCTGCAGTCAGCTTTGAAAACAATTTCTTTCTTCACTTTTCCTTTCCTCTCTCTCCCTTCCCTCCTTCCTTCCTAAAATATCTTTTGAGTATCTTCTGTGTACCATGCTCTGAGTTATATGTATTTGTGCGGGTTTTTTTTGTTGTTGTTTGTTCTTTTTTTTCTCTTCACATGCAGTGTGTGCCCCAGATATGCTTGATTCAGTTTTGCTGTGTGCAGTAGAAAACTCATTGGCTCAGACTCCACACATTTGGAATTCTTGATATTGCAGACTAAGTTTATCCCTCAGACTATATTCTGAGAAAGAGCTTACAAAGCAATATTTCTGAAGTCGTATGAGGTCATGAAATTGTGCTAAACTAGGGGTCCAGACAGCTGGATTCCAATGTAGTAAGCTGTTAGATTTTAGAATTTTGCTATCTGAGTTTTAAAATTCTTTATTAGTTGAATGAAGAATTTGGATAAGGTGATCTCTCAGGATCTATCTGGTCCTAAAACTTTATGAGCGTGTAAAACATGGTGACAAGGGGCATGTTTGACATATCTATGAGAACAAAAACGTTTTTGTCAATGGATGTGAGTAATTACCAGCTTCGGAGAGCTAGCACTTAATTTCAAAAACAGTCTAAGTAAAATAGCATTTTTCATATTCTCATCTATAAATCTTGAAAGGATATTCAAATTAGAGTTGAAGAAGATGATCTCATTACTACCCATCCCTGGATCTCATTTGCTAGGGGATTGAATGGTCCCAGTCTCGGGGGCATAGGGTGCATGTGAGCGTGCTTTATGTGTGTGTATACAGACCTGTTTGTTGAGCAAATGTCAGGAAGGTTATGTTGTTTGAAATGGTATATTCAACATTAGTCATAACAATTTGATTAAAAGTTTCAAATATCATTAAGGGAGATATGTGGCTTACCAAAAAAAAAAAAAAAAGGGACAAGCAGCCAAATGCTGAGAAACACATATGTAAGAACTTGCAATCTGAAATCTGAAGACAGAATTACAAGTGTATTTGACACTTTCATGCATTTCCTTCTAAATTAACATTTCTTTTAAAGCATTCATCCCTGTGTGATGAGTTGCTTTTCAAAACTTTTTCTTTGTACCCTTTTGCATTTTCCAAACTTTCTAGCATGGAAATGAAGAGCTTTTATAAGAAAACAAACAATACATGTCATTTCATCATTTGAACCTCAACCAGAAATCTAACTAGGCTAGCCTTGGCCTCAATTAGTTCAAATTATATTAATCAGCAAGCTGTAATGCTTAGCTTCTAGTTAACATTATTTTCTGATTAACTGAGGGTTAATTGGAAAATATTGCCTGATAAAAGTCATTTCACAATGTGCTAGCCCACGATGTCCAGCCCAGAATACAGCTGGATATTGCTTTGATCATCAGGGCTCCTCTGATATCTCGAATCTTCATCCTGAGCATAAGAGTCACAGATCTGCTAGGAGAATCCTATTGCAGATATAAGACTCCTGAGCCTCCAATCCTACTCTCATATGAGTCTGCTATGTGCTGTTTGTTGTCTGTCACTTCTCTGTTCTCAGTTTTTTCATACAAACGAGTGGGTTTGACAAGTTGACATCTAAGGGACATCTCAGCCATAGCAAGCTGCGTCAGAAGACAAAATTCAATTCAGTTGAACAATCACTTAAAATTTGTTCAGTAAATATTTACTATTTATTATTGCCAAGGACGATTCTAGGTATTTGGGATACAACAGTGAATGAAACAAAGATTCTTGCCCTCCTGAAGCTTGTATTCTAGCAAGGGAAGTAGGAAATAAACATAAGCTTAAAAAATAAGCAAATTTTATAATGTAGTGTGTTAGACAGTGAAAAATACTGTGTGCTATGTTACAAACCACTCCAAATTTTAGCAACATAACCAATTTCTTGCATTCATTGATTCTGTGGAATCTGTGCAGGGTACAACAGGGATAACCTGTTTCTTCCACACAGTATCCAGAGCCTGGGCTAGGAAGTCTCCAAGGCTAGGGGCTGGAATCATCTGAACATGTCTTCACTCACATGACTAGTGACTGATGCAGGCTTTCAGCTGGGATTGTCCACTGGAAGACCTACACATGGCCTCTTCAGTGACCTGGGCTTCTTCACAGCATGGTAGCCTTGAGATAGCTGGACGATTTCCATGGTGGCTTAGAGCTCCATAGGTGAGCTCCCCAGATAAAAGGTGAAAAGTGCATCACCTTTGTGACCCAAACTTGGATATCACACTGCATTATTCCTACCATGTACTATTGGTTGTAAGCAGGTAAAAACTCCCCTACTTTCTAGGAGAGGGGAATTTGACTCTATCCCTTGATGAGGGAGGAGGAGGGGCAGTTGCCAGATTCTAGAGGAGCATGCAGAGCAAGAAATATTGTGGGGGGAAAATAAAAGCCCAGGCGCAGTGGTTCATGCCTGTAATCCCAGCACTGTGGGAGGCTGAGGTGGGTGGATTGCCTGAGGTCAGGAGTTCAAGACCAGCCTGGCCAACATGGTGAAACCCTTTCTCTACTACAAATACAAAAATTAGCCCGGCGTGATGGTGGGTGCCTGTAACCCTAAGTACTCTGGAGGCTGAGGCAGGAGAATCACTTGAACCCAGGAAGCAGAGGTTGCAGTGAGCTGAGATCATGCCACTATACTCCAACCTCAGGGCAGAATAAGACTCCATCTCCAAAGAAAAAGAGAAAGAAAATCTTTGGATAATAATACAGTCTGCCACAAGTACCATGGAAAAAGAAAGAACAGAGCAAGGAAGGGAGATTTGTTCCAGGGACATGAAGTAAAGGAGGTTCCAATAGTAAACAGGATAAAAGGGTAGTCCTTAATTAGAAGATGAAACTTGAATAAAGACATGGTGGAAGATATCTGGAGGAAGAGCGTTCCAGATCCAGAGAGTAATATACCTGGCACGTATAAGCAGTTGCAAAGAGGCCAGGATAACAGAGGCAGAGTGAGCAAGGGATAAAAGTAATAGGAGATTTGACTGGAGAAATAAAGAGGGACCTGACCATGCTATGCATTACAACCCGTTATAAGGACTTCGACTTTTACTCTGACTAAAATGGAAAGCCACTGCAGAGCTTTAAGAAGGCAAGTGCTAATGATCTGTCCTTACTTCATTCTAGCTACTGTGTTGAGAATGGAACTTAGGAAGGCAAGGGTGAAAGCAAGGAGACCAATTAAGAGGACATTGCAGTAACTCAGGTGAGAGACAACAATGACTCAGGGCATGGCAGAGAAGGTGGTGAGACGTGGATGGATTCTGAATATATTTAAAAGATGGAGCCAACAGCATTTCCTAACACATGGTATATGTTACAAAAGGAATTAAGGGTAACTCCAAGGCTGCTGTTTGTGCCACTGGTAGGACGGAGCTGCCTCTAATGGAAGTGGGGACGCTCAAGTAAAGCAGAGCTGGAACAATCAGTAGTTTCATGTTAAATTGAGTTTGCAATGTCCATTAGACATATTAGTGTCTCCATGTAGCAAGGAGGTAGTTGGATCTATGAAGCTGAAATTTGGTAAAGAAGCCTGGGCTGGAGAGAAACTTTTGGGAGTTATTGGCCTACAGATGATTAAAGCCACACTGGGTGAAGTCATCAAGCAAGTGAGTATAGACAAAGACAACGACCTAAGACCAGGCCTTTCAGAATTTCAGCTTTAAGATATGGGAGCATTTTTCATGGGACAGACACTGTACTAGGCTCTGGGAGCTGAAATAGAGCCCTTGCCTTCTAGGGAACGTAGAGCCTATTCTTAGAGACCAAAACAAATGCCACCATAGAGGTATATCCAGAGCTATGAGAATCCTTGGGGGTGGGATGCATTAACCCAGCCTAAAGGTGAACAGCCAGTGGCTTTCTGGAAGACATAAAGCCCAAAGCTTGAGAAGTAGGAAGAACCAAATTAAAGAAGGGAAGGGTGTTCCAGGCACAGCGGTTAGCATAAGCTATGGCGCGGGAGTCTGCACAGCAGGTTGAGTGAGGGGAACTAGAAAGGGTTTGGGAGGAAGCATGGAGGGAGATGGGGCTGAAATTGTCAACAGGGGCCAAGATGAAACAAAAGGCGAGCACTTGTTGTGCTAATGAGTTTGGGTTGTAATCAAGAAGCCACTGGAGCCATCGAAGAGAGCAGGACTTTTTAAAGTAGATTTGCGTTTTAGATCTTGTAGAGATCAGAGCAGGGACAACAGAGGCAGGTAGGCGTCTGGGACAGTAATTCAAGGAAAATATGGGGCTGCCCAAACCAGGAGACTGGGCCCAGAGCCCAGACAAGCCTACGCACTTTCTCTGCATGTAGAGCCATAAAATCAGCTTGTTCTCATTGGCATGAAAACTTGAGTCTCTCAATATATATATTTTAAGTTCAATTATTTGAAATAATGTGTGAACCATCTTGAATTGAGAGTCAAAATGCCTGGAATCAAGTCCTATAACAATTATGAAGTATTCAGGTGACCTTAGGCAGGTCCCTGTCCTCTGGGCCTCCATTTCCACATTTATGCAGTGGGAGCAAAGGGGTTTGTCAAAGTGATCCAAAGAACCCTTCTGTCACTGATATTCTGGGAGTCTAAATAAGAACCAATCAGCCGGGCCAGCTGGGCCTCCCTCCCACTGATGGTCGCATGGGAACCTCACTGTCTGGGGCTACCACTCCCATGGTTATGTCTCAAGTTCTAAAAACCACAATTGGCCAAGGGCCTTGGGCTCCTAGGAGCTCAAGGAGGCCCAAGGCAAGTTAACTTCACCTGCCAGACAGATCCAAGCCTCAGTCAGAGGCTTTCAATTTGGGTTGCACATTAGAATTACCTGGGGAAGTTTTTAAAAAACACCAATGCTCAGGCCACATTTCAGATCAGTTTCACTTGGGGTGGGATGTATACTTCAGTGTTTTCTAAGCCCTCCTGTTGATGGGAATATACTTTTAAAGCTGAGAACCACTAAGAAAACCCATGGAGTCCCCAGCATGTGCCCTGCTTGTGCCCACAGACCCATCCCCTGGCGTGCTCTGCCAACCCTCAGGTCTACTCCTGCTGATGAAAGGGCATGTGATTCTGAACCATATGCCCTTCCTATTAAAGTCAAGGGCATGTGATTCTGAACCACAGCGTCCTCCCTCCCCAGCCTGCTTCCCCCCAGCTCCAGTTCTCCCACCTTCCCCTGTTACACAGCAAAACCCTAAGCATCACAGCAAAAGATAAGAGATGTGGGCTGGAGAGCCGAGTTGTCTGTGTCCCATGTAACCCTGCCATGGTAGTCAGACAAGCAGCAGGTTTAGGGAAGATGAGGGAGAATAGGAAGAGGTGACTTTGTGATGGAGAGAAGGAAGAAGTTCATCCCAGTTCAATCCAGAGAGCCTGTCGTCGTAATGAATGGAACAAGCCCAGTAGGGCAACCAGAAGGTATCTGGTTATTACAGCTCCATTAAGACTATTTAAAGCAACAAGAAACAGCTGTGAGGAGTATGATGCAGCCTAATGAAGAGCAAACATTTGTTCATTTTCTAGCTCGGGATGGACATGCCATATGTATGGCTTTTGTGGGGAAGGCCTGTATTGCCATCTTGCTCTTAGTCATCTGTGGATAATGGGGTGATGGCAGGCAGGCAGTTTTTGAATGGGGTATAACTATAGAGATGGAAGTTTCAGGTCACCCCAGGTGCTCCCTTCTCTGCTCAGAGCCCCCTAAGCAGTGTCCGAGGACACCTCTGCTTCTCCCACAAGGTTTGCTCTCCTCAGTTGGTAACAGAGTGATAGAATATCCCATCACAGGCAACCCCAGAAAGGTTCTGGTTCAGCTCCTCAATTTGTAGATGGGCATGGTTCTAGGGAGGAGCATGAGGAATTACTGGTCCATGCCCAAATCATGAATGGGAAATCCATGGGATTCTTCAACTCTGGGAACTCATAATGACCAAAATAGGAATACCTAGGCTCCACCTGCTCGTTTCACTCCACTCCACCCCCAGATTGATAAAACAAGACAATAAGCCATTACAGGGAGTGGCCAGAAGTCATCAGTGACCCATGTGGTTTCAAACTTGGGAGTTTTCCAGCAGGAAAGAGTTCACATGGAAGAGACTATTACCAAAGTTATGATCATGGAAGAGTTACCAAGGATCTTGGAGGGATCTAGGATCTTGGAAGAGTTACCAAGGTTATGATCATGGCCCCTGGCAGTCTGCCTCTTCAATGTAGCTGGCTGCAAGTATAGAGGAGAGTTGCTGGCCTAGAGTCAGCCACCCAGAAGCTCATGTATGACCATGGAGATGAGTGTAGGCAGCTGGAAGTCTGTAGCCTGAAGTGAGTCATGGGGATCCCCAAGATTGTAGACTCACAGCTGGGAGGAATAGAGGTACCCTTGTGTGAGATTCCCCATTAAGGGAAAAGGGAAGAGACTCAGTCTTTCCCTTTTAGCCTATTTTTATTGTTCTACTTACAATATGGTTTGTAACAGAGCACATGGTGGGTTTTTTGTGTATTTAATAGAGGATCTCCCCCAACCAAATGAGCAATTTTCAGGTGGTACTATAGAAAAATCCTTTGACCAAGAGACAAAACCTGGTTCTCAATCTGCTCCTGAGACTCCGGGTGGTCTTGGGCAAGATTCTTTCCTCTCTGGGTCTCATTTTCATCTGTGAAATGTTTGACTACAAGCTTAGCATGAAATTCTAAAGGCTGATAGTATATGCTTCTATTTTATGAACACTCATGTGGCCAGAAACACTGATTAAGTATTTATTGTGCACCTAACACTGTTTGGGCACTGGAGATAGAAAGCTAAATAAAGAAAATAAAGACGCTACTTTAAAGAAAGCTCATGGTCTTGCTGCACCATGTAATGATGTAACAGAACTCTAGTTCAAATGCTTTGGAGACACACTTGCTTTATGTCACTTCTTGTTGCCAAAATCTATCAGAAGTTTCACAAAAGATAAGACTCTGAGTTAGAGAAAAGTAGAAGAAGATGGGTAGAGGAGAAGGTTGTGTACAAGAGGGAGCTACATGTGCAAAGCTTGGAAGCAAAAAACGAAACGATTAAAATGCTGCAGCCAGCTTTTTGAGGAGAAACAAAGATGCCTGCCTATGAAAGGAGAAATAAAATGAAACTAGTTAGGGAGATTTAATAGGAATCTTATACCCCTTGCACAGTTTTCTTGAAGAGAGTTACCAAGGTTATGATCATGGCCCCTGGCAGTCTGCCTCTTCAATGTAGCTGGCTGCAAGTTTAGAGGAGAGTTGCTGGCCTAGAGTCAGCCACCCAGAAGCTCATGCATGACTATGGAGACGCGTGAAGGCAGCTGGAAGTCTGTAGCCTGAAGTGAGTTATGGGGATCCCCAAGATTGTAGGCTCACAGCTGGGAGGAATAGAGGTACCCTCGTGTGAGATTCCCCATTAAGCTATAGACTTCTTGAAGGCAGGTAACTTGTCATCTAAAGGAGGTCTTGTAGCTTTTAATTGGGCCTTTTAAAGAGTACTTTGTGACTTGCATGCAGACTTGCACTCAACTTCTCTGCCTTGATCAAAGCTCCTGTCACAGACAAATACCCCCATCTTGCTGCAATCTGATTTTCTACTTAGCTTCACCAGCAGAACTCATAAATTACTGTCTATTTAGTGACATGGTACGCAATAATATTTGCTCTCCTGATGCCACTGAGTAGACGTCATTAGTCATCCTCTCCTGCCTTCTCTGTCCACATTTGTAATCCCCAAGTCTTGTGCTTTTCAGCACAGAAGGTAGAATTTGTTGAAAGCTTGGCCTCTGCCAAGGCCACCACTAACTCCTACAGCACCTTACAGTGAAATAGCAAAATGTGCACCTGTCTCAAGATATTTGACTGTCACCTTCCAGAAAATGTTCATAATAAATATGGAAACCCTAAAATTTCTGCCATATGCATGGTGCTTCCGTAGGTGCAATGCCCTTGGATTGTGCATAACCTGCAGAGCTGTGATTCCCTTGTCACTCACAAGCTGACCATTGACATTAGTAAATGTGTTCACTGAACCTGTGGACCACAATAGAGGCCAGACCTTAGGCTCCCAACAGATTATGAAACATTCCCATTCCCTAAATGCTATTTTACCTATACCTAGAGGGACCAGCTTGTCCCAATTTGCCCAAAATGGTCCCAGTTTTAAAACAAAGTCCTACATCCTGGGAATTCCTTTGGTCTGAGACAAACCAGAATAGATGTTTCAGAGAGTTCCCATCTTTGCCCTTGTAAGAAAAAAAAAAAACCCCACTAGATGTTTCTACCATTGTGAAAGACTGTGTGGCAATTCCTTAAGGATCTAGAACCAGAAATACCATTTGACCCAGCAATCCCATTACTGGGTATATACCCAAAGCATTATAAATAATTCTACTATAAAGACATATGTATACATATGTTTACTGCAGCACTATTTACAATAGCAAAGACTTAGAACCAACCCAAATGCCCATCAATGATAGACTGCATAAAGAAAATGTGGCACATATATACCATGGAATACTATGCAGCCATAGAAAAGAATGAGTTCATGTCCTTTGCAGGGACATGGATGAAGCTGGAAACCACCATTCTCAGCAAACTAACACAGGAACAGAAAACCAAACACCGCATGTTCTCACTCATAAGTGGGAGTTGAACAAAGAGAACACATGGACACAGGGAGGGGAATATGACACCCCGGGGCCTGTCGGGGGGTAGTGAGGAGGGCAAGGGGAGGGAGAGTATTAGGACAAATACCTAATGTATGCGGGGCTTAAAACCTAGATGACAGGTTGATAGGTGCAGCAAACGACCATGGCACATGTATACCTATGTAACAAACCGGCATGTTCTGCACATGTATCCCAGAACTTAAAGTAAAATTTAAAAAAAAAAAATCCTGGATGTTTTTGACTGAAGATGGCAAGAGAATGATTTCCACAAGTGGGCCAAAAAGGCTCAATATTATATCACTGGGAAAGAGGATATGGAAGATGGAAGATTCTGAGCACTTACTGTGTAGCAGGCATTGTGCCAGGTGCTATGGGTATTGTCTTGGGTAGTCACTAATCATCACAAAATTCTGTGGGGTGTGTTATTTTCCATTTTTAAAAATGTACTATAAAATTAATTTTGGGAGAGTGTACAGTTTTATGAGTTTTAACTAATGCATAGAGTCATATAAACACCAACACAATCAGGACACATGAGAATTTCATCAACCAAAAAGTTACCTTGTACTACTTCTGTACAGTTAAAGCCTTCCCCCCCATAACCTGCAGGATGTATTACTGACTGTTTTCAGAAACGTTTACTGACACTCGAAGTGGTGAACTTATTTGCAGTAAAAATATTCAAACACTCTAGTCTGTCCACCTTTTGCAAAGCTCTGCCTTTTCCCTGACTCGTATACACAGTTAGTGTGCAAGGGGTATTTCTTGACAAGACGAATGAAGGAAAGACCCAGGTAAAATGGTGCCTCCTTGCTGAAGATCTCTCCAGAGTCTTCCCTGCACCAGGAGAGCACAGTGCTGGGCAGGGGTGTGGGGAAATCCTGGCAGGCTGGACTGAACATGGAGGAGGCAAGCCCTCAGCTGTGCCCTGGAGCATCAGCCAGGAACTGCCTCATCAGCGATCCCTGGGCCTGGTTTTGCTGCACCCTAGGGCATAACATATCCAATTATCTCCAGGGATACAGTCAAGTGAAGGGGAGTGAAGGGGGGCATTGCAAATGACAGAATCTGCTGAGGATAGGAGGTGAACAGGTAAACGAAATGGGCTGGCACGCCCCCAGCCTTGAATTGGTAGTGAGCTGCTCTAGGAAGCTTTGTGTTTTGACATCTTACTATTTTAGGCATAACTCAAAAAGCCTTAGATGCAAAGAAGAGTATCTCAAGAAGGATGGCAAGCTTCTGTTGGTTTGGCTCAGTAGAGCCAGGTAGAAGAAAAAATCAGCCACACAGGCATCAGGGATCATTCTCAGTTCTAGCAGATAATTAATGTACTAAATGGGACATTAAGGTAGGTTTCATAGTCCTGTGGACTAAGTCAGCACAGCAGAACACAAGAAGTCTGTGACTTGTGGCCATGTGGTCTGAGCCTGCCATGGACTCAGCTCTGTGGATAGGAGGGTGGGTTGCAATCACAGGGAGAGTTAGTCTGGGGCGGGTATCAGATGATAATTTTATTCTAAAATCTATAAAGCCTATTATCAAGGATAAAGAAGATTCCAGTGACAAGCACTGTCTGCCATTTATCATAATGCTGGCACTGGCTCAGCCTCCCCCTCAAAGTTTCTGGGCCGGGCGTGGTGGCTCACGCCTGTAATCCCAGCACTTTGGGAGGCCAAAGCGGGCAGATTACCTGAGGTCGGGAGTTCAAGACCAGCCTGACCAACATGGAGAAACCCCGCCTCTACTAAAAATACAAAAATTAGCCGGATGTGGTGGCACAGGACTGTAATCGCAGCTACTCGGGAGGCTGAGGCAGGAGAATCACTTGAACCCAGGAGGTGGACGCTGTGGTGAGCCGAGATCATGCCATTGTGCTCTAGCCTGGGCAACAAGAGTGAAACTCCATCTCAAAAAAAAAAAAAAAAAAAAGAAATTCCAAAACATTCCCATTGAATTATAATAAAACTCACGTTCTTGTCCTTGGTCCACAAGACCTTGATTGAACACCCTGCCCCAACCCCAAGCCAAATCCACATTATTTGTCATCCTCCTCTTATTCTCTCTGCTCTGGAGAGCCTACCTTCAAGTTCTAGAACACAAATAACTTATTCTATCCCAGAGCCTCTGCACTTGCTGTTCCCTCTGAATGGAACCTTCTTTCCCGAGCTCTTGCCAAAGCTGGTACCTGCTTATCTTTTGGTTTTTAGCTGAAATATATTGGCCAGAGATCAGCAGGGACACACCTCCTGGAGTTGGATTTATCACTTGTTGCAGTGAGGTACATGCATACCTGGAAGTGCGCATTCCTGTGGGACATTTCAGGAAGAGGATGTTAGAAAGGACTCAGAATGTGGGCTGTGTTTGCTGATTTGAAAGAGTGCCTAAGGAGGTGAGGCTTTGTTTTAGGTTGGACACACTGGGAAGTGGTATGATTAGATATCGTAGTACATCTTACCTAAAAGAAGGGAAGATCAGACAGAGGCTAGAGCTGTAATTGGCAAAGAATCGGTAGTCGCTCATATTAACCAGAATAGGGGGGTGTTTGGTAATTTTTTTTTTTTTTTGGCTTGGACAATGTTCATATTTTTGTCTGCGTCCAGATACAACTTGTTTTTGTCTTGTTTCATCATGGCCTCAGAGCGGCCTTGCCTGTGGTTAGTCTTCCGTGAAATTGTCCATGTTCAGCAGGAGAGCACCAAGGCCCACCTGTGAGTGCCAGGTCAGCTCCCAGAATTCAGGGGCTGCTTTTCTCCCTCTCAGATCTCCCCTTTTCAGAGTTTTGCCCACACAACCTAGGTAGTCCCTTGCCCCGGTCCCTGTCTATCCCAGCACCTGGCATCCAGATGGTCTCTGGGGAAGGAAGGAAGTGATCGAGGGAGGGAGTGGGACAGACTCAGTGTATATTCTTGGGCAAGTCATTTCCTGTCTCGGGACCTCACTTTGCTGATCTATAAAATGAGTCAATAATTTTCTCAAAAGACCCTTCCAAATCTGACTTTTGAGGATTCTATAAATACCACAGCGCAGCTCTCCAGGGAGAAGGACATCCCCAAATACATTTTTTGAACAACAACAACAAAAAAAGATTGCCTTGGAAAAGCAACACTGTTGAAGAGTAGGAAACATTTTCACACGCAGAGAGAAATGTAAAAATAGGGCTCAGCACTCTCAGGAGAAGAGAATGAGAAAAGGAAAGTGGAGATTGATAATGGATGAACATAATGAGATGGCAATTTTGGTTTCAAAAGAATGTGATTAGCGCCTAATGACTGCCACCATTCCCTGGTCAATCTACTGTAACTAGCCACTAATGGAAAAATAATGCCCTCGGCTTGCTCACTTTGAAGATGGAGATGAGTCTCTCTTTCATACTTTTCCCCCTCATATTTTTTTTTCCTTCAAGAGATTATCCCTTATTAGATTGTAGCTCCCCAAAAAGGGAAATGGATGTGTGATCAAAGTCTGCCAATTACGGGGTCATTACCACTCCCTCCCAGTGGCTCTATTAGGCATCCCTCCTCTGCTTCTGTCAACATCGTCACAGCCTCCAGGCCCACTCAGTCCGCTTCAGCCTCCACTAAGGGAGACGGAGGCTCCCAGGACCATGACAGGGCCTGTGTGGTTCCCCACAAAGTGCCACTCACTTATCACAACTGTTTTGTTTGGTTTAGGATTGTCGAGGGATAGGGGCATGCTGGGGTGTCTCCTGGAAGGCATGGTGTTTGTTGATGGTGAGAGGACCCCAAACTGCCATTCAAGGATTCTGGGAGTGAACAGAAGAGACTTTCATCAAATCTCTGCAGGATGTCACAGGACAGAGAAAGGGCACACATTTACTCTGTGGGGCCCCATGAGATGGCATAGGCAAAGTACAGTGAGGTTGAGTAAAGAAAAAACTCTGGCGAGTCTGTCCGAAAGTGAGGCCAAAAGTTGGAGAAGTGGTGAGCTGTCTGTCATGGAGGGTATCCAAGTGATAGATGCTATGGATCCACTTCTCAGCTGCTTGGAAGGCCATTGTGGATGGGAACTCAACTAGGCCATTTTCAAGGTCACCGACACCTCTAAGATCCCAGGATATTTGCCCTCTGAAAGCACAGAAGCCACCTCATTCACTAATTATTTCACTCATTCATTCATCCTAAAGAGGCCTTTCAAGCACATCTGAAGTATAGAGCCAGCATCACATTCTGGAGATACTGTCGTGACAAAGATGCTGCCCTTTCCCTGGAGAAGCCCATGGCCAAGTTGAGAAACAGAGTTAAATTATGAGATGCAAAGAAGTCCATCTAATAATAGAAGTAACTGGCTTTACCTGGGGATGCAGTGGGGTGAGGGAGAGTGAACAGAGAAGATTCCACAAAGAAGATGCTTACACTGAGTTTTGAAGGATATGTAGGAGTTTGTCAGAGGGACTCAGATGGAAGGGACTTTCAGGCAAAGGGAACAGCATGTAAAAAGTCTTATAAACTTTAAACACCTTATAACTGGCAATATAGATGTAAGGACAAGAATTGAGGCTGCAGGGGCATTTGGGGTGAAGTCGTTAAGGACGTTGCACTAAAGGGTTTGAAATGTATCCTGAAGGCAATGGCAAGAGGAGTCACTGGGTCCTATTCACATTTTAGAAAGATCTCTCTGACTACAGTGGAGAATGGATTGGAGGGGACAAACCCAAAACAAAAGAAACCAATGAGGAGACTCATAGGGAAGTATTTTAAAGTCACTATTTGCAAAAATTATGGCTGCATAGCAGCATCAGCTGGGGAGCTTTAAACACTACCAATGCCTGTGCTCCACCCCAGAGAGTCTGACTTCATTGGTCTTGGGGGGGACCTTGGCTTTGGGAGTCGTAAAGCCTCCCCAGGTGATTCTAATGTGCAGTCATAAAGAGACCTTAAGATAACAGTAACCCAAACCCTGGCACATGGCAAGTACTCAACACAATTCTTTTTTCAAAAAATCAGTATGAAAACAGTCATGCTGTCCTGCTTTTGGCTTCACCCCACTTTCAGGGGGACATGTTTGGATGAACAATTGGCTTTTATCACAGAGGGTTTCAAGTGCAAAATCCACCCTCAGTAGATCATCTTCGACATCCAGAAATCCAGTGCTAACACTGAAAGCAACAACCTCCCTTCACATACAGAGAACAGACCTGGCAAGTTGCCTGGAGGAGCTGGAGCTACCTGGCTGGGATAGAGGAGGAGGCTAAGGCTGGAATCTGAGTTCTAAGAGTTACCTGCAGTACCTAGAAGCATCTTCCACCTAGAGATGGCCTAAATTGGTGGCAGGATGGATGTAAGGTTTGGTAGAATGAGGAGCAAGAAGAGAAACAGGAAAAGGAGCAGGAGAAAGAACAAGGGAGAAAAGTGAGACATAGCCCCCCATTTGTAAAATGAGCACTTACTTATCCTTATAACATTTTTGCCCTACCCAGATTTAGGTCAGAGATTGATGCCCAAAGCCTAGCACCTGTTTTGATTCTCTTCCAGGATGTTTGTCTAACGACATTGGATATAGAAAGAACAAAATTATGACCCATTAATAGCTAGGAAGGCATTTTATTACCACAGTCTAAAACCTAAGAAAGGCTAAGTTGTAGAACATGGCTCAGCCTGAGAAGCCCAGGCAAAGAACTCCTTCCTGTACCCTCTAATGAATCTGAAGTTGCTAGGTAGCAGAATGAGCACGAATTCCACCTACTCAACCACTGCATGGATGAGGATCATAGTCATGCTTCTGTAATAAAGGTCAGCAAGCTATAGCCATAGGCTAAATCTAGCCCAACACCTATCTATCTATCTATCTATCTATCTATCTATCTATCTATCTAATTATTTATTGGGACAAAGTCTCACTGTTGCCTAGGCTGGAGTGCAGTGGCGTGATGTTGGCTCACTACAACCTCCACCTCCTGGGTTCAAGCAATTCTTTTGCCTCAACTTCCTAAGTAGCTGGGACTACAGGCATGTGTCACCATGCCCGGCTAATTTTTGTATATTTAGTACAGACGGGGTTTCACCACATTGGCCAGGCTGGTCTTCAACTGCTGACCTTGTGATCTGCCCACCTCGGCCTCCCAAAGTGCTGGGATTACAGGCATGAGCCACTGCACCCAGTCCCAATGCCAATTTTTGTAAATAAAGATGTATTGGAACACAGCCATGGCCATTTGTTTGCTTTTTATCTGTGACTGTTTTCACTCTACAACAGTAGAGTTGAGTATAAGTTTGAGTTGTTGCAACAGAGTCCACACAACTCACAAAGCCCAAACTGCTTTCTAGTTTGCCCATTACAGAAAAAGCATTCCAACTCCCACTCTAGGAAAAGACTCACTCAGGTTGATTTAACACTTGACAGACCAGATGCAAGACAGGTGGAGCTGTGTGTGAGCACTGGCCTGTTCAGAACCTGCCAATAAAATAGGGCTTATTGAGGGGCTGAATTTCGGATCAACCTGGTTACAGGTTCTTCCTTGCTTAGGATGGACCTAGTAAGGAATAGATGGGCAAAGGCAAGGCTGGTGTATTAAGATGAATGGTGGGTTCTCCTGCACTGCTGACAGAGAGCTGTGTAGACTGAAGGTGTTACAAATTCAGTCTCAGAAGCAATGCAAGGGCGTGAGCAGGATGTTCAGCCTATACTACTAAAGGTAGAGTAGAGACAGTAATCAAAACACGGTCTGATCATCATGCTTCTGCAGCTTTTCTACAGCTGTTTCCACGCCCTTAACTGCCCGTCCTCCCTCTCTATGAAATAACTGACTGTGCCCTTCCCTGTATTTCCATACCACTTGGCTCATAACTCTTGCAAATTGTCTCATGTTTGTTGACTTGTCTGTCTTATCGGTGGTTGCCATCCTCTTAAACTGACTGATGACTTTTCTCTCCTCCCTACCCCTAAGCTCTGGGTGTCTGTGTCCAACTGCCTATTCAACATCAGCTTGGATATCTAATAGGCATCTCAAATGTGGCTGCCATTATTTGTTATTTTGAACATATTTTTTAAAAAGTATGCAGTATTCAATGCTAGGCACTCTTCTAAGCACTTTACCCAAAATACAACACTTAATTCTTACCTCCCCAATCCTGTTTCTAACCCAGGCTTCTCCATCTCAATAAATAACATCTCTTTCCACTCAGTTCTTCAATGTTCTAAGGGTCAGCCTTCATTCCTCCCTTTCCTTCACAGTCGGCATCTATGGCAGATGTGTTGGTGCCCTGCACACATCCAGTCTACACTCACTGTTCCCATGCATGCCCACCTGACAGTTTCCTCCTGTAAGCACCTGTGACTTTTTGCCTGAGGGCTTCTTCAAGACAGAAGAATATGCGCACACTGCCCATAGAGCATGGAAGAAGTGCTGGGGAGTTTCCAAGAGTTGTCCTCAACCAATACTGGATGAGAACTCATTAATAACTACCCCAACTTTGCACCACCCCGATGGTGGGATAGCTGTGAGGCATGAGATGTGCCCACTGGATTAAGCCCCAGTTGCCCACAGTGGTAACCTGCTCATTGATGTGCCCTATATCGACTTCATTCCCTTGATTGTACCACTTCCCCATTCTCCCACCCAAACTCCCTGGGATTGCCTCCCAAACAAACTACTTGTGCCTGACTTCTTATCTCTGAGTCTGCTTCCGAGACAACCCAAGTCAACAATATTCAACTGAACATCCTGCAAATAATCACTTCTCACACGTCCACCACCACCACCCTTGTCTAAGAGTCCAAGGTACCATCATGTGTTGCCTGGAGTACTGCCACAACTTTCTAGCAGATCTCCCTGCTTCCTCTATGGCCCTCCCAGAGCCTGTGTTCCATACATGAGCCAGATTGTACTTTGAAATACATGAATCAGATCAGATGATTCCCCTGCCCAAAACCCTCTGATGATTTTTCATCATACTTAGAATAATGCCCAATTAATTAACCAGTAATAGCAATGCCTTATATAATCTGGACTCCCCCATCCACTCTAGATACTACCATCACTACTTCTCCCCTCTTCACATCACTCCAGTCCTTGAATATGGTCATTTGGTTGCTGCCTGACCATCTTTGCACCTGCTGTTCCCTCTGCCTGAAAAGCACTTTCTACTTTTCTTGGTGTGACTGGCTCTTTCATATTAAGGAATTATAGTATCTATCATTAATGAAGTCCCCCTTATCTGCAGTTTTGCTTTTCATGGTTTCAGTTACCCAAGGTCAATTGCAGTCAAAAAATATTAAGATATTTGGAGAGAGAGAGAAAGACTGCATTTACATAACTTATAGTATATTGTTGTCATTCTATTGTTGTTCTTAATCTCTTGCTATGCCTAATTTATAAATTGAACTTTATCACAGGTATGTATGTATAAGAGAAAACATAGTATATATAGGGTTCGGGAATATCCATGGTTTCAGGAGTCCCCACTGGGGGGTCTAGGAGCAAATCCTCCAAGGATAAGTGAGGACTACTGTAACTTAAATGTCACCTTCTTGGAGGAGCCCTCCCAGAGTGTATAATCTGAAATAATTCTCATTCCTCATCACTATCCCTTTATCCTGCTTTATTTTCATCATAGCATTTTTCATATCTAAAATTACACATTTACTTTTTCATTTGCTACATTTCCTAGTTGACTGGAAACTCAAGGGGAACTTGTCTGTTTCTCTGTATCCCTAGTACCTAAAACAGTGCCCAGCCCATGTTAGGGGCTCAATAAGTATCTGTTGAGTGTATGAATGAATAATTCAATGAATGGACAAGCTATTCCCCTACTGGGCTAGATTGTGAACTCATGACACAGAAGACATCAATAACATTTGAAACAATGAACAAGAGAATTGGTCCATGGAAAGACCAAAATCTACGTCCTCCCCATCCAAGGACATCTAGCCCTTTCCACTAGGAGTCCCATCGCACTGGGTCTCACTTCCCCCTGTTGGTTCATCTCCACTTCCATAAAGCTCCTATCTCAGGCCACTCTAACCACTCTGTCCTTGCTTTTTAGGCCTTACCAGAGGGGCAGACAGCTTCGTGGGACACAGCCAAGGAGGATGAAAACCGCAATAAGAATCGATATGGGAACATCATATCCTGTAGGTGCCCTTCTGGGAGCTCCTAAGATTCGGGTGTTGAGGACACAGGGGAAAAGAGGCTATTTACTATTATTTACCTGGAATTTGTTATCAAATAATCTTTGATGTCTGTAGCTTTGTATCCACATGCCAAGATGGAAGCTTTATTTCAGCCTTATTGTCATCCCTAGACTGGATGACAGAGCATGGCTGATCTCAGCCGGAGGGAGCAGGCAGGGAGCTGGGTCAGGGCACAGCAGAACCATGAAGCCTCTTGGGGTAGAACCTCTGAAGGCTGGGTCTCACCGAGCATTGCCTGCTCAATTCCTCATGTCGGGGAGGAAGCCCAGCCAAAAGGGTTGGCATGCAGAAGACCCCACAGCTGGACAAAGAGATGAGCTCTGTGTTCCCAGAAGCTCCTCTAATTCAAAGGAGGACTTTGGCAGCAACCTGGGGTGAGGAGCATGGGCCCCAGCCTGTGAGGGAGGGGCCGAAGCACCCGGGCAAGAGAATGGTGCTCCTCCAAGAAGGTGGAGTCACATTGGCCGATGCTCAGAAGTAAAGGCTGATGCTCAGAAGAAGCCAGTAACTCTGGCATACACCTGGGGCTTGGGGTATGCCCAGCTCAGGCCCCACAGGAGCCCGGGGCTACTCCTATCATACAAGAGACAGAGTTTAAGGCAACACAGATTCTACCTGACCCCACTATAGCAGGGCAGGGGCTCCGAGGTGAGGGCCCTCAGGTCTGCATCAGTGCAACTCGGGAGGTGCTGAGCCTGTAGGGGAAAGCACGTTCTTATGCAGGGCTAAGGAAGGACATTGCCTGTGCTCAGCAATGAGATTTACCTTTCCTGTAGGCAACCCCAGTGAGTGACTCATTGATGAAGTCAGCGGTGCAGAGTAGTTAGCGCCCTCTGGAGTCAAACTGCCCAGGTTTCTATCCCAACTGTAGGGCCCGGGGAAAGTTACCTGACCTCTGTAAACTTTCGTATCCTCCCCTTTAAAATGATGAAGATAATAGGAGCATTTAAAGGCACATAAAACTCTTGCTGCAGTGCCTGGCACCATGACTCTTACCCATAGGGTTACTTTCTTGAGGTCACTGATGAGCAGCATGGATCTATCATTCCACCTTATTTTATTAACCAGGATTCACTGAGTACTCAGGACATGTCCTGTGGGGACATGGAATAAGGCAGGTTTGTGGGGGAGAGGTGGGCATGATCAGATGTCCATTTTGGAAAGATCACTAGGGCAGCAGATATGGAAGGTGTACTTCATTGGGAAAGGCTGGTAGCAGAGGGATCAGTCAGCAGACTACTGCAAGAGTCTCACCAAGGGATAATGGGGCCTGAACAATGACAATAACTTGTGTGTGACAGGAGCATGGTATTCAGTTCTAGGGGGTGAGGAAGAGACAGACTGCCACAGAACTGAATGTCATGCATAGGTAACACACAAGTATTGTCACTGCCAAACATTGGTAGGTACAGCCTTCAAAGTAAAATAAATACAGAGAAGACAAAGTTATCTCGTACAAAATGCTAAGCATGTATTCTAATTAGAACAGGAGTCTACAACAGCCTTTGTCTGACTCAGTGTAACCAACCTGGACCTTTTGACATCTCACCAATGGTGTGAGGAGCATCCCTTGGTCTCAGCTCAGAGTAATCCAGTTCATCCAAAAGGAAAAAAAAAAAAAAAAAAAAAAAAAAAGGATCCTGAATGACAAATTATTTCTAGCACAATTCAGAGTTTTGTTTTGTTTTGTTTTGTTTTAACTGTCTAGACATTGCCTAAGAAAAAACTTGGAGGAAGAAAGAGTAAGATACAGGCAGATTGTAAAGGAAGAAAAAGGCAGAAGTTTTAGCTTAGCTGTTTCCTGTGCTGATTTAGGAATGGGCTATGAATGGTAGAACTAATCAGAAAACATTTATAATTTTTCTCTTGGAAGATGGTAATTCAGACAGCAAGATTTCTTGCAAGTGAAGTGTTGAGAACTGATATTCAAACAGTCAGCAAACATGTATTAAGACTTATGACATGTGGGCCTTCTCTAAGCAGACCCTGTGATGGGTCCTGGGAGGTGGAGCTCCTGCTCCTGGGAGCCCCCACTCCGCCACAGGGAGCTGCTTGCCCTGTCTGGTCCCCAGCATTCTCTGCTCCTGCACTGTGGATACTGTACCCTAAAATATATAGTCACTTATCTCCCTGTTAGGCTGTGAGTTCAGACAGGGTCCATACATTGTAAGTTATGTGATCTTAGTCCATCACTCTAACCTTTATTCTCTGTAAAACAGGTTTAAAAATGTCTTTCTCCTAGAGATGTGGCACAGATAAGGAAAAAATGACAGCCGGCCGTGGTGGCTCATGCCTGTAATCTCAGCACTTTGGGAGGCCCAGGCAAGCAGATCCCTTGAGCTCAGGAGTTCAAGACCAGCCTAGGCAACATGGCTGAACCCCATCTCTACAAAAAGTACAAGACATTAGCTGGGTGTGGGGGTGCACGCCTGTGGTCCTAGCTACTCAGAGGGCTGAGGTGGGGGTATTGCTTGAGTCCAGAAGGTGAAGGCTGCAGTGAGCCATGATTGCACCACTGCATTACAGCCTGAGTAACAGAGTGAGACTCTGCCTCAAAAAAAAAGGAAAAACAAAGAAAAAGAAAGAGAGAAGGAAGGAAGAAAGGAGGGAAGGAGAAGGGGAAATGACTAGAGCACAGTGAAGGGACCCTGAATCCTTGAGAGACAAGGATACCCAGGCTGGGCTACCTATCCAGGCCCAAGCCTAGGGGGGCCTGAGGTCAGAAGGCATGCTCTGTATCTCCCCTGGATTGCCACTGCAGCAGCCTGGCCCAGATCATCATCCACTCTCACTTGGCGCTGCCCAGCCTCCTTTCTGGTTACTCCACAGCTAATTTGGCCCCAACTTTTTGCCTGTCTGATCCCTGATAGAAGCCAGAAAAACTTCTTTGAAACATGAATTGGATGATGTCATTTTCCCACTAAAAACCCTTCGAATGATTTCCCTTCACTTTTCGGTTTTCCTTATGGAAAGGCCCTCAGCCGTCTTTTCAGTCTTATTTCACACGATACCCTCTCTATCACAGCCTCTCCCCTGAAGCCACACTGGCTTTCTTTCAGTTCCTTGAGTTCCCCATGCCCTTCTATGTCATGGGGCCTTTGCACATTCTGTTCTATTAAAGTTCTCTTCCTTCCTCTCTGTGACCTGTGAAGGTCCATGTATTCTTCAGATCTCAGCTCAGTCATCCCTTGCTTAGGGAATTCTTCTGATCCTTCTAATATGTTCAGAGCCCCACTATTCACTCCTAGAGCACTATATATGTCTTCTTAGCCCTTGTCATGACTGTGGCTTGACAGGCATTTGGAGGAATGTTGATGGCCATCTCCATCGCTAGAATAGATGCTCCATGACAGCAGGACCACGACTCCCTTCCACTTTGGTTTCCCCAAACCTGGCCTATGGTTAGTATCCAGTAAATAGGAACTGAATGTGGGAGAGTCTCTGAAGGGCATGAGCAGTGGTCTCTTCTCTCTGCTTCCCAACTATGATAGAGAACACCCAGAAAGGAGGGGTGAAGAAAGCTGGGCCCAGTGGCACTTGGAACAATGATATTCCAGTAAGGAAGAAGATATTGAGCCTGAATGAAGACAGTGGCAAGATGGGACACAAGAGAGAGAAGGACAAGAACAATCTAACCCTTCTGCAAGCTGCTTCTGAGAAGGCAGGATCCAGGAAGTCAGGAAAAATGAAGGCAATGAGAACTCCAGCGCTGGGACTGCAGAAGATGCCATCAGTGTCCCACCTACTTCCCACGGCCTCACTGTGAGCAGCACGCAGCTGGTAGGGTGGGTGTGCAGGGCCAGGATGAGGGTGAAACATGCAGGGAGATGCCCACGCTCAGCTGTTGACCCTGCATGGGCACAATTCTGGGAGCAGGCTCCTCCTTAAAGCCTATGGCTGAGGCTCTGAGCTTGTTTCACCCTAGCCCTGCCCTGCCTGCATCTCTTAGACTGAGGACTTTCTCCAAAGCTGAGAAAGGATCCCCTGCCCAGACACAGGCAGCCTGCAAATCCTGAAGGGTTAATAACCCCAGGAGAAGCCCTCCACCACGAAATACCCCAGCTTCTTCACCGTTCCCCTGAAGTTCCTTCTGGAGTTCCCATAGGGGTGAGGATGAGCTACCTGCAATCTTAATGGGCTTGAAAACTCACCCTTAATAAGCTGCTTTCTCTTCCCTGTCATACAGCCCCCCTTTCCTACTGGTATTCCTGTCTCCTCCTACATAAACTGCTTGGACTAAAATCTCTGTCTTGGATCTACTTCTGAGAAACCCAAATGGAGACAGACAGAATTGAAGCACCTTGACGATACCACCTTGATGGGTTTAAATAAACCAGAATCTCCTTTCTAATTTAAGAGTCAATCATTCTGCAAAAGATCAGGGCCAGAGCAGGTCTGCATTCAGTGCTGAAAGGAGACAGTGCTGAGGTAACCAGTGAATTCAGAAAGCAGCGCAAGACATAAAGGGGAATCAAGAAAAAAAGAGAAATGGAAAAAAAAAAAAACAAAAAAAACCCTGGAATTGAAATGGGATATGTAAAAAAGAAACAGCCCTGAGGAATGGAAAGTGTTCCTGCCCTTGTATGTGTCCCTCCCAAAGGCAAAGCCTGCTGCAGCTTGATAAATAGAAATATTCTTGGCGCAAGAAGAAAACTGGCTGTGATTAGCATCTTAAGGAACCCAGAGCACTGCGAGGCTGGAGTGGAGGACAAAGGCCCAGGCCAGGGAGAACAGAAAAGATTAAAGGGGACAAGTAGGAGGGAGGGCACTGCCTACAAATGAAACAACGAGAGACCTTGACAAAATATCCCCTTTCTTCCAAGTGATTCTATTTAGAATTTAGTAATAGAGACAGTGGGGTTTCTAGGGAGTGGACATGGAAAGGAAGTGAAAGGGAAGGAAATGAGTGGGTAAAATAAGAACAAAGAGTCCTTTGCTTCCAAGTAACTCTAGGGCAGAGACTATTGGCAAGGGGAAATTCAGGAATCCCAAAGCATTCTCCATGTAAACTTTTAGAGGTGCTTCCTAGACTGGCAGGAAGGAGCTGACACTGAGAAGCCGAAGTGATCACAGAGGTTGCAAATGTTACAAAATGAGGCCCCCTTCTGGGATCAGTTGTTTATAAAAGTATAATCTAGATGTAGAAAGACTACAAGGGATAGTGTAGTACCTTGGGACTAAATTCCATCCTCAGACCACGAAGGATTCGGTAGGGAGGGGTTACCAGGACCCAAAGAGAGATGACCTGACCAGAGGTGGGTGCGACCTTTAGGTGGCAAGGCAGCCACCCATGGTGACCCCACCCAGGGGTGCTGGAGGAGTAAGTACCTCCATCACACTCTCCTCCCTCCACCCAATCTTCTGCCTGTGCTTTCCATTGGCTGGACCCAACCAGCATCCAGAGAACAGGGGATCTGTTGACCTAATCCAGTGGTTCTCAAAGTGTAATGCCTAGAGCAGCGGCATTAGCGTTACCTGGGAACTCATTAGAGGTGCTAATTCTTGGGCTCCACCCCAGACTGACTGAATCAGAAATTCTGAGGACAGAGTCTAGCAATCTGTATTTCTAAAAGCCCTCCAGGTGATGGTGATGCATGTGCAACTTTGACAATGTCCAATCTTGGCCATAGCAATCAGCCTCCTGGATTAGAGAGCCAGATGAAGTGGAGAGGGGGTTTGAGGGCACACAGGATATCAGCACATTTTCTGAGACTTCTCTTCCACCAATCTAGGAAAAGTCACTGGGCTCAGGTGTATTGGGGTCTTAGACATGAGGTCAGGTGGGCTCAGGTTTTCATCGCAGTTCTGTTGTTTACCTTCAGCATCATCACTTCACCTCTCTGACCTTCAAGTTCTCACCTGTCAGATGGCTCTAGGGGAGCTCTCAGGATGGAGAGGCCAAATTAAGCTGAATGTTTATTAAATCTGAATGTTTATTAAATTAAGTCAGACTTTTAAGTCTAGATGAGTTAGTGTAGCCTTTTTGAGTTCATAGACAAGAAGATATGGCCCAGAGATGGAGTGCACCATGCCCAAGGTCACACAGCAAGTCTGTAGAACAGCCATGACTGGAGCTGTGGTCTCTTGCCTGCCAGGGTGGCACATAGTCCTTACCAAAGAGTCCTCTCTGCATCAAGTCATATCCATTTTCTTGGGGGAGAATGTGTTCCTAAGGTCCATCCTCAGAGCAGATGAGCTCTTCAGAGAAGCCCATCTTTTCCAGAAGGAGGTGGGGCTACGGTGTGCAGAGGACCCCCACTCCTAGTGAGGAACTCAGGTTCAAAACAAAACCCAGAGGCCTTTTCTCATAGGTTTCTCTGCTGATTCCTGGGGAGACAGAGCTGGGGGTGACAGAATGGGTGCCCTGCTCAGTGCTCCTCTCAGCCTCCATTCTGCTTTACTATCTCTGAGGGTGGCCCTTGCCTGGGTCCTACAGATACCTTGTGGTGCAGAAATCATTGGTACCCTGGCATATCCCCAAACACTCACTACTTGCATGTGTGCTAGTGCTAATTCAAACTGCCAGCACCTTTCATTCTTTTCCTAAGGAGTTTCTGGCCACTGGAGCCTTCTCTGCCTTCTTGCAGGGCAGGCCCAAAGAGCCAGAATATTAAATGTCCCCAGAACCTGCCCTCAATCAATGACTGATGGAAGTGGGTATATACATACCCTAGCTCCCTCTCCGCTTAGGTGAAATGACTTGAAGGTGCACATTCTTCTATGATGTCTCCCAGAGCTCCTCAGCCAAATTAAGCCTCAACTGGCCACAGTGGCAACTTGCTGAATGACATTCCCCTATTAGATTTCTTCTCTGTGTCACTTCCCACTCCCCTCCTGGTGTTTCCTGGGATCACCCCCCACACCAACTACTTGCATCCAAATACATATCTCATGTTCTTCTTCTGAGGAAATACAAATAAGAAACCTCCCTTCCTTCCTTCAGAAAGGCCCGTCATTGGGGCAGTGGGCAGTGCCTGGATGGCATCGTTAGGACACAGGTGGTCCTGTCTTGGTGCTTGCCCCTCTCAACTTCAGTCCCTCAAAGGTTGCATCTACTGGAGCAGCTCCTCCCAGGACCCCACAAAGAGGAGTTTTCCCATTTCAGCCAGCATGGATCTGGCAGGACAAGGAGGTACACAGAATGTTGGGCTGTCTCTGCGTCATGCCCAAGCCAGCCTCTCTTGATAATGGTAATTCAATCAAGATTGAATGTGCAGACCTTTAACTTCAATGAGGTACCCAGGCAGTCTCCGCAGAATTACCTGCCTCCTCCTTATCCACTCCTGCAAGATGATGGCATTAACATTTCCAATACTTGTAGGAAATGGTTTTTCAGCTCCACAATTCATTGTAATGAGTCAAATCTCTTTTCTCTGAAAAAAAAAATGCACTGTTCTTTACCCTTTGTAGTGCCCAGAAGACGGGAAGAAAGAATATCAAGTATCCAAATAATATTCTCTCCCCAGCCCCACCTCTTTTTTCTCTCTTTAAGTGGATGTGGGTTGAGGTGACAGGTTTACTGGGCTATCTTTGATGATGAAGGGAGGGAGAAGGAGTTGTGGTTTGTTCTGAGAGTTAAAACTGTATGAAGGAGGAAAGTGAACCCTCTATCTGGGGTGGCCATGAGACTTTAGTGGGATGAGGACCAATGTTGGAGTCCAAGAACTTGGAGGAAAGTGGGAGCTGGAGAGGTGTGGCATAGCAAGGTATGGAGGTCATGGATCTCATGGTTCCAGGAGAGTAAGGAGCCTACAACTCTAAAAGGAAGCCCTTATCCCTATACCTTCTCCTGAGTTATGAAACTTTTTGGAGCATTGAGTTTCTCATTCATGAAACGGGATGATGATAATAGACCTCATAGGGTTACTATGAGAATCAAATGGCATAGCATCCTTTGGCATTTGGTAAGTGCCTGGAACATCTTACACTTTCCGCACAGGTAAATTTCTGTTCCCCACCACCTGGCACAAGGTGAGTCTCTAGTCTTATGGCCCATTTCCAGTAAGATCTTCTGGTCTTTCCCAAGACAGATTGAAGTGAATAACCAGAGCACCTCTATGCTAAATCACTAAACATTGGTCTGTATACTCAAACCTGAATGTGTATCAGAATCATCTGGAAGGCATATTAAAATACACATTGCTGGGCCCCACCCCACAGTTTCTGATTCAGTGAGTCTGGGCTGGGGCCCAAGAATTTCCATTTCAAACAAGTTCCCAGGTGCTGCTGATGCTATTGGCCCAGGTCTAGAATAAAAACAAAACTGAATTGATATATTTGTGTTAATTTCTTACAACATACCAGGTGGGTTCATATTTTACATCTTTTAATCCTTGCAGCAAGCCTGCATAGATATATATGATTTGGATGTTATAGCTGGGTAAATAAAGGCTCATGGGAAGTGGTAACCTGCCCCAGGTGATATGGTTAAGGTGTGACAAGCCTCATGTCTGCCTTCAGACCCTACCCAATCCATAACCTCCCTTCTGCTAAAGGCAAGAATTGGCTGCCAGTTTTAGGAAGGGATAGGCTGGGTCTACAGGTGTGGTGAGGGGTCAGCTATGAGGAGAGGAAGAATTTGGGCCCAGGATCCAGGCACAACTGCCAGCTTGGATGGAGGTGTTCTTTGAACATGCAAAGACCCTGTGGTCAGAGTGAACATAGTGCATTTGAGCAACTGAAAGAAGACCACAGTTATCAGAGCAGTATGTGAAGCTGGAGAGATAAGTAGGTTCCAAACCATCAGATCATGCAAGACATTGCGGGGTGTGCTAGGCTTTGTCCTCTGTCAGTGGTGTTCTGTAGCTGACTCATACCAGCTTGCAGGAGCAGATTGTTAAATTTTCAGGAATTTTGTGAGCTGGTTGATGCTATGTTGATAGCTTGAAATCGGTCATGGTGGGAGTATTTACACCACAGAAATCAGCAGATATTACTGATCAGGGCCTTTTTTCCCACAGGGAGCTGTTTGTTAAACATTTACCAACATACCACTGGTCTTTGACCTCAAGCAAGAAAAAGCAGATTGACTGCAGACTGAGTGATGATGTTCCCCTAGACTTCTGTTAAATGGAGCTCTTTGAATCTGTGTCTTGGTACCATGTCTCCCTTGTGCCTTCTGCCACCAGTTCCCTCCTTCTCACAGCCAGCTCTTGCCCATCTCTCACCTCAGCTGAGAGCCAGGGGAGCAGGCACCTGCACCTTCCTCTTGCCTCATTGAGGAGTTTGCTTCTCCTCTGCATGACTCTTAACTCCTCTCCTTGTCTTGAATATCAAACAAGGAGTACCAAATTAGCTGTTTTTCAAGCTTGCAAAATGTAGATAGAGCATAATGAACATTCTGGGCTGCTTGTAAATTACCTCGTATAAACGCCTTCCCATCGCCTGCCGCCCCATCTTTCTCCATGTGCGTGTGGGTAAACACGATTTTTTATCCTTCTAATTATATAAAGTTAGAAGAAGAAGGGGACACAGAATAATATTAGCATCTCCCAAAAGGAATAAATAAACCATGAGGACACTGCCACTCCTTGCGATGCCTTTCTGGTGGACCTGCAGCTGAATTCCACCCTTTAGTGAACACACACAATAGTTCTTTGCCTCTGCAGATAGATGAATCTGTATTTGGTACAGAGTGCAAATGGAAAGCCCCAAGTTTCTAAGTATGTCTGCTATTAGCTCACTGCCTGCCTCATATTCAGCCCCCAAACCATCATTTATTAAGCACCTGCTGTGTACCAGGCATTGTCCTAGCATTTTTCTTTAGAGCAGTTTTAGGTTTACAGAAAAGTTGAGCAGAAAGTACATCATTCCCATGTACTCCCTCCCACCCACGTACTGTTTCCCCTATTATTAACATCTTGCATTATTGTGGTACATTCATTACAATTAATTAATATTGATTTATTATTATTAGCTAAAGTCCACAGTTTATTCGGGTTTGCTTTTTATGTTGTACAGTTCTATAGGATTTGACACATGTACAATGACATATATCCACTATTGCACTATTGTATAGAATAGTTTCACTGCCTTAAACATCCTTTGTGCTTCACCTATTCATCCTTCCCTCCTCCCACGCGCCTGGAAACTACTGCTCTTTTTCCTGTGTCTAGAGTTTTATCTTCTTCCAGAATGTCATATAGTCAGAATCATACAGTATGGAGCCTTTTCAGATTGGCTTCTTTCACTTAGCAGTATGCATTTAAGTTTCCTCCATGTCTATTGTGGCTTGATAACTCATTTCTGCTTCTCACTGAACCATATGCCATTGTATGGATATATGATGAATGCTCCTTGACTTACAGTGAGGTTATATCCCCATAAACCCATAAGTTTAAAATATCATAAGTCAAAAATGCATTTAATATGCCTAACCTGCCAAACATCATAGCTTAGCCTAGCCTACATTAAACATGCTCAGAACACTTACATTAGCCTATAGTTGGGCAAAATCATCAAATACAAAGTGGCATTTTATAATACAGTATTGAATATGTCAGGGAATTGATTGAACACTGTACCAAAAATTAGAACAATTATATGTGTACTCAAATTATGGTTTCTACTGAATGTATGTTGCTTTGGAACTATCATAAAGTCAAAAAATCCTAAGTCTAATCATCCTAAGTGAGGGACCATCTGCACCACAATTTGTTTATCCATTCACCTATTGAAGGACATATTGGTTGCCTCCAAGTTTTTGCAATTTTAAGCAAAGCTGCTATAAACATACATGTGCAGGTTTTCCTGTGGACATAAGTTTTCACCCCATTTGGGTGAATACCAAGAAGTGCAATTGCTGGATCCTAGTATGGTAAGAGTATGTTTAGTTTCGTAAGAAACTGTCAAATTGTCTTCCAAAGAGGCTGTACCATTTTGCATTCCTACCAGCAGTGAATGACAGGCCTTGCTGTGCCACATCCTCCCCAGCCTTTGGTGGTGTCAGTGTTTTGGATTTTGGCCATCCTAATATGTATGTAGTGGTATCCTGTTGTTTTAATTTGCAATTTCTTAATGACACATGATGTTAAACATCTTTTCGTAAGCTTATTTGCCATCTGTACATCTTCCTTGATTAGGCGTCTGTTCAGATCTTTCCCCCATTTTTTAAACAGGTCATTTGTTTTCTCACTGAGTTTTAAGAGTTCCTTGTGTGTTTTTGATAAAAGTCCTTTCTGAGATATGTGTTTGGCAAATATTTCCTCCCAGTCTGTGGCTTGTCCTGTCATTTCTTCACGTCCTAGCACTTTTCACACCTATGTTTTCTCATTTAATCCTCTCGTGCCATGTAGTATTGGCTCCATTTTGTTAAGGAAACCAAAGCTAAGAGCGATCAATTGATTTGCTAGGTGATGGAGCTAACATTTGAAGCCAAATCTGATCACAGCTCCATATCTCACATCATATATTAAAAGTTAATCTCACTTGACATAAGTTAGCTGTGTAGGCATGAATTTTGGTAACATCATAATAAAGCACCTTTCCACTGTCCCAGAAAAGAAACACTGTATTAGGCTGCCCTGCAGAGCCCAGCATGATTCCTTGGGTCTCCGTGGCTTCACAGGGCATGGAGAGCCTTCTGAATGAAACACCCGCTGCTGCCTCCTCTGTCTCCCCTCCCATCGCTGTTCCCCTCACACTCTGTTTTCCCAGGATAGGAGACCCTTGCAGCTCCCCAACTGTGCTTGCTTTTTTCAGGATATCTGCCTTCACTCTAGCAGTTCCCTCTGATGGAAAGACTTCCTCATTGTGCACTGGCCAAACCTTACTCATTTTTAATTCCTCATTCACATGTCACTACACAAAGCCCTCTATTCCCCATCTTCTAGATTTGGAAGTTTTGCTTCTGCGTATAGTCTGTCTCTACTAAATTGACAAACTCCTTAACATAAGTATCACATTTGATAGCACTTTCTTAATCCCTTCAACTAGCCTGGCACAGAGTAGGTATGCAGTAAACAAGTTCTTAATAAATGAAGGAGAGATGTTGTCAAACACCATCATCTGGTGGCTAGAGATTGCTTTCATCCGTGAGAACACTTAACTAGAATAAATAAGTTTGTTTCTTTTTGTTTTGTTTTTCATCATTTTTGCTTTCCGGTTTTTCAACTTCATTTTATATTTTAAAAATTCTCTTTCAACATTTTAAACCAGAATCTCTGTTTCCAGTGCTATGGGCCCCAGGGAGGCATAACTCAACAAATAAAGGAGATTTCTGAATCAATAAGTCATAATGAGACCATTGAGTGAAAACACAATGTGCATTTTCACTTTTTTAAGGCCTACAGCTTCTGGAACTGCTGGTAACAGAGGCTTGATGCCCTGGGCTGAGAGTCAGGTACCAGGCTTTGTCTGAATTCCAGCCTGCTGGATGGGCTGTCCCCCAGGGAGTCCTCTTCGGGGCTACAATCCTGCAGGAACTGGGGACCAACTGTTTGCACAGACTCCAGCTGTAGTGTCTGTGAGATGCCTGAGGCTCTGGGGCAGCAAGTTATGTGGACGGAGTAGGGTTTCAGGGTCGGAAAATCATAATCGAGAAGTCCTCTCTGCCACTCACATGATGCATAACTTTGGAAATTTGCTTAATCTTTCTGAGTCTCAGTGCCTTCATCTGTGAAATGGGAAGACTCATAATACCATATCATTCTGGTATCCTTATAATAACCTATATGGCTATTTTGAGGCATAAATGATTGAACGAGATAATGTATGTAAAGTTTCTGGTACCTACCATGAATTCAATAAAGGTTAACTTCAAACACCTCCCCCACGTCACACTCCACTCTCCCACCCACCCAAAAGGATTGCTTAGACCACCCACCTGCTCCCTCTAGTTGCTTCTACTGAAACTTTTCCCCCGATGAATAAGAAAAGTGGCATTTAGTATAACCCGCTGTCTAGCACAGTGCCTGCCTGACACATGGCAGATAGTCAATGAATGATTCTTAAATGAATGGATAGTTATGGGATGTGTCTTATACCAGCCCTAGGCCTGTTTGTCCATAACAGGACCCATTCCTTACCTTCTCCCACTCTACTATTGCAGGTAACTGACCCCTGTAGGTTGCATTTTTCAGGCTCTCCTGTCAGCTCTCTAGGTTTGGCCAACGACATGCACTGGGAGACTGGAGAGAAGAAGAAAGGGAGAAGCCAGGGTATTACAACTACAGTTGCCTTCCTTAGCAGTAAGGGAAGCACCTCCTCATCTCCAGCTCCTACTAGAATCCCATCGTGGCTTCAGGTTCCAGCAGGTGGCCCCACCTCCTGAGCACTGCGCACTCCACCACCTTCCTCCATCCCTTCAGCCCAAGGGCAGGCAGTCTCTCATTGTTGCTCCTTATCTCTGAGTTTCTCCACTGTCTTCTATCTGGCTGCTCAACTCTTCTGTCACCCAGGCAACCACTTCTCTGTAGTTAATTCCCTCTGCTAGGTATATTTGAAGTGGTTTCTAATATTATGCTTACACCCCTTTGGAAGTAGGAGCGACTGAACTCAGAGTTAAGATAACTTCACTCCTCTGTGCTCTAGCATTCACTGACCATGTGGCCAGTCAGGCTTTCTGGAGCCTCAGTTTCCTCATTTGTAACCAGGGCTAACAGAACCCGTCCTACTTCTCTCCTGCAGGGTCACTGTGAGAACCCAGCAAGGTCATCCAATTATACCTCTTCCATGTATTACTGAGTACCTGCTGTATGTCAGGATCTTTTAAAGGTGCAGGGGATGGAGCAGGGAATAAAGCATAATGTCCCAGTTCTCAAGGGGGTTTTGGTTAGTTGCAAATAAATGTGCCTTGTAAACTGCAGAATGCTGTATCATTCTAAGAGGATAAGCTGACCTGACCTCCTTGACTCCCAGAAAACCCTTGGGGATGTCCAGAGTTCTCCAGCCCACTTCTTAGGGACCCCATTCCTGCCCTGGAGGAAAGTGAATTAGGATGCAGTGACTGCACAATGATAGGTGCACAGTGACCTGGGTAGCAAACCAAAGTCCCTCCTCCCAACCAGACCCAACCAGTGTTCCACTTGTGTGTGTCTATTAGCGTGTCAGAGCTCACTTAATTAATTGTAAAGGATTATCCTGATTCTTCTGCTGTACTAGTTTTCTTTTTAATGGTTTTCATTCGGTGTTACTTGAAGTAAGCATGCTATCAAATAAAGCCTGCAAATCTTGTTTATGTCTAGATTGTGTTTGAAAAGGTATCCTCTCTAACACAATGTTTAGTTATTGATGACCTCTTTTACAGTGATTTAGTCAGCCTCACTTTAATGATAGTATTGATAACAATATATGGCTGACAATCTATCTACAACAATACTCCGAGGGGCAAATGAAAATGCAATTTGTGCGTGTGCGGAAGATAGGTAAACTTGTTTGTTTTTAAACCACATGAAAATGGAGTGTATTAATCCAGATGCAGCACTCTCCTGTCCTGAGCGTTTTTATATGGTCTCTCTTACGTTGTCCTATGAAGCAGGTATTGCCATCCCCGTTTTAATGATTAAATCACTAAGACTTAAAGAAACAGGTGACTAATCCAGTTAGGTAATGACAAAATCAGAAGGGAAGGTAGAAAAATAAGAAGTGCTTACCTCCCTGAGCCTCCGCTTCCTCATCTATAAATGGGAACAGTAACTGAGGGTAGTGTTGAGAGTTAAATGAGAGAGTAGCACAATGCCTGATATGCCGTGCTGTCATTAACAAACAGTAGCTCCAAAGGAGGACATAGCTGCCTCCTCACCTAGGGCCTCTTATCAACCATCCCCTTGATTTCTGCTCTCTCTGCAGACGACCATTCCCGGGTGAGACTGCTGGTGCTGGATGGAGACCCGCACTCTGACTACATCAATGCCAACTACATTGACGTGAGTGTCTTAATGGGGCTGGGTGCTGGGGATGGCTTTTGCAGGCTCAAGATCTGTGGTTTACCCCAAACTCTCCTCCAGAAGGTGGTCCTTCCAGAGCAGTCTGGATCCTCCCTGATACGTGGAACTAGTGTAACCCAAGTTGACTGTCCATCTTATGCTGTATCCTCTTTCAGGCTGGCTGTAGTAGCCTGCTGTATGGAGCCTCAGGACAACTGTTGGTCTTACTCATTCACCCCATTTATTCATTTGTTTATATGTCTGTTGATCCATTCGTTCATTCACATAAACGCACGACCATTTATGCCACAAAAATTTTAAAGTGCCTACTGTAAAATGTATACTAGATGCTATGGAACCATAATGCAAAAAACACCATGGTCTCTACCTTCTAAAACCTTAGCAAGCAGATAACGCACACATCAATAATTCCAGGGCAAAGTAGAAAGTGGTAAGTGTCCTAAGTACAGATAACATGCTGCAGAGATTCAGAGGTAGGGAAAAATATCACTTCTCCCATCAGGAATGCAAAATATGATGTGAACCAAAACTTCAAGCACAGGTTATGATTTAAAATCAAAGAGAGGGAAGGGGGGCCTCTGGTTAGAGAGAGTAGCACAAGCCAAGATGGAGCAACTGGCAAGGAGATACATAGCAGCTCCATTTGAGGGGAGCAGAGAATATGTAACAGGAATAGTTGAAAATACTGTTGGGGCTACATCAGTGACGATTAAATGCTCAGGCTTAGGAAGTGGGACTTTATCCCACAGACAAGAGGAAGCTATTAAACATTTTTTATCAAGGAGGTGACCAGCTCAGAACTGAGCTTTGGGATGATTTATCTGCTACCAAAGATAAGATAGATCAGAGGGAAGAAATTCTGGAATCAAGACAACTACAACCAATAAGGAAAGAGGCTGCTCCAGTATTCCAGAGACGACTGAGGAAGGGACTAAACTCAAACAGGAGCCAAGAAGGGTATGCATGGAAGTGAGAGCATTTGCTAAGCAAGAACATGACTGCTGGAGTCAGAAGGACAACCCAATGTGACTGATTCAAGCCATGCTTCTCAGGACCTCAGCTCACAGCCCATGGGTCTTGAAGAATGGCACAGAGATTCACATTGGTCCCCCAGACTCTCAAATGTATTTACAGATAGGCTATAAAGTGTGGTGGTGCAGTTTGTGAATTCCCCCTTAATCTAGACTAAGCCAGGTGAGTTATTAACTCAACAAATACTTACTGAGCCTTGTATTGGTCATTCGACTGTTTGCCCTCAGATCTATTTATTGTGCTTCCCTGTTCTGCCTTGCATTGCCGGTGTGTGTGTGTGTGTGTGTGTGTGTGTGTGTGTGTGTGTGTGAGAGAGAGAGAGAGAGAGAGAGACACAGACAGACAGACAGACAGACAGACTGGAGGATGATGGAAAGGCAGTGTATTCTCTGTCTCACTCCCTTCCTTGGGCAGCTGCTCCAGCAGTGGCTGTATCCTGTCTGTGGCTCCATCTTTCCTCAAGCAGGCCTGCCATAGTCCAATCTCCTGCTAGTCAGCCTGCTGGGGCTCTGGTTATTTCTGGACTCTGGATTCTGGTTATTTCTCCCTCTCCTGCTATCCCACGAGTTCTAAGGGTTGCTTGCAGCCTCCTGCAGTCCCTGATCTCTGGGTTGCCCCACTATTCTCTGTTTGGCATCTTGGCTCCTCCATCACTTGTGTAACCAGCTCCCCATGCTGAATTGCCTCTGTCTGAAACACCTAGAGTGGTTTCTGTTTCCCTAACTATACCCTAATTAACAAAGGGCCTACCACATGGCTAAGAACTGGGGCTGGAACTTCAGTGGAGTTGAAGATAAACACCGTCTCTGCCACCGTGGTCCTCCCAGGAAAGTTCACAGGAGATGGCCAGTTCTGAATAGCTTTTCTCCAGCCCAGAGCAGGGCACTCTGAGCATGCACCCATCATGCCAGCAGCCTTTCCCTCATACATCCAGTATTCAATTCACAAACACAGAGCAGACCCTCCACCGTGTATGGGAAATACTGACTTTTAAGACGAGGTCTCTGACCTAAAAGGGACTCAAATCTGGTGAGGGAGTCAGATAAGAAAATAGACCTTCACAGAGCAGGGGCTGTGGGATCATAAAGGAAAATCAATGCTTCAAGTTGGTGGGAAAGGGAAGTAGCCAGTGAAGGCTCCCTGGAGGAGGTGACGTCTCAGCTCTGCCTTGAAAGGTGCCTTAGAGTCATCCAGGCAAGAAGGTTTATAGTAACCTAAGAATTACTGATCACTTTTCATTGTACCAACATCACCTTAACTAGTATCACAACTTCACAAGGTAAGTACCATTACTACCCATTTCCAGATGAGTAAGCGAGTCTCTTCAAATTATATAACGTGTCCAGGATTATACTGCTAGGAGGTAGGGGAGGAGGGAGCAGAAATCTGAGTCAAGAGTACCTCTCCCACCATACCCTGCTGTCTTTAATATTAAATCACAGTGAGCAATGACACCACCAATTGGCTCTTAATGAGTCAGTCTTGGGTCCTATGATGGGTGGCTTAAGTAAGTCAGCTTATCAAAACCTCTTCACAACCCTTCAAGGTAGGTGTTATCATTCCCATTCTCCAGATGGAAAGGGCTGAGGTTTGGAGAAATTACAAATATGTCCCAGGCCATGCAGCTGGTCAGGGGCAGAACCAGGATGGGAACTAGACCTGAATGGCTCCCAGTTTAGCACTCTTTCTCCCTCCCCTCCCCACCCACTGCCAGACACCACCTTGTAGCCAACACACAGCCAGGACTGAGTCAGCATATATTGATGCAGGTTGAGTTGATTCTTCCATTTCTCCTCAACCTTGTCTATGGCTGCGTGGATGTGACCCTAAGGACCACAGCCCACACAGGGTCTGGCATGCCTGAGTTTCTGTATCTGGCATTCATCATTTGACTAGAATCCCCCAGCAAAAGTCATTTTCCTAGATAGGCACTCAATCCAAAGTTGAATGAGCATCTGACTACAGTCAGGGCCAAGACACACTTTGGTATTTTATAGGCAACAAATGAAACTGCTTTCAGTGTAAGTTAATCTCTACAACACTAGTGCTAATTATGCCTCTGATTCCTTTCCTGTTTTATCATTACAAGACATGTTTCAAGCCTTTAAAGACAGGAAACCAGAGCTCTAGGTTAAGAGCACTGTCCAAGGTCACACAACTGAACTTCAATTCTCTGCCCACTTAGGACACACCACGACCTCTTCCTTCTGTCTGTAAGAATAGGTTAGGCAGACAGGGTAAATGGCCTCTGTTCATGCTGTCTTATCTTGGGATATTGAACTCCGGGCTGAATCTCAGTGGTTAGAATCCAGGGCTAATAAAGTCATGAATCTGGTGTTTGTCGAAGGCCTGGCTATTGAATCCAGGCCTTTGTGATTACTAGCTTTATGATCTTGGGTAAATTACTTACTCATTCTGATAGCTATAAAATGAGATAGTGGTGCCACCCCACAAGTGTGCAATAACTGATGTTAACTATCTGTTATGATCCCAAAAGGAAACATAGGCTTCCTCAAAGTGGGTACCCAGGGAAAGTTTAATAAAGATGTGAACAGGATTAAGAGAAACCAGTAGGGTAGGGTGCAGTATCACTAGGCTAACAATAGTAGGGAGTCCTTACCAGCCCTAGACCCAGATAAGGGAAGACAGTAGCTATGAGAGAGGGCTGCCCTTCAAGAACTAAAGCCCTTGATTGAGTGACAAGGTCAAGCAAGCCATGGTGACGGCAGGGAGGAACCTAGAAGAACATATGCCCCAACCTCCTCCTGGTCTCTGAGCTCCTGCTTTTGTTCCCCATTGACTAAACCCCATTTGAAGCAGAAAGCATAGGAGCCCATGGTACGATCCATACAGAGCAGACCATGGAAGGAAAAAGGGGAAATGGAGGGACAAAAGGAAGATAACCAACCACAAGCAACTCCTTGCACCGTTACCACTATAAAGTGAAGAGTGAGGAACTCCATTAATTGCGAACCAACTATATACTCCAGCAAAGATAAAATTCCTGGGGTCTCTATTTGGGTTCCTGGCAAACCAGTGCTCCAGACAGCTAACTCGGTCCTCACTCCATCACCCTGGTCTCCAACCCAGCCAGAATCCTTCCTGGCTCTCTAATGAGCTAACTGCCCACGCTAGAATCATTTCTCTACAATTGGATCTTGATGATTCATTAAAATAACTCTATTGGGATAATGAGCTGAATGGGGCCAGCCCTGTCTCTGCCTCTGGAGGCCGTGGTCTGTTACTGTCTGAACCATCCTGCTGGCAGGTTTGTTTGCACACCCGAAAATGTATTGGCCACTTAAATCTGTTATAAATTACCAGCCTGGAAATAAATATCGTATCTGGGTCCCCAGTAAGTAACAGATGCATGAGTGCAGAGAGAGATAAATGCGTTTTGGATGCAAACCTCTTTCCCATTGCTCACAGACAGATGGAGGCAGGCCCAGTGCTGGTTTGCAGTCGATCTGCGTGCTGTGTAGGTGGGACTTAAATGAACTCAAAGTTCTTTTAAGGTTAGGAAGTTTTCTGTACTCGCTCTTGGCGAATCCCCAGAGGAGCCCCAATTGAGCAGTACATTTCCTTTTATCTCCTTTGCTGAGGAGTCTCGTGGTTGGAATGTTTTCTCTTTGGGGACTGCGTGGGTTTTTGGAAGCCAAGGTGGGTCTCTTTACTCAGATGCAGCATGGGAACAGGCACACAGCATGTGTGTATTCAGTCAATATGAATTTTTCAAGGCCAATGGCCCAGGCTGACTTCTAGGTGCTGGGGACATGGCCATGAGCAAGCCAGATACAGCCCTGGCTTCGTGGAGCTCCCATTCAACTGGGGGAGCATGTAAATGAAGAAAGAATAGTGTGCTATTTGGTGATAAGTTCTCTAAAGAAAAGTAAGCCAGAGCAAGTGGAAAGAAGCTGATGGGGTGGTCAGAGATGAACTCTCCACAGACGTGATTGACAACTGAGCAGAAGTTTGGATGGAGTGAGAGAGCAAGCCACTCAGTTACCTGAGGGCAGACATAGCAAGCACGGGGAACGGCCAGTGCTAAGGCCTCTGGATGGACATGTGATCCCTATCTCTGAAGAAGAGCAAGAACCAGTGGATGATGAAAGAATGGTAGAGAAACTGGGAACATCACTGAAACGATGAAATGGAAATGACAAGAGGTGTCAAGATGCGCAAACCAGGCTTAAGGAGCCAATCAACCACCACTTCCTCTGAGGTGCCCCCCTTGGCTGTTCAATTCCCATGGGTGCTCCACAGAGTCCCCACATCTTCCCATTAGTAGCCTTTACCCCAGTCTGTTGATGTCTACAAGTTGCTCAAAAGCAAAGTCCACATTCATCGGGTCCACTTTTGTATTTCTAGTGCCTTGTACATAGTAGTAGGTGCTTAATTAATACCTGTTGATTGACAGTGAATGTGCAAACAAATGAACTCACAAAATAGAGAATCCAAGCCATCTAACTCCACAACTAAAATGTGAATCTCTTGCTCAGAATGTTATCTCACTGAATTTCAAGCACGTTAGAATCTTCCAAATCACAGCTTCCTCCAGGGTCTCTTTTTCTTCCAGCCTGAGCATTAAGAGGATGCTCCAACTTCAGCTCAAAAACATTCATGCATGTATTTCACCAACCAGACTGCTGAAAACTGCACCCAGCTCTGACTGGCATGTCCCAGGAGGAGAAAAGTACAAAAAAATTTACTGCAGCACATGGAATTGTATTCACTGAGCATATACAAAGCCCTACTGGGCCACTCAGAAGAAAGGAGTCAGCTCTGCATCCCAGAGGAGGGCATATTTCAAGAGCAGCTTGGTGAGGCTGAAGCACAGGGTGCACGGGGTTGTAGGAGTGGACAAAGAGGGACAACTGGCGGTGAGGCTGGAGATGAAAATGGAGACAGATGACTAGTCCCAAGCTAAGGCATTTGGGCATTACCATGCAGACAACAGGGAGCTACTGCAGGCTTATAAGCAGGGAAATAACACACTCAGTGTGCAAGAAGAAGCTCATGGGGTTAGGAAGCAGCAAGGCTACAGAGTGAAACTGCAGGCAGGGAGGCCAGCTAGAGGTTAGTGCTGTGGCCTCAGCCAGGGAGGATGAGGGCTGTGGGAATGAGTGATGGGGATGGCAGAAGAGGGTAGACTTGAGAAACTGCATCTTTCCAGGATCTAGGGGACCATTTTCTATTCCCAAAGCTACTCAAGAAAACCCTTGGGCTTATTTCTTTCTTTTAGCCTGAGCAGCCCTGTCCACTTGACTTGGAGGAAGGGATAGGTCCTCCTACCACTTGTGTCACAGGGAAGGGCTCAGTTATTACATTAACACAAAGAAGGTCTCATCATCCCAGTATCCCCTGAGAGGTGTGCATATACTTTTAGTCTTGATAGGCACTCAGTAAATAAATGTTTGCCAAATAAACAATAAAATAACAATAGCAAAGACATTTATGTTAAATCTTAGAATAGGGCTGGCACATAGTAACTGTTGTATATCAACTCATTTAATCTGATCAACAACACTATGATGTAAATACCATTATCCCTATTAATTTTTTTAATTTTATAGATTTAGGGGGTACAAGTGCAGTTTTGTTACTATATATATTGCACAGTGGTGAAGTATAGGCTTTTAGTGTAACCATCACCTGAATAGTACACATTGCACCTATTAAATTATTTCTCATCCCTCTCACCACCCTCCTACCCTCCCACCCTTCTGAGCCACCAGTGTCTACTATTCCATAGTCTACATCCATATGTACACATTATTTAGCTCCCACTGTAAGTGAGAACATGTGGTATTTGACTTTCTGTGAGTTTTTTTGCTTAAGATAATGGCCTCCAGGTCCATCCATGTAGCCATGTTGCTGCAAAAGTCATGATTTCATTATTTTTTATGGCTTAGTAGTATTCCATGGTGTGTGTGTATATATATGTGTGTATATATGTGGAATACTGTGTGTGTGTATATATATATCTCCATATATACATATCTCCATATATATATATATCTCCATACATATATATCTCCATGTATATATATCTCTCCATATATATATTTCCATATATATCTTTCCATATATATATCCATAATATACATATTGAATACTATATATATATAATTTCTTTATTCAATCATCCATTGAGATGGACACGTAGGTTGATTTCATATCTTTGCTATTGTGAATTTTAAAACTGAGGCACAATGAGGCTAAGTAGCTTGCCCCAGACCACAAACCCTAGAAGGGACAGAGCCAGTGTTCAAACCCAGGCAGCTGAGTTCCAGAGTCCATGGTACGCATAATCACCATGCTATGTTGCCTGCCTAGTTGGTTTGTCAACAGCTTGTTTATTGGGTATTTGCTCTGAGTCTCACATTGTGCTGAGCTCTGTGGGAAAAAATTTAAGCTTAGTAGGGAGTGTTTGTCCTTAAGAAACTGACAACCTCACTAAGTATATAGGATTTCTCAAGCACAGACTTTAAGTGGGGCTGTTCACTAACTGTGGTTAATCCAACAGTTCTGGTCATGACATTGTCCCTGGATTGGTGCCGACCTCCAACTCTAGAGCAGGCCCAGCAATTGGAAGGTGCCTGCAAAATCATTATTGAGCAAGTGAAACACAAAAGTGCAGAAATGTACAAGGGACTCAGAAACTTGTCTTTGAATCAGAAAGTGGGTCTAGAACTTTAGAGATGCCACATTTATGGCACCATAAACCATACAGATGGCAGTTCTATTTCCTGAAGGAAGTGGCCTCAAGGCAGTTCATCCACCTCAACAGGACAAAAAGACTGGTCAGCAACATCTAAGACAAAGGCAGGTATCCATCAAACGTTAGGACTTATTTTCTCTGGACATGGTTAACCATAAAAGCTAAGTGGATTTCAGGACTGTCAACAATCTCTCAATTGATAGGGTCCATAATTGGCATGTGTGTTCTTTAAAAAATTTATTCATGTATTCATTCATTCACTCATGTATTTATTTAACAAATACGAATTGCATTCAGTGTTCTGCACTAAATGCAGGTCTGTCTCCAAAACTTAAATTCTACTCAATATGACTGTAACTGGAAAAAGGACACTCCATGTATGCCATGCCCAGGCAAAAGAGGGGTCACCTTCAACCTCTTCTCCAATGATGACGGTTATGGGGCAGCAGGGTACTCCCCAGCCAGAGTACAGCAAGGCCTACTGTAGTGCTCTGAAATATACACAGAAATTAGAAACTGGTCTTTGAATTTGCAGGTATCTTTATGGGTCTCCCAAGTCACACCTCCATAAGGTCTTCTCCGTACCTGGGACTTCAATTCCAAGCCCAGGAATGTTGGCATAGAGAAGCAATGTGGGATACTTCTCAATTTTCTTTTTCTAATTGTTACTAATGAAGGGAGTCAACAATTGAATTGTTTTTTTTCCTTTTTCTTCTCTGGGTGTCCTATAGGGTCTTGTATACTGTTCTTCATAAAATCATGGCTCAAGAAAGACTTTTTGGTGGTTGATGCTCCCCATAAACCTGAAAACTCCTTCTCTACCTCTTTTTGGGTGCATAAGGATAAGTGATGCCCATCAAATCTTTGCTCCCAGTGCCACTGGCTGCAAGGCAAGCCTATGTAGGCACCTCACAAGTAACTACAAGAATAGCTAGCATTTAGTGACTTACTACACACTTTATGTGCAACATCTCATTTAACCTTTGCCACTTCTCTGGGAATAACTGATGCTGTTCTCATTTTGCCCATGAGAAAATCAAGACTCAGAGAGGATGTTTATTAATATTGTGCTGTCTGCAAGCTTTGACAACAGACTTTTCAGTGCTTTTCTCCTGTTATCCAGGGATACCATCGACCTCGGCACTACATTGCAACTCAAGGTAAGTGCCCTCCCTCCACCTAGTGCCTCAGAGAGGCTTCAGGGGTCCCAAGGGAAAGGGCTCTCTTAAATGCAAGGCTTTTGTCCTCTCCTCCTATATCTATTACTCCAACCCTCCTTTTTCACTAAACAGCCCTGGAGGAGAGGAATGAGTTTCCACCAGCAAAGAAGTCACAGAGGGGTAGGCTGAAGAATCTCCAGAGGTCCTTGAGATTGTTCAGTTGTTTATTTGGGAAGGAAAATGGTGGCAAGTTTCACTATAGGAGAAAGGCCCATGAGTGACAGAGTAAGAAGCTGTCACTTGGAAATGGTCAGGAGGGAGAGGCCCAAGCTGATGGTGCCTTATCTCCATGATAGATGCGTGCCCATAACAGACATGCAGCTGGCTGCCCTAGAAAGTAACTTGGCAGTGTGTTTTCAGAAGGCTTAAAAGTGATCATACCTTTCAAACCCTTCTGGAAAAAAAAATCCTGCAGATAATTATATATATAGACAATGACGCATATAAGAACATTCTTCACGGTGTTATCTATAATAGGAATAAAAAAGTGAAAAATCTTAAATGCCCAACAATTGGTACATTGGTTACATAAAGTATGTTACCGCCATATTATAGAAAACCTTGCAGCTATTAAAACTATTATGCTTGGTAAGAATTTTTAAGGGCATCAGAAAATACATATAATAGGTTTGATGCTTATTAC
This sequence comes from Theropithecus gelada, assembly GCF_003255815.1. Classification (NCBI taxonomy): domain Eukaryota; kingdom Metazoa; phylum Chordata; class Mammalia; order Primates; family Cercopithecidae; genus Theropithecus; species Theropithecus gelada. The sequence goes on from NC_037678.1 coordinate 60,549,337, forward strand.
AGTAAATACACACATATACATATAAATATAGAAAAATGGTATTCAAACTTTTATATCAAACACACGTATTACTTTTGTAATTTTAAAAATGATGAAGGCCCAGGACATTGAAAGAGTAATTTCCAAGGAAATTGCTTTGGACTGTCAGAGCCTATTTTCTGCTCCTCGTCTTTTTTTTTTTTTTTTTTTTTCTTTCCCTCTTCCTTTCTGTTCAGGCCCTAGAGGAATGCCTCCAGCATTTGTCAAGCTCAAAATCAGGCATCTCCTGTTTTTGTTCTCAGCTTCTGGCACCCAGCAGCTCTCTCCATCCCCCCACCCCAATTGCCTTCCTGTCTGTCATGGAGGTTCTCGAGCCCAGTTTTTGAAAACTCCCTCAAGCCATAATACAGTCCAGATAAGGCGATACGTGGAGTTGGTAGGAAGGGTCTGAGCAGGAGGAGGACAGAAGAGAGAGGAGGGGCTGCCAACATTTCCAGTAGATGCTGCAGATTGTGAGAGCTTGGAATGAGGCTTTCCCCATCCATACCCTAATCTGTCCCCATCAGGCTCACATGTCTCAGGCCCATGTCTCAGATACTTGGTATCTTAACGAGGATCACCGGCCTCACTTCTGCTCACCAGTGTGGAGACTTGACCAACCAGAGGGACAAATCTTCTCAGCTGCTTCTTTGCACTTGCATTCTCTAACCTCACTGCCTTCTCTGTTGTCAGGTCCAATGCAGGAGACCGTAAAGGACTTTTGGAGAATGATCTGGCAGGAGAACTCTGCCAGCATCGTCATGGTCACAAACCTGGTGGAAGTGGGCAGGGTAAGCCTCTCCCGCACTCGCCTGGGCAGAGGATGCTGGAGATGCCCTCTCGAACATCTCTCTGTTCCACGCATTGTGCTAAGTGCCTCCTAGTCAATATTTCACCCTCACAGCAACCTACAAGGGAGATGTCATCACTCCTATTCCACATTCAAGCAATGTCCTTTCCCTTCAAATCCCCTTCATCCCTTTTTCCACCCTCACTCTCCATTGATGATGTCATCTCATATATTTTGAGGAAATTAAAACCATCAGTCATGCACTCCCTCATCGTCACACCATAAAGCTGCAATCCTACTTGTATCTACAACCATCCTCTTGTTCTTCTCCTCTGCTGTCAGGTTAGACTATAAGAAATGGCTGTTTTTGCTGACTCAAATGGTCGAATGTCAGCCGTTTCTTATAGCTCAGCCTAATACAACAGAAGCCATGTCTCTGCCCTTCCAAAGGCAAACCTCGTGCCTGGATCACAGATTCTACTCAATAATTTTTTTCATTTTTCCCTTTCTCGCTTGCAAAATAAGTCTCTTTCTCATTGCCAAATTGTTCCCCTTAGCATACAATCACGCCCAGTACCTTCCATCTTAAAAAGAAAGGAAAAGGTAAATAAAAAGTATCTTCTTGTTCCTGCTTTTCTGCCAAACTTTAAAGACTCACAGAGAGGCTCTGTTTCTTCACTCATGTTCTCTTCTACCCACCCCAGCGTAGCTCCTCCCTCCATCCCACCAATAGTGATATTGTCAATATCACTCGCATCCTTCATGTCAACAAATCCAGTCCCCACTTCTCTCTTCTCATCTTACTCAACCTCAGCGGCATCCAACCCTTTGCTACCCACTCTTCTTCCCCTGACCTCAAGAAATCTTGATGTTCTTCAGGGCTCAGATCTTGGTCTCCTGCTCTGCTCCATCTCAACTCTCTCTGAGGTGGTCCTCAACTACTCCTGGGGCTTAGAAATGGGACTGCTATTCCCAGCTTGCTTTTGCCTACTTGGTTAACTCTGGCATGTGGGTAGGCTGCTGAGTTTAAAGGCAAGGTGTACAAACACTACAATTAAAAGGGCTCTCTACACACCATATGAATTAACTAAAATGTGGGCAGGTAAGTTTTTGCTTGGGTAAGAAACGGATAATTCATAAAGATTAATTCTGGCCTCTGTGATGATGGGAAGGAGAAAATCTGGGCTTTTGTAATCCAGTAAAGGGGTATGGACATCTCAGGGCCTAATGGGAATTTAGGACCAGGTGAGACTTTATCCATGAGTCCACCCTTATCTAGTCCATCACTCAATTTTACAGATGAGGAAACAGACCTAAAGGGGTAGAGTACCTACCCTGACGTCACTCAGCCAAAACCTAGGCACAAAATTTGACAGTGGACTCTCATTCCAGCGCTCATGATCACTCCACTCAGACTGTTCCCCAGGGACTCAGGCCCAGGGTGCAGCTACTGTGGACATAAAGGCCAGCCCAGGATTCAGAGGCAAATTTCAGCCTGTTCTACAATATATCCCACATTGGAAACAGACTCCCTCGATGGATAGACCATAAATCTAAATTGGATTTGGGGAGGAAAGCAATCTCTTAAACTCCTGCTAGTGTCAAACACTGTGCCAGGCCCTTCCTGTGCATTCCCACAACTTACAACAATCATAGGAGCCCATGTTCCTAGTTATTATTCAAGTGCCCTGGGTTTGCATCCTGGCTCCGTCCCTTACCAACAGTTGACCTTGGGCAATTTTCTTAGCTTTCCTATGCTTCCTCGTCTGCAAAATGGGGATAATAATACCTACTTCATCAAGTTGTGTTGGTAAGTCATTAGAATAATACATGTAAAGTATTTGCGGAACACTTTGTGAGCCATGGTAGACACAGTACACAGTCGGTAAATGTTAGCTATCATTATTGATAGGAAGCTGAGGCTCAGAGAGGTTTCAGCACTTTCTGGGGCTACCCAGATACTGAGTGTTAGGACCAAGCAATGAATCCATTTGCCCCCATGCCCTGTTGCACTATACCAGTGTTTCCCTAAGTGGGTTCCATGGGATGCTAGTCTGCAAGATGCTTAGTGAGAAGAGGGTTCCATGGTTAAATACGTTTGGGAAATGCTGCGTCCTCTGTGCCCCTTTTGGAGAGTCGCAAAACACAAAACACATTAGCACTAGCATGCGAAAGAAGCTGAGTAGTCCTGTAGCAAAACTACCTATTTAACTGTGTAATACAGCATTTCCCAAACTCATTTGACCACAAAACCTTTTTTTGTTTGTTTTTTGTTTCTTGTTTTTTACCTAACACCTATTAGCACCCAGCGGAACACACTGTGGGAAATGCCACTCTAGGCCGTGCAGCGTCCCCCGGAATGGTAATCATGCTTTTGTTCTTTTAAGGGGAAAACCATGATCTCTTTTTCATCCATGAGTGTGACTTAAACAGTCGACTGGGGAATGGCTTGCTCGCGTCCAGGGTCAGAGAGGAGCTGCGCATCTTCCCTTGGAGTCCAGCACCTGCCATCCTTTCCCCAACCAAGAGCCTTTCTCCTTCCAGACCCCCACCTGCCACCTCTTAATGATGTCCACCTCCCAACCACTTCTGCTTCCACCTCCTGTTTCCCACCTTTTAGTCTCATCTTCGCTCAGCTGATAATACTCAGCTGCTCCACCCTGACAGAGCAGAAAGGGGACTCAGTCAGTCCCCAAACTGGCCACATGGCCTTGGAAAAGTCACCAAACCTCTAAACTTGAGTGTTATTTTCATCTGTAAAGTGGGGCTAGTAACACCCACCTATCTCACCTTGTTCCATTTGATGACATAGTGTGATAATGCATTGGAAAATTACTAGGAGTTTTGCAAAAGAAGGTACTACAATTATTTCTAATGGCTCCAGTGCCTCTGGGAGGGAGCTTAGCCCTGTGCAGCTTGCTGATCCCTGGCCAGCTGTGAACCCTGTGGACTGAAATGCCACCAAAGTCACCCTTGGGTTTATTTGAATGGGACGACCAGATGAGACAGCTGCTCACACTCAGCCATGTGCTTATGCATCGTTGTCTTTGTTCTGTCTCTGTCTCTCACTTGGCCACAGGTGAAATGTGTGCGATACTGGCCAGATGACACGGAGGTCTACGGAGACATTAAAGTCACCCTGATTGAAACAGAGCCCCTGGCAGAATATGTCATACGCACTTTCACAGTCCAGAAGGTAAGCTTCCCAGAGGCTGTGGGCAGCCGGTCCACCATGAGAGCTGGCTTCTTTGTTCATCCAGAACACGTAGTGACCGAGGGTCTGCTCTATGTCCAGCCCCATGCTTGGCACCAGCAACAGATCAGCAATCAGGGCAGACATGGATCCTGCTACCATGGATCCCACATCTAGTAGGCTGGACAAACTGAATTCAATAAGCAAATCAATGAAATAACAACGCATTGTGATAAAAGTCACACAGGAATATGCAAAGGATGGAGATAGAAATCCACAGGAGGATGGGGTGGTGGGAGAGGGCCTCTTAGTGGAGGAGGCGTTTGGGCAGAGAATGAAGGAGGAGGAACCAGTGCAGGGTAGAAAGGAAAGAAGAGCTATCCCAGGCAGACGGAAAAAACATGCAGTCTGGAGGGGGAAAAAAAATGATCTCAAGCTGTTCAAGGCCTGTGGTCTCAACTGGGGGCATTTTGATCCCCCAAGGAATATTTGTAAATGTCTGGCAACATTTTTGGTTGACACAACTCGGGGGAGAAGGGTTAGGATGGTACTGGCACCTAGTGGGTAGAGGCCAGAGATGTTTATAAATATTCCACAATGCACAGGACAGCCCCCGACAACAGAGGATTTTCCAGCCCAAGGCATCAGTAGTGTCGAGGTTGAAAAATGCTGATCTAGACATTAAAAGGAGGCCAGGGCTGTACAAGCTTGGTGAGCAAGAATGTGATTGCAAATAATAATACATATATTTATAACTTATTATATAATCATTGCTATTCTATCATTACTATTATGTCATAAAGATAGCTAACATTTACTGAGCACTTACTGAACCAGGTACTTTTCTAAATGCTTTGCATAGGGTAACTCAGTTAATCCTCCCAGCAACCCTGTAAGGTAAGAGCTATTATTATCCCCATTTTGCAGATGAAGAAACTGAGACACAGAGAGTTTAAATCAGTTGTCCAAAGTTGCCCAGCTGCAAGGCTGGTAGAACCAGGAATCACACCTTGGCCCCTGTAACACACTTCTCTTTCCATTACACCACAGGTTCCATTCCTCTAAAACCAGCCACTTTAGTAGACAACATGGCCACAGGCCTGAGGATGCAAAAGCACTGGGGACTTACATGCTTTGAGAGCTGTGCCCTTGAGGCTTGGACAAGTCCTTGCAAGGGCCAAAATAGGCTGCTCTGCCTCAGACTAGAGCCCGGCATGCACACAGTACTGTTCCAGCATACAAAGTGGCCTAGGACATACTGTTTGCCCCCAGAAGCTCCCACTCCAACCCCCAGACTCCTAAAGTCTCAGGGTCTTTTTCATCTGAGTCCGCAGTCTTGGGTGAAAAAGTCAGGAAGCCTGTGAACTCCCTGCACTAGGAGGAAGGAAACCATTGGGACTTCGATGTTGCCTTAGGTCAGGTTTTTTTAGAAGCAGAGCCTGAGGCAAGGATTCAGGAACATAAGGTATATCAAGGGAGCTCTTCTAGGAAAAATTCCTAAGAGAGTGGGAAGCAGGAGAGGGAAGGAAAGACACCAACCAAGGGCAGAGGCTCCAGTGAAGTCTAGCCTAGAGGCAATCCACAGGGAACCTCCAAGGATAAACCATGCCACAGAGTTGTCCCCCTTAAGGCAAGGAAGCCAGACCTCTGTGCTCCCACATCAGTCAGTCTGCTGACCGTGGACCATCCACTGAGGGGTAACCTCCAGGATGGGCCAGCCCCTGTCAACTGAGGGCATGTCTCCAGAGAAGGGGACAACTGGGAGGCAGTAGCAACCAACAGTTCCTGCAGCTGAGGCCTGGGAGCACAGGCCCAAGGAAAAGGACCCAGGTGGGATACCAGTTTCATCTGTCACATCTGTGTTGGATGCCCGAGGATGGGATGAGTGACTGGGGACATGGGCAGGGAGGCCTTGAGGAATTGCAGCTAGCAAACCATGTTGAAGAATTATGGTCCTTTCTTGGGTTACATTTTCTTTGTCTTTTAAACAACCATGAGGGAAGATATTACTCATAGGGAGATGCCCTTAAAAGACCCCAAGGGCCTCTGAGGATTAACTGGGCTTAGCCAGCCTCTCCACAGCACGCAGGCAGGCACTCAGCAAACATCGCCTGTGGTTTTAGCTCAAAATCGGTTCCTGAGCTGGGAACCTGGAAATAATAAACAGGGAGTGCTGTCTGCCCTTGAAGATAGCACAGTCACATCAGGGAGAGAGGATCCTTGATAAATCATCATAGCACAGGTGGGAAGAGCTCGAAGGAGGGCTTCTTGGGACTGAATTGATTTGGAGGATGGCGTGAAAAAAGTCCAAGTATTCTTGAAGGTTTCTCCTCTCTCACTTCAGCTCATCCATCACAGCCTTAATCTGGGCCTCTGGTTTCTCCCTCCTAACAGGACTGTCTGCCTCTAGTCCTGCCCCTATGTTAGTTTGGGTTTCCCAGAAGCAGAGCCAGAAGCAGCAGGGGTTTAGGTGCCCTGGCTCGTGTATTGAGGGAGAGTTTGCAGGCGGAAGGCGGTGAGAGAGCCAGGACGGAGTGGGGAAGGGAGCTGAGTGAGGATGTGGCCTCAGCAGAGACTTGCTTCCACCTGAACCCATGAGAGCCCTGGAACATGAATGGTACTGCACACTTGGTCCAACCTTGAAGCAAAGGGGCCTCAGGGGCCCCCCTTAGGGTAAAAATAAATTTCTGTTTTTCCCAGAACATTACTGGTTTTAGCACTGAAAGTCCCACGTACCGGGGAACCCCTCAGTCCTGGGCCGACTGAGCAAGTGGCAAGCCAATTGGTCATTCTCCCTCAACTATCAGTCACTGGAGGATGCTGCCCCACCCAGCCACACCCCCGGGGAGGGCGTTCCTGTTCAGCTGAGAACAGTCCTCTTCAGAAGAGGGTAACTGTGAGCTGTGTACAGCCACGACTCAGAGCAGCTGGCAATGAGTCCACTGACCCAGTGATGGGGATCTGAGTAGGCACCAATAGTGCCCTCTCTGCAACCCCCGATCCACCCACCTGAATCCATCCTTCATGTAGCAGGATGCAGCCTCCTAAAATACAAGTCTAATGATGCACTTCCTCTTGTGTGGACCCATCTGTGTAATCTCCCTGTAGCTTCCCAATGCCTTTGAGATAAAGTCCAAAGGCCTTAATGTAGATTCAAGGACTTCTGGGATCCAGCTCTCATCTATTCTCCTACACCCCCAGGCCTGTGGTCCCCCATGGCCTGCCTTCCACTTGCCTCTAGTATTGCCCTGGGTTGCTAGTGATTCTCTGCACATGCCATGCTAAGCCCTGTCCCCAGGCCCGTGCCCATGCTGTCCCCTTGCCTTGGATTCCCTTCCTCTTCTCCCGTCAACTGGGTAATACTCACACATCGGTATATTAGAATGATTAAGAGTGCAGACTGTGGAGACAGCCAGCCAGGGTTCACATCATCTCTTTACAACTTATGAGTTGTACTGTGACCTTGGGTGTGTCACTTAACCTTGCTCAGCCTCAGTTTCCTGATCCATCAAGTGGAGATTAAAATATAGGGATTTATATCAGGATTAAATAAGTTAGCATGCTGAAGTGTTCAGAAGAGTGACTGACACACAGTAAATGCTTAGTTAATGTTAGCTATTATTTTCACTATTAGTTTGTTTCAAGATTCAGGTCAAGCATCACCTCCTCCAGAAAGCCTTCTCTGATTTCTCCTCTCCTCAGATCAGGTTAGCAGGTACTCCTTTATCCACTTCAACAGAATTACCCACTTGGGCATCTGCCTCCCCGACAAGGCCATAAGCTGTTCCAGGGATAGGAGCTATGGCTTTTATTCTCACCTTCCTAGTACCTAGCACAAGGCTGGGCAATGGTCACACTTGGTAAATGATTTTTAACTGAAGGAATGAAAAATCAAACAGACTCTTCCTATTCAGTGCTGTCTGGGTATCTGCAGGAGATTGCTAAGCAGAAAAATAGTAGGTAGCAGGACCTGTCTAAGCAAAGGCTTAGAAGTGTGATCTGACCTTGGAATAGTCAGAAAACCACTGTTGGGACTGGAGTGTATGTCTGTGAGGGGTGAAGGAATGTGAAAAGGGAGGAGAACCGCTCAGAGTTCTAGGCCCCACTCTGTCTCCATCAATCAGAGAAGCTCTGCTTTTGTTTGTTTCGTATCTTATCTAATCATTCTAAGTAAGAATCTAATTAATAAAGAAATCGACTAAGTTATATACATTTTGAAAGTCACACAGACTATCATAGTCAAGGCTGGAACACGACAGAACATCAGACCTCAATCACTGAAAGCCTGAGATTCCACTGGAAATAATTTGGACTTGGTCGTTAAGGCCAACATTTCTTTAAATCCGTTCTACTCGATACACCTCCTATGAAACACTTGTCAAAGACCATCCCCTAGGCAAACAAAAGGAGGTCTCCTAGGGTGCTCTGTGGCCCCCTAGGCATTCAGAGTGTGTTTGAGCACACTCAAGACTCTGAGAAGTCCTGTAATAAAGCCATCAGTTTCATTGTAACAATCCCATGTTTCCCAAATGTAACTGATCACAGAATGGCTCTATGCAGTAACACCTATTAACACTGTGAGGGCCCTGTCCCTGCTGGAGGTTCCTCGGTGCAGCAGCTGTGGCTCCATGTGTTGCCAGGCTGGGTATGTGAGGGCAGCAGCTGGAAGAACAGAGGCCTGTTCTTTCCTCAGAAAGGCTACCATGAGATCCGGGAGCTCCGCCTCTTCCACTTCACCAGCTGGCCTGACCACGGCGTTCCCTGCTACGCCACTGGCCTTCTGGGCTTCGTCCGCCAGGTCAAGTTCCTCAACCCCCCAGAAGCAGGGCCCATAGTGGTCCACTGCAGGTAAGTCAAAGGTCCCTCACCTTGGGAGGCCGAGGCGGGCGGATCATGAGGTCAGGAGTTCGAGACCAGCCTGGCCAACATGGTGAAACTCCGTCTCTACTAAAGATGCAAAAAATTAGCTGGGTGTGGTGGCACACACCTGTAATCCCAGCTACTTGGGAGGCTGAGGCAGGAGAATTGCTTGAACCCAGGAGGGGAGGTTGCAGTGAGCCAAGATCGCGCCACTGCACTCTAGCCTGGGTGACAGAGTGAGACTCAGTCTCAAAAAAAAAAAAAAAAATTTCCTCCAACTACCCTAGAGTGCCTCTGCACCTCAGCTTTCTTGGGAGGGACATGCTATCTTTTCTAGTGGCTTTACTCTTAGAGACTCCTCTTCCTGTGTCCCCCATGCCCCATGCTTTCTGATGAGACTTGGTCACAAGGTCAACTAACAAGAGGAAGAGCAGTAGTGGCCATTGTTGTTGTTGTTGTCTGAAAACAGTGAGGTCACCAGGGAGGCAGGCTGAACACTGGCAGCGTCTGCTGGGTCTGTCATGTGCACTTTACCCACATTATTTAATTTACTTCTCATCCAGTCTTGAGAGGTGGGCATTATTATCATTCCCATTTTACATATACAAAAACTCAAGTGCTGAGAAGGTAAACACAGAGTGGGAATATTTCACCTGCTTTTCTCCAGACACTCGCCCTCAGCTCCTTGACATGGCAGCAGGGTGCCTTGGTGGAAGCATGCTTCTTTTCATTTCTATTATTTTCAAAATCAGTTGCCAGCCTGCAGGGTCCCTCATAGAGAGAAATGGACAGCACCAGGTTTTACCTTATTATGGAGAAGAGAGATTTTCAGCTCTGACCTAGAAAGTCACATTGAGAATGAGTGGCACGTCTTCGAATCCTCCCAAGTGGAGATGAAGTATCATGTCAGAGGTGTCCAGAATTGGAGGAGGAAGGCCTTCCTGACCCAAAGCCCAGCCAGCTGGCATCCCCCTCCTTCCCATTGCCTCTCTCTTCCACTATGACCTTGGGCCAGCCCATCTTTTCAGACCTTGGATGCTTGAGTTACCACATCCCTTCCCTGGCAGTTTGTGTCAGTCAGGAGACCACGGAAGACTCTATAAGCTGTAGATGTCTCAGAGCCAGCCCCATCCTCATACAGCATCCATTTATCTTCCCAGCAATAGTAGCTACACAACACCATTTCACAGATAAGGCAAGTGAGGATGAGGAGGTAATTCTGGACTCTCTAAGTGTTTTGCATGTATTCTCTGCTTTATATCTCACAGCAGTCGAAGGGCAATAGATCATTAATCCCCCCATCTCTATATCCCAAAGAGCACCCAGATCAAGAGTTAGGGAGAAAGAAAGACAATGGCAAATGTTTATCAGGCCCTCTGCGCATGATGGCTCTAAGGCCTTACGTATCTCCATAGCAAGTCATCTTAATGCATGTGAGCAGAGTGGTACCCACTCCTGGGTCTGTTCTGAAAATTATTAACAAATGGGTTGGCTAAGTGTACTAAGTGCCTAAGAGAGAATGCCTGACATGTAGTGAGCACTCTAATGTATCATTATTCTCTGCCTCTTAATGTCTTCTCCCCCTCCCCAGATTATTAATCCTTCAGGAAAGGAACAATGTTTTCATATTCCCACTCCTAATCCCAGCATCTACTGCATCTTACATTTTCAATAAATATTTGTTGAATATAATAGCCATTATGAGAGTCTACTAAGACTTTTATTGAGAAATTATTATGTATCCAGGCACAAAGCAATGTGTATGCATTATGCATTTTAATTGTAATTCCATGCAATTTATACATATTAGGCTATTAATGCTGTGAGGTAGATCTATTAATTATTAACATCATTTTATAGATGAGTATTGAAACCCAGAGAGGTTAAGTCATTTGCCCAAGGTCACGCAGCTAGTAAGTAATAGAGCCAGGATTTAATCCTAGGGGTCTCTTCAAAGACCCTGTGTTTGATTACTATGTGATCATGAAATAAACACAGCTCTGTCTTCACAAGGACCTGCAGGGAGGTATGCTAAATGCATCAGAAGTCTGAAGCTAACGGACACTAGGCAACTTGGTCACCACTGATAGTTCCAAAATTCAGAATCAAACTGGGCTGGTTCTTTATACTAAAGCATGCTGAATATGAACATTGAAGAAAAAACACATGAGGGACCCCCTATACTCCCTCCCAGACACAGAGGCCACGTCTCTTGAGTCACCGCATCTGGATTTTGGGGAGTAGGTTCTGAAGCAAACTTAAACCATGAAATTTTCTCATGAATGAAGACTCTGCTTCCGATGGGTGTACTTTCCAAATTGTTGTAGGTAGTGGTCTGCGCTGGCCTGTGCTCCTTGGATTTATAATCAGCCAATATTGCTTTTTTGTTTTGTTCCATCTCTCTTCCTCTTCGTGTTTCTTTTGACATCCACATTGTTAGACAAAGACGCTTGTTTCCATGAGAAATGCAAGATGTGAAAACGTAGTGGAAGGGGGCCTCCTTGACAGGCTGCCCGGCCTTCCCATCCAAAACTGCACGTGTGTGAGGCACATGTCTTATGTACCTCTTGGTCGGCACTGATGTTTCAGAGCCCAGCACTCATCTAGAAAGGGCTGGCCAAGGCCCATAGAGTCTCGTTGAGTTCCTCTGCTATTTTGTACTTGGTCTAAGGTTCTCCTAAAGAAGCCACTAGTGACCAGAAATCAAGTATGTATTTGGAAACTTGATCCCTGACAAGGGTCTCCGGACGGTCAGCTGCTCCAGTTTCATGACGCTCTTGCTTCATGATCCTGGGAAAACAGCCGCAGGTGGAGCCAGATGCTGGCCTTTGAACATTGTGCTCCACCAACCACTCTCCATCTTGGGCGCAGCTCAGAGAACTCCAGTTTCTGTCCTATCATTCACCTCCCCTCTGTTCTCTCTCCTCTCCTCCTCTGCTTCCATCCATCAACCCATTTGCTGAAGAAGAAAAAAGAGGAGAAAAGGGTAGAAAATAGGAAAGACATGTCTATGAGACATCTCCAGCATTCCAGGAACCATGCTAGGTGTTTTATGCTATATAGATGTATTATTTTATCCATCAGACAAGGAAACGGCATGTATATGTGTGGTTTGCGCATGCATTACAAACTATGCATATTAAGAAAGGAAATGTGGGAACACATAATCTGGAGCCAGACTGCTGGGGTAAAAGTTCCAGCTCTACCACTAGCCAGCTGTGTGACCTCGGTCAGGCAAGGTAAGCCCTCTATGCCTGTTTTCTCACCTGTGAAATGGGATGAGAAACTTCTTAACCTCACAGGGAAATCTATAGGTAACATTTATAAAGCACGTAGAACAATGGCATTTTGTAAGCCCTGAATAAACCTTTGCTAAATGACTACATTAAAATAAGTCAGTCCTGATAAAATAGCCCTCGGAGACCAGCACTACTCTCTCATTTTACAAAGGAGACTGCTGGGGCTTAGTCTAAGTTTAGATGCTTACTCAAGATCCCCCAGGAACGCTGGGATTCAGACAGTTCTGTCTGACTTCTGCTGTATATGGCCTCTCAGCAGGACCCTTGGGGATAGGGCTGAATGCTAGGGGCCTCCCCAGGGCAGGTCCCCCTGCAAAGATTCTTAACAAAGATCCATACCTCTCTTCCAGTGCCGGGGCTGGGCGGACTGGCTGCTTCATTGCCATTGACACCATGCTTGACATGGCCGAGAATGAAGGGGTGGTAGACATCTTCAACTGCGTGCGTGAGCTCCGGGCCCAGAGGGTCAACCTGGTACAGACAGAGGTGAGTCCTAAGGGACCAAGACCGTTGGCCACCTGTAGCCCTGACCAAGGAGAAACATGATAGAACTGAGAGACCCATAGGTAGGGGCATCCTATGGAAAGGGACCTATGGTAGGGGCAACCTATGGAAAGGGTGTGAGAGAAGCGGGAGGGAGTAGACTCATGGCTTACTATGGAGAGACTACTGTGGAAGCTAGGGTGCCCCAGCCAACCCTGGAGGCCTACAGTGCAGGGAGTTCCACCAATGAAGAATGGTGGCGAGTTCTCCATCTGAGGCCATCCAAGCAGGGACAGAATGACAAATTTCGGGGATTATTCGAATAGCATTCTCGCCTTGGGTGAAGTGATAGAGAAGGAAAGAGAAGGGCTGGCATTTATTCAGTGACCACTACGTGCCAAGCGATGGTTCAGTCACTGCAGGGAATGGTTTAATCAACAAAGTAACTGAGTACTTAGGCTGGGTGCTGGGGATTTCAAGAGACGTAATACACAGCCCCTGCCCTCAAGGGAGAAGCAGACCTTCAGCACTTCTCTGTGCAGTTACCTAAGAGTACTGAAAGGAATTAATCTTTATTGTTGTGTACCTACTGTGAGCCAGGCAGCATACATTCTTTCTAGTCACGGTAGTGTTTCTACTCCTCCAAAATAGCTGTGGTGTAGCTCCTAGTATTATCTCCAATTTATCAATGAAGAAGAAACTAAGAAATTGTGTCCCTAAGACCTCACATACCAGACTGTGGGAGAACTTGGGTCCATGTGACCCCAAAGGCCTCTGCTTTTTTGCCAGAACCACACTCTCACTAAGCAGCCTTTTCTGCCTATCCCACTCTGTGCCTTGGCTTATCATTCCCGTAATGAGCCCATCTTCTGTTCTAGTGAAGGCTCTGGGTGCTTGGGCAGTCAGAGCTGGGACAGATAAGGAACTGTGTACATCATCAATCCTGCAAAGGGAAGTGACCCATGGCTTTGGTACAGCCAGCCCCTCTGACTCTGCAGTGAATACCACCACTGATTGGTTTACACACATAGGCTCTGAGCTAACTCACACAGGCCAGTCTTCAGGCTTCTAGCACTAAAGCCAAGAGGGCTGCTTTATCTATTCCCAGGTTCATGCATGCAGAAGGCAGTCTTGCCGGTTGTAGTCAGACATATGAGGAGATAGACATATTCAAATGCAGATGCATCACGTTGCATCTGGAAAAGCACACTGTATAGAGAAATTGACCAAGTTCTGCAGAAAAGGTCACTCAACAAACATTTATGTAGGGCCTAGAAGTGACACCAACTTCTGCCTGGTGGATTAACAGATGGCCTTCCAGAAAGAATGAAACATTAAAGGTATGGAAAAGAGGGAGTGGAGTTTCAGGAGGAGAGAACAGCAGGTACAAATAATTGAGATAGGAGAAGACATGACACATGTTTTAGGAGCAGATTGTGAGACAAAGATTTGCGGGCAAATAATTTGCTTGGAAGGTAATCCCAAGACACACTGGCTGGTGAATGGGAAAGTGAGGCAGAGCAGGGAAGGAAACAAACAAAGGCTACTTTAACAAGCTGTTCAACACTGTAGACAACTGGAACCCAATTCTGCTGGGAACTCTGAGACACATGCGTGTCCAAGTGATTCCACCTAAAGGCAGAAGGAACTTAGATGTCTGTCCTCAACTCTCTATCTTTCTCTGCTTGAGGGTTACTTTCCACACAGCCCAAGTATCCTCTCTGCCTTCAGCAGAGAATCACACGTGTTTACAGCAAGCAGCCTTCCTTAGGTAAAGGTGAAAGCTGAGGGGACATGGGCTGGACATAAAGAGCACCTGCTACAGCATGTCTAGAAGTTTCTCATTTTATCAGTGACTATGCTATTACATCTTCTGTAAGAAACAAGACCCACCATAGTTCAGGTGATCATTAGGAAACGTGGAAAGTTGGTCCTTCGGGTTACAGTATAAAAAGTAAGGATTCTACAATATATTGACAAGTGTCTATCCTTCATAGCCACAATACTAAATGTGGACCACAAATTCCCAGGGCACTGTTCTTACCTGGCACCCCATTCCCTCTCTTCTGACTTTGCAGGAGCAATATGTGTTTGTGCACGACGCCATCCTGGAAGCGTGCCTCTGTGGCAACACTGCCATCCCTGTGTGTGAGTTCCGTTCTCTCTACTACAATATCAGCAGGCTGGACCCCCAGACGAACTCCAGCCAAATCAAAGATGAATTTCAGGTATGAGCAAATCCCAGGCTCGGTGACCATCTTAGTCAGTTTGGGTTGTTATAACAAATTTCCGTAGATTCGGTGGTTTAAATGACAAACATTTATTTATTACATTTCTGGAGGCTGAGAAGTCCAATATCAAGCTTCCAGTAAATCCAGTGTCTGGGGAGGGCTCACTTCCTGTCTTTCAGATAGCCATCTTCTCACTGCATATTCACATGGTGGAAAGCAGAAGCAGCAAGCTCTCATGTTTCTTCTTTTTTTATTTTTTATAGAGATAAGATCTCACTGCGTTGCCCAGGATGGTCTTCAAATCCTGGGTTCAAGCAATCCTCCCACCCTGGTCTCCCAAATTATTGGGATTACAGGCGTGAGCCACCACACCCAGCCCTGCATGTTTCTTCTTATAAGAGCAGTAATCCCATGTTCATGAGGGTTCTATGTTCATGACCTAAACATCTTTCGAAGTCCCAACCTCCTAATACCATCACATTGGGGGCTAAGATTACGACATGGATTTTTGGGAGGGATGAAAACATTTAGTTCGTAATAGTAACCCAACCAACTTCAGTGGCTCTGTGCACATTTGTGGGGTTTTCTTTTGGACAACTGATATGTCTATGCACTTTCAGTGTCTGCTCCTCTAGGAAGCTGCAGAATCTATTCCAGAACACCAAATGCACAGCCATGAGCAACGACGCACTCAGGGATTGCTGGTGCTTGTCTTTAGCTGTGAATATGTTTTTTAACTGAAGTCTTATTCAGTTCTAGTCCAAGTTGTGAATGGAGACAAATTTATACAAACAGGTGTGAATTTCATGCTCCTTCATCCATGGAGGGACTCAGGTCCTCTCAGTATTTTTTCAGTAGACTATTACTGCTAAAAGTGTGGTCTGCAGTCTGACCAACATGGTGAAACCCTGTCTCTTACTAAAAATACAAAACAAATTAGCCAGGCATGGTGGCATGCTCCTATAATCCCAGGTACTCAGGAGGCTGAGGCAGGAGACTTGCTTGAACCTGGGAGGCAGAGGTTGCAGTGAGCCGAGATCGTGCCACTGCACTACAGCCTGGGCAACAGAGTGAGACTCCATCTTATAAAAAAAAAAAAAGAAAATAGCATTAGGAGCTATACCTAATGTAAATGATGAGTTAATGGGAGCAGCACACCAACATGGCACATGTATACATATGTAACAAACCTGCACATTGTGCACATGTACCCTAGAAATTAAAGTATAATAAAAAATAAATAAGATCCTCACCTGGAAGCCCGTATGGTCAGCGCTGTGGCAACATTGATTGGTCTAAGAAGCCTGGACATGAATCACTAAGTAAGGTAAAGCCGGAGTCCAGCCCTTTATCGCAAGACCAGTGTCAGGATTACACCTGGGCAATAGGAGCTGAGAACAAGGTATGAGAAAGCAAGGAAGCTCCAGGTCTTGCTTCAAGTCAGTGGGCAAATGCCAGGCCCATTGTTCCACGGGCAGATATCCCAGGCAGGCCAATACCTTAGCAATCCCTAAAACAAATAACCATTATTGATTTGAATTAGAGACAGAGGGCTGAATGACGGAAGGATGGAGGGTACAGAACTCTAGTCATTGCATGTAACATCTAGTCCATTGGATAGAGCAGTTCAGCTCTGGCCTCAAACCAGAACCCAAACACAGCAATTTCCCAGACATATTAGGGTTTGCCCTTCGGGGGTCTCTCATCTATCCTGAGCAGTTCATCTAGGCCTCCTTCCATACTCAGACAGCTTTCTCTCTGAGAAGAGTGCTGGTAAATCATTTCCCCCATTCCATGACAATGCAAGTGATGTTTAGCCCTCAGTAGGGATTTCCTACCCCCCGCCCCTCTGTACACCCTCCTGGCTGGCCCACCCTTTAATGCAGCACTGGCTGAGCTGAACCACTTAGTTCCTCTGGTTGGCAGGTACCACGAGACTGTGTCTGGGCCTCTGTGTGCATGCGCTGCTTCTGCAGCCTTAGCGTTTTGAAGGTGTCACACAGCTCACGCACCCTGTAGCAGTGAGCAGGAGAGGACAGAACATCACCATGGAAGAGAAATGGGTCCTGGGAAAGGGACAGTGGGGCTGCACTTGGAGGGTGCAAATAGGCAAGTTAGGCTG
This sequence comes from Theropithecus gelada, assembly GCF_003255815.1. Lineage (NCBI taxonomy): Eukaryota > Metazoa > Chordata > Mammalia > Primates > Cercopithecidae > Theropithecus > Theropithecus gelada. Next base: position 60,566,333 of record NC_037678.1, read on the forward strand.
AGTTGGAACATCACTGTCTCTTTTGCTCGGGGCAGCCGTATGATCAAGGCCTATCTATTCACCTTTGTGCCCCACAGACCCTCAACATTGTGACACCCCGTGTGAGGCCCGAGGACTGCAGCATTGGGCTCCTGCCCCGGAACCATGATAAGAATCGAAGCATGGACGTGCTGCCTCTGGACCGCTGCCTGCCCTTCCTCATCTCGGTGGACGGAGAATCCAGCAATTACATCAACGCGGCACTGATGGATGTAAGCTGAGCCTGGGCAGAAAGCTCCTAGCTGACATTCTAGAGCAAATACTCTTCCTGAGGTGGAGGTGGCTGGACCTCAGGGCCCTGACCCCACCAGCCAGCCTCCCTGCTTCGGATCTACTGGTCCTAAGGACCTTTGTTCCCCTGAAGGCTCTGGTCCAAACCTAGACACAAGCTGGGCTCTTGGCTCCTTTTCTCATATAAAGAGCCTAGAAAGAACAGACCAGAAGTGTAAGGTGACTCCCATGACTCCATGGCAAGGCTACAGGCCTGCCTAGCAACCCCTTCCATTCCCCACACAGCTGACTCTCAACCTGAAGTTTAGTAAAACAAGTGTTCTCTATGCTGGGCCTTGGAACACAAGACAGTGCAGACACAGGTTCTGCCCTCTGGCAATTCCCACGAAGGTTCCCAGATAACTCCTGTGCAGAGACAAAAATGAGGATAGCACACAGTAGGGGCTCAGTAAATGGTTATTGGGAAAGTAGTGGGAAGCAGTAAAATAAGCATGGGGTGGAAGCAGGCCGTGTTCCTGGCTGTCCTTTGAGGGGCAGTGCCCCCTGCTTTCTTGTCATCAGGTCCAGGAAGGGGCTGCACCCTGCCCGGCTCTGGGATTAGGGTCATGTTCCCGGCCCAGTGAGCCTAGGCTTCTCCCCTGTGTTTTTCGGATACGTCTGAATATCACTTCCCCTCCAAGGTGTACAGGTGTTTGCAGCAGGAAGGAACTATGGACCATCTACTCCCAGCCATGTACTTTTCAGCAGAGAAAACGGAGGCCAGAGAGAGAAAGAGACTTGCTCAATTTCACCCAGGGAGCTAGTGGCACAGCCCACACATAGAGCTCCGTAACACCCTGGAACTTATTTCTTGAGCCTCCCCGCAATTTGCTGGATCTAATAAGATGCAAACATCTCACCTCTTGAGGCTCAAAACCAAGAATACCATTGCCCGATTATCATGGGCTCTTCCAGCTTCCCCTCCCCAGCCCATCTGAGTTCACATCCATCTACCTGTGGCCCTCCTATCTCACCCAGGATAGACAGAAACATGGGATGCTCTCACCTGAGGTCAAGGCCAACAACTTCTCTGACCTCTAATCCTCCAAGTTTCTCCCCAAGGGCCTGGATGTTAGAGGCAGGAAGGTCAATGCCTGTCGCAGCTCTCTAGTGGCCTGCCCTGGCGTCTGCCCACAGGGTGCCCATATCCTCTGTAAGAATCAGGGAGTCTTGGCTTGGTCATATCAAGTAGCTAGAGGTGGAGAGAAGACCTTTGGCATTAGCGTAGAGCCTTCTAAAGTCAATGAGTATTACATGTATGTGCATGTAAGTGTGTGAGAGTGTGGTGAGAAATGGGGTCTAGGGGTGCACCCATACTTCCAAGTTCCTCCTAGCTTTGCCTCCCACTTCTCCCAACACCCCCTCCCTGCCTTCCTCATCCAGGCAAAGATCAAACAAGCTCCTGGCCTCTACTTAATAGGTTAGATACTGCCTGGAGTCAAACGCCTTCTGCCAAGCTCTGAGGCTGACTGTATTCTCTTTGTCCACAGGCCATTTCTCTTGTGAGCCATCACTGGGGCCTTTGCCTTTCTTATATTTAAAAAAAAAAAAAAAAAAGTCCTTATCTGTATTCCAGCTCAGTCGGTGCATTATCTGGTAACCATAGCAGCTTTGCTCCTAGCAGAAAAATATGAAGTCCTCTGGGTTAATTTTTAATGTTTCCCCTGGTAAAGGATGATGTTATCCATGAAATGGATTGCCAGCTGATCCCTGAAACCCGGCAGGAGCACGGATCTCGAACATATTTTCAGATAAGGCTTTGTCAGGCATGCTGGCCTAATAGAGCATTTATCACAGAGACAGGGAAAAAGAAAACTAACATTCACTGAGTGCTGGGCACCGTGTCGGGCCCTGGACTCGCACTGTCCCATTTTGCATGTGGGTGTTCTCATCCCCATTTTCTGATGAGGTCCTCAGGGTCAGAGTATTTTCATCACTTGTTCAAGGTCAACTAGCTCAGAAATGGGAGCCAAGGATTGGAGCTCCAAGTCTGTTAACTCTCAAAGCCTCAATGTTTTCCCATGTCTGGAAATGGCTCAAAGACGATGCCGTCTACAGCTAGAGAGTTTGGCTTTTGGAAAATAAATTATTTGCCTCTGTCCACCCAGACCCCTCTTCTGAAAATTCTACTGGCCAGGAGACCACCCTCGGAAGAACCCTCGCCCCCCGACAATGCATGCACGACATCCATGTTTGCAAGGCTTTGTCCTGCTTTTTCCAGGGTCTTTGCCTTCTTTCCTCTCACTTGTAACTCCACTGAAAACAGCTGTGACTCCCACAGAAACCATCTCTTGAGAAAACATATCGCGCGCATGAGCCACTGATTAAATGGAGAATCTCCCCAGTCTTTTCAAACACATGACTTCAGGGTGGGGGGAAAACAGGGCCCTGGTTGAAGCTGCCAGACCCCCCAGGCCATTTTCTCTGGGCCTCTGTTTCCCTATCTGCAACATGGGACTGAATTTATTGTCTTATTCACTGGAGTGGCACTGTCTAGCATGTGCCAGCAATAATACCAGTGCCAAGGACGTAAAACAAAGTCAGGGGTGTTTCTGCCCTGCCAGTAGGCTTACATTCCCGCTCTTGTTTGCTGGCCTCTTCACACGCAAATCTCAATCTGTGTGACATCATTCCTTTGGATTTATGATTTCCATTTTCCAGGTGAAGAACATGAGCTTTGGAATCATCTAATAACTTGCCAGTACTTAGCACCCAATCTGCCAAAAAAAAAAAAAAAAAAAACACACACACACAGCACTCTACAAATGAGGTCTGAATGAATGAATGGATGAATAAATGGGTGAATGGATGGACAGATGGATGACTCATAACTTACAAGTGGTAAAGCTGTACTTGAACCCCAGGTCGACCTGACTTAATACATGTGTACTTTCCACTGCCCCACTGACTCACAGGACACAGTGCCCACCTTGCCAGGCCAGCTCAGCCCCTCATTCCAGCCTGGAGGCAGAAGGGAGCCTGCCCCTTTGGGAGAATCTCTGCCTCAAGCCGGCCCAAAACCTCCCCCAGCATCATGGGCACAGAGATACGGCCAATCCCTTATATCCCAAGAGGTGTCTTGACCAGCAGAGCAACAAATCTGCATCTGAAATCTTTCATTTCATATTGTAATTATGATTATTTGCTGAGCTTCAAGGCATAAATAATTTATTTGGATAATCCCATCCCAGTGACACTTTCCTAATGAAATGTCTTAGTTTGGAGGAGAATGTGTTCATTATGAGAAGGTCCCCTTTGCCGCCAGGGCATGGAGAGATAAAAGAACAGGCAGGTGCTTTGTATCATCTATTTGGCAGGCTCGGGAGCCTCTGGCCTCAGTCCGGGCCTCATCATCATCAGAATATCGCTGATGGATGTGTAATTTACAAAGCCTGTGTCATTCCTTTGTCAGAGCCACAAGCAACCTGCTGCCTTCGTGGTCACCCAGCACCCTCTACCCAACACCGTGGCAGACTTCTGGAGGCTGGTGTTTGATTACAACTGCTCCTCTGTGGTGATGCTGAATGAGATGGACACTGCCCAGGTAGGAGGAGGCCGAGCCAAGCCCTAGGTGGGTCAGGGGGGCCATACTCTAAACCTGGAGGGAGAGCCCTTAACAGCCAGTGCCTGCCACATCTGCCCCAGCTAGCTGTCCTGTAATAAGCTCTGTCTGGCCATGAGCATCAGGCAAAAGCCATTCTGCTGCTTACAGAGGGTCCTGTTGCCCCCCAGACCTCCAGCAAAGACTCCCCTTGCCTATGGGCTTTGTCCAGCTCCCCGCCCGGGACCAGACTCTGTTGCTCCATCTCACAAGCATTGATTATTGTCTTGCTCCAAAGCACACAGATCTTGCAGAGCCAGGAGGCTGCCTCCCCCAGCACTGAGCACCTGCAGCCCTGAATAATACCCAGATGCCCGGCCACACTCACCTCCCTTCCCCTTCTGCAATGCAGCCTGTGCAGACAGAGCCTAGGACTTGAACCGTGGACACTTTACCCACTGACCACCTCACCAAGCCCCAGTTCCTCACAATTGACCTTCGTGTCCTGGCAGGCTTCCTGCCTTAGCCCCTCTGGTCTGATAGCTCCTAGTATCACATGCCTATAGCATATCCCCATATTCAGGACACAGGACATGTATCTTGGGACAGTTTCTGGATTTCTTCAAGGCAGTGAATGCACCTCTATGCCAGGGCAGCCATTCTGGGGTGGAAGAGGTGAGAATGGTCCTTCAGATTTTTAAAAATCTATCCTTTCACTGCCTTGAATAAAACTTAAAGTAACATCGCATTCCTGTGTGAGCACTGGCCTTGTGCAGGCCTTGGATGGGAATTTTAAAAATTTTTAAACAGACCCGAGCTATAGTTTCAGCCCTGCAAAAGCTCACGGTCTTGCTCCAGAGACAGATGAGCAAATTGTCCCAACCTCGTGTGGCTGTGTTATAATAGAGGTCAGCAGCGAAGTGCTGTGTTGGCCAGGAGCAGGGAGCAATTAATTCTGCCCAGAGGGTTAGGGAAGACTTCAAAAAGAAGATGACTTTGGCCTTGAAGAAGGCATAGGAGCTTTAGGTATATGGAGGCTGAACTCACTGGGAAAAGGCATTTCAGGCAGAGGGAACAGCACAGGCAAAGGTGAGGCAGGGGAAGAATATACGTAGACTTATTTGCAGAACAGTTTATGTTCCAGTGTGGCTGGGGCTTAGGGGAATATCAGGAGGAGACAAATGTAGTGAGGCTGAAAAATGTAGCAGAGCCCAGCTTGCAGAGAGCTCCCTGTGCCAGGCTAAGGAGCTTGGATCTTGGTTGGCAGCATAGCAAGCATCAGACTTTTCCTTTGTTAAGCAACAGAATCCTTTCTATGAATAAAAGCTTTCATGCAAGCCCAATGTATGAAACAGCAATGACCAAGAGCTGCTCATGGTGAAGCAATAGGCAGAGGCTGGGGTTCCACCCACACTGCTCTCTCATTTTCTCCTGGTGCCCCTGGTCCTTTATGGGACCGCTGGAGTTTGGAGTAGCACAGTTAGAAATACTTTCTGTGCAGGAAGGTGAAACACTGGAGAGTCAACAGTGGTATAACACAGCCAGGGTTCCTGTTAGAAAGCTGGGTCTAGAGGCTGGGCATGGTGGCTTATGCCTGTAATCCCAGCACTATGGGAGGCCAAGGCAGGAGGCCTGCTTGAGGCCAGGAGTTCATGCCCAGCCTGGGCAACACCATGAGACCCTGTCTCTACAAAAAAAAAAAAAAAAATTAGCCAGGCATGGTGCTGTGTGTCTACAGTCCCAGTTACTCAGGAGGCTGAGGCAGGAGGATTGCTTGGGCACTGCAAGGCTAAAGTGAGCTATGATCCCGCCACTGCATTCCAGCCTGGGTGACAGTGCAAGAACCCATCTCCCTTTTTTTTTTTTTCAAGACTGACTCTTACTCTGTCATCCTGACTGGAGTGCAGTGGTGCAATCTTGGCTCACTGCAACCTCTGCCTCCCAGGTTTGAGCGATTCTCATGCCTCAGCCTCCCATGTAGCTGGGATTATAGGCATGTGCCAACATGCCTGGCAAATTTTTGTATTTTTAGTAGAGACGGAGTTTCACCATATTGGCCAGGCTGGTCTCGAACTCTTGATCACAAGTGTTCCACCTACCTCGGCCTCCCAAAGTGCTGGGATTACACGCGTGAGCCACCGCATCTGGCTGACCCCATCTCTTAAAAAATAAATTTAAAAAACGCAAAAAAAAAGGTAAGAATAAAAAGAAAGCCAGGTCTGGGGATCAGTGCAGGTAACAAGCTGGAGGAAAGACATGCAAACCAGGAGACCGGGGAGGAGAATGTTGCAAATATGCAGAAAATAAAGGTAGTTATCTGAACTGCAGAAGTGGCCAGGAGGTGAGAGGATTGGAATTGATCATGAAAACATTTCCAGACTTAAGTCCACAAGGTTTAGGGAGAGGGTGCAGGTGGGAGGTGAATGAGAAGGAAAGTTGCAGAAAATGGCAGGATGTTGAGTCTGGGCAATTAGGCATCCGGAGATACAACTGGTGAAAATATGAAAGGCAGGAAGGTGGGGGAAGGCAGCGAGAAGAGCAGATGAGCAGGGGATGAAATTGAGTGCACCTTGGGATGTGCCTGTGAGAGATGTTCCGGAGAGAGTCCATTGATTCACATTGATTCAGGCAACCCATATTTGTTGGGCATCTGCTATTTGCTGGAAGCTATTCTAGGTGCTTGGAATGCATCACTGAGCAACACAGACAAAGAGAGGCATAAAAAAAAATTCTCATCTCTCATGCAACTTCTATTCTAAAGGGGGAGACAGATAATAAGCAACACACACTCTCTAATGTACTCAATTATAAGTTAGAAGGTGACACGAGTGTTTGGAAAAAGGTAAGAGGACAGGGTAGTAAAGATCAGAATGGTGGATCTGGGACATAGGATGTCACTGCAATAGGATTGTCAAGGTGGGCCCTATGGAGAAGAAAACATTTGAACACAGACCTGAAGGAGGTGAGAGAGTGAGCCATGTGACTCTCAGGGGGCATCGCAGGCAGAGGGAACACCTGCACCCAGGCTGCAGGGCAGGCATGCACCTGGTGCCCTTGAGGAATAGCACAAAGGCCATGGGCAGAGCAGCACAACTGTGGGGAAAGCAGCGGAAGGTGAAGTCAGAGGGCCATGGAAGACATAGAAGAACTTGGGCTTTCATTCTCAGAGAAACAGAGAGCCATGCACATGTTTGAAGCAGAGGAGCAACATAATTTGCCTTTTTTAATAAAAGCATCCCTCTGGCTGCTGTGTTGAGAATAGGTTGTTGGTGCAAGGATGGGGAAGAGTGGTTTCTGAAATGGAAGCAGAGAGAACAGACAAGAGACTACTGTGATAATGCAGGTGGCAGGTGAGGTTGGTTGAACCGGAAGGTAGCAATGGAGTGGATTCTGAAGGTAAAGCCAACAACACACCCAGATAGATTGACTATGGAATAAGAGAGAGAAAGAGGAATCAAGGACCAGGCGTGCCTGTAATCTTACTTAGCACTTATCACTTGAGACCACAAGTAAAAGACCATCCTGGACAACACAGTAACACCCTGTCTCTACAAAATAATTTTTTTTTTTTTGAGATGGAGTCTCACTCTGTTGCCCAGGCTGGAGTACAGTGGCGTGATCTCAACTCACTGCCACCTCCTGGGTTGAAGCAATTCTCCTGCCTCAGCCTCCCAAGTAGCTGGGATTACAGACGTGAGCCACCACAGCCAGATAATTTTTGTATTTTTAGTAGAGATGGGGTTTCACAATGTTGGCCAGACTGGTCTCAATCTCCTGACCTCAGGTGATCTGCTGATCTTGGCCTCCCAAAGTGCTGGGATTACAGGCATGAGCCACTGCGCCCAGCCCTACAAAATAATTTTAAATGAACTGGGCATGGTGCTCCATGCCTGTAATCCTAGCTACTTGGGAGGCTGAGGCAGGATTACTTGAGCCTAGGAGATCAAAGCTGCAGACAGCTGTGATCACACCACTGCACTCTAGCCTAGGGTGACAAAGTAAGACCCTGTCAAAAAAAAAAAAAAAAAAAAAAGAGGAATGAAGGATAATTCCAAGGATTGGGGCCTGAGCAATAGAAGGTTAGAAACTGAGATAACTATAAAAAATGAATGAATTCTCATAAAACAGAGTTCTGGAACATTCCCTGCAGAGTTTTGGAGTCCAAAGGCATCACCACCCTATGCTTTTGGCTAAAGAAATAAAACAGTGAACTCAGCTCATGAGCCTGGGTGTGAAGTCTGGCCTGCAAAACACTGTTTGCTCTTCTCTTTTTCAACATCCCTTTCTGCAAAACCAGAGCTCAGGCACAGAGGACGACTTTCAAAGAACTTCACTTTGGGACATATAAAACCTTGAAACAAAGATCAAGGTCATTGGCTATAGCTCCCCCTGTCAGGGTAGGTCCTGGGTGAATGAAGAATCTTTCAGGCCCAGATGTTGGTATATTCTAAATGCAAAAACATCAGGCTCAGAAGTACCCTGAGGTTGGCTGCCATATGCAGCTGGCAAGCATTCCCTGAAACCGGCAGATGAATAGAGCACTTATTGATATAAATATCATCACCGCAGCAGCTGGGAGCCTTATGAAAATAAACAATGACACAGCATGAGCATCAGAAAAGCCGCCCTCGGCACCTGGAGGGGCGGTTCTTTGAAGTGGCATCAGCATCTGTCTGCCTGCATGCTCATGCCAAGGCAGCCTCCAAGCTAGCCCAGCCTGGTAACATGGACAGGTCCACCTTAGGACCTCAGCATTGCTAGGTCATTCCTGAGAGGACCGATGCCACCTCCTGTGGTTTGCCTGGGAACCATAAGGGCGTATTTTGGGGATTGGGCAGGGCTACCTGTAAGTTGCAGCAAAATAAGAAGACGGTGTGATCTCTCACAGGGCCTTTTTTTTTTTTTTTTTTTTTCCCCCACACTGCTGGCCAAATCTGCCCCTGCTCAGAATCTTACACTACTTCACTCAATCAGCCCCAAATATTCTTTCATTCTCTGCAGTGGTTGCTGTTCAAAGGTAATTATGATCAATGAGGGCTCAAAATAAAGGCTTTCAAACTTTTGCATTCAACCTTACAGATTTTTCTAACTCTTTAGGACTCCAAATGTCTGTGGTCAGATTTGTGGGGTAAAATCCTAGAACCACGCCAGCCAGCAAAGCATGCTGTCACTTCTCAGACGCAGCAGAAAGAACATTTTCAACCACATCCAACAGCATTGACAAGATCTTTTCCATCTTTGTGGATAGGCCAGAGTCCATGGAGACCAGACATCAGAAAGAAGCCCTCCTTGCAGTCATGCCACACTCACCATACTGTTTAGAGAGCTCAGGGGATCCTCCACACCAGCCACAGGGTAGGGCTGTATGGTGGCCAGAATCATGGCCCCACCAAAGGTGTCCACATCCTAACCCCTGAGACCTATGAATGTGCTATGGCACCTGGTGTATGGTGCATACAGGGATGTTTCTTTACTTTAAAACAAGTAAGAGCCCACAACTTATATAAAGGCTGAGTTGCTCAGTTCTGAGGCTCCCACTGTGGAAAGTCGAGAGATCAGGGATGCAAAGCCTTTTGGAAAGGTGAGGGTGCCTGAGTGCAAGGATAATGGGGGCTGTGATGGATTCCTATGGAAGTGAGAGAGGCAAGCTCCTCATTCTCCCAGGAGAAAAGCAGGATGCTATTTCAGAGATGTCTCTTGCTGCCATTGTGCCTCTAGGGCAAATAGCAACTCCTAATATCCCCATTTTCAGTCTGAGCTTGTGAAAACACAGCCTAACACACCAGCAAAGTATGCAAAATACCCAGCTTGCATCTCAGCCAGCCTCAGATCTGACTTTGCAAGGGGCTGTGTCTCTGTCTCTGTCCCCACCAGAATGGTAGGGGTAACAGTAAAATAACAAGTCTGGGGTCAAGAGACCTGAGTTCAAATTACAGCCTTGGTACTTACTCACTGTGTTGCCCTGAGCCAGGTCCTTTACTTTCTCCAAGTCTTAATGTTATCCTTGGTTAATTATAACCTAGATGTTAGCCAAGTTCACTCTGTCTTTGAAGATTTAAATAAAATTTGCTCTGTTCCCTACTCCCCATCCTGTGGGAAAACCCAAAGTCCATCCCCAATATTTCTGATAATTCTGAGGGGGGTCGTATTCTCATGTTCACTTCCAAGTTTCAGCTGAGGCTTTAGTCGGAGCAATATGAGCTTCAGATCCCATCAATGCCCATGACTTAAAGTTGAACATCACACATCCTCGTTCTGAAGCCCCATCTTGCCTCCTCAACCCTCACTAGCAGTAACACGTCTTCCCCTGACCCTGTTGCCCAAACCATTTTCTTCCCCTGTTTACCTCCTCTCCCATACCTCCCTCTCCCATCCTCTCCCCAAAAGCTGTTCCTTTCTTAAGCTGCAAAATCCAGCCATCTCCTTAGTACCTCTTTCTAAAACCTGCTCTGAGCCTTGCCTCCCGTCCCCAAGACTCTTCTGTAGGTATATTCCTAAACTCCAACCCTTCCTTCCCAGAAACAAATTCTGATGCAGCTGTTATAAGAGTAAGTTTCCACCCACTACATGGAGATTGCATTACGGAACTTCACGGGACTATTGGGAGGATACACTGAGGAGAGATGTGTGAATGTGCTTTGATCAATCGATCCCTCTCTCTGTTTCCCTGTCCCTGTCCCTGTCTTCTTTATGCCTTCACTCACAGTCTGACTTCCTTAACTGGACATAGTATCAAAGCCAATTTTATAATCACTGATGTCGAATTTTAAAATCAATTCAGGAAACTTACATTTCTCTCTTTAAAATACCAATTCAGGCCAGGTGCGGTGGCTCAGGCCTGTAATCCCAGCACTTTGGGAGGCCAAGACGGGCGGATCACGAGGTCAGGAGATTGAGACCATCCTGGCTAACACAGTGAAATCCCGTCTCTACTAAAAAATACGAAAAACTAGTCAGGCGAGGTGGCGGGGGCCTGTAGTCCCAGCTACTCGGGAGGCTGAGGCAGGAGAATGGCGTAAACCCGGGAGGCGGAGCTTGCAGTGAGCTGAGATCCAGCCACTGCACTCCAGCCTGGGTGACAGAGCGAGACTCCGTCTCAAAAAAAAAAAAAAATTCATTTCACCTTTAGGTGACCTGGGATCGATTTCTTCACTCTGGGTCACAGGGGCCTTAATAAATAGAGTCCTTCATTTCTAACACTATGATATTACTTGGCCTTTCCATTTTATCAAAGTATTTTTAATTAAAGAAAGGCATAACTAAGGTGTACTGAAATATGCTCTAAAAATGTTTATTCCAAAAATAGACCCATATGCTAGTTTTCATTCAATTCATCAGAGCATGTTTATTCCAGTGACTAACCAGTTTTCTGATTCCCTCAGCAAGAAAAACATGTTTAACGCATGAGGCTACCTCTGTATTTGTTATATATCACGCGTGAACTTACACCCCCCAAGGACATCTTTTCATGGTCCAAACAACTATGGAGAGCACTACGTGGAATAATGTATGGCAGCTGTTCCAGGGCTGTCCACACAGGCTTCACAATTTTGCTTGGTTTAACTTGTTCTGACAAAAGACATCAAAAGTCCCCTCTGTTTTTTTGGAAGAAGCATGATGATTTCTAAATCATTAACAAGTGGACTGACTTCCTCTCCCGGTGTGTTCATCGCCACTACCTGTATGTATCTGCAGTGGTAAAGCCCTCCCTTCACCTTTCACCCTCAGACCACTGCAAAAGAAAGGGTAGGAGAGAGTACTTACTAGGCAATGAGGTGGAAAAAGTCAGTTGGTCTAGACTCTTGGCTGAAGAATTTGAATCTATTCTTGGATCAGCCAACTTCACAAGTTTTCCATCTAAGGAAGAAAATGCCAAGGTTGCATTGAGTGTTAAGTGTGGCTTTCAGGTCAGCTAGGTTCTCATGATCTTAAAGAAGCAAGTAGGCTTCCTAGAATTCACATTTCCAGAGCCTTAAGAAACCATAAGCTTTCCCTCCCAAGGAGTTGTATAAATCGCAGATGCTTATGTGCTTATATGAAAAGTCTGGCTCCTCCACTCACATTTGTGATCTCTGTTCCATGTCTGTGTGAGCCAGGGAGCCAAGCTCAGTTCCTTGCTGGTTTCTGCAAGAAATACATGCACAGTATGCATTTTACATGCTATTAGGAATGTATGGAATATTCTAGAGGTTAGGAGCAGGGTTATGTGACACATTGAGTTGCCTTTTATACCTCATTGGTTCTACAATGATCCCAACCTTCCTCTTTTATCTTCTGGGTCATTCAGCTCATCAGAGCAACCTACAGATCTCTGTTTTTTGACATGCAGTATCGCATATCTAGGATGCTACTCATCTTCACAGCTACCCCAAGCTGGCTGATCCAGAATTTTCACAAGGGCAGTCCTTTGGGTATTATCCTAAAGAGAAATTTTCATAAGAGCTACTAAGTGGAGAAAAAAATCTTCTATTTATCCATCTTGTTTTGAGGAACCCTCCCCCATACTGCCTATTAATCACAGCTTACATTTATTGAGTGCTTGCTAGATACAGATCCCTATGCTAAGTAGACATTAAAATTCATAGCCACTCATAACAAACTGGAAAAGCTAAGAGATGTAGCCAAGCCATTCAACTAGAAAGTGATAGAGCCAGGATTGGAATCCAGAAACCCCAATGCATTTTCCCACCTTTTGCTATACAACATAAGCAAACCAAAATGGTGGCATCCATTCAGGTGCAGCCACAGCACTTGAACACCAGGACAGTCTTGAGCTAAACCACAGAGGATATTTCTTGATGAGAATCATTTCTGAGCCCCAAAGGGTCAGTGGGAAGAGAAAACGCGGCCTCTCTGCTTTCTTTCTCTTATTTCCCATGTCTAGAGTATATGCAATGTCCTGGGCTGCAGAGAGAGACCCTGATGATCCCTAGCAGCTCAAACACCACATATGCCAGCACATCACCTTTCTGAATGCCACCCATCCTGCTGCTGCTGTAGTCTCACAAATTAGGGCACCCAAGTGAAAGGATGACTCTGATTAAGGATTGGAAAAGCCTGCAACCTTCCCCAGCCCTCTGGGCATTATGAGAGAGTGACCCAGAAAATCAAATGCAGAGAAGGGTCCCGAAATATAGGAGTCTTGTTTGAGGCATAGTAGAATCTATTAGCTTGAGAAATTGGTCTGGAAATCTTATTAAAAGAGACAAATCATTCCACATTCTCTCCAGACTGAAGATATTGGGGATAATAGGCTTTCCCTGATTTGGATCCATGTACCTCATGTCAGGATCACAGCCAAACTCTGGGAACGCTAAATTCAGTGCAGGTGATAAAGGCAATTATTTTTTTAATGGGCAGTTCTGATTAATTCTGGTTTCTCTGACCAACCATAGACCTATTTGTACCAGTCTCTCATTACTGTGAAGGTTGCAAGGCGAAAGAGCCAATGGCAAAGAGAAATGAAGTTCAAATTGTGGATTTGTCATTATTGTACAGCTCAGCAGATGGTTGTCCAGCCATGGAGGCCTCTGTGACCAGCACCCCGACAACACACACATACACACACACACACTCAGAGCTCCTTTCTCACTATGCTTGGTTAACCCCCAGTGGAGGTGCCAGGAAAGCAAGGCATCATTGCATTCTGAAGCTTAACCTTGCATACTTATGCTATTTATCAGGGGTGATAAGAAGAATCCTTCAAATTTATATATGATAGCTATTACCATTATTATTTTTGTTGAGTACTGATGGGTTCAATAATGGTATGAATCACTGGAATTTAGTAAATGCTTATTCCATGCCTGGCACTGTGTAAGGGCTTTATTTACATGAATTATGTCCTTTATCCTCAGAACAACCCTATAAAGCAGGGGTTGCCAAACTTTTTCTGTAAAGAGCCAGATAGGAAATATTTCAGGATTTGCAGGCTATATGGTCTTTGTTACAACTACCCAACTCTGTGGGTGAAGTATGAAAGCAATTGTGGACAATACATAAATGAATAAGTGTAGCTGTGTTTCAGCAAAGTTTTATATGCAAAAATAGGCAGCTGGCTGGGTTGGTCTGTGGGCAATAGTATGCCAGCTGCTGCTATAAAGTGAATGTTCCTAAGCTAGAACTTGGGGTATCCACAGCTAAGAAGGTGGGAAACATGAGTTTCCATCTCCTACATCCTTCCTGCTCACTGCTCTTCCCTTATAATTCTAGTTCTAGAGGAAAAAAAGAATGAAGATATTTTCACATGTGACTTCTAAGGGTGAGATGGCTGTTCTTCAGCCACAAAGTAGAGAGCAAGCACCCCTTTCAATGAAAACCCTGCATCTGTAGGGGTGTGGGTCACTTCTGTCAATCTAGCCCCCTATTTGCAAGCTTGGGGTAGCCTGAACCCAGGCCCCCCGATGAGACTCAATCCCAAACTGCTCTCAGAAGCCTTGGTGGGTCTGTCTTTGTGAATCTTGGCTATATCTTCAGGGCAACCCCCCAATGAAGGGTCTAACACATGGCCTCTTTCTTCATGTTGGCATGGTCCTCAGTGAGCCAGTGAGCCTGCAGCCCCAATCTTGACTCTCCTCTGTACCCCAGCAATGGGACCTGCAGACCTAGGCAGGGTCCATCTCTGTGCCCCTTGGGAACCAGGAACTGGAGGGAGCATGCCTTGCTCTCCTCTGCAGCCACACACCCCACCCCCTACCACAACATTCTCTCCTCAACTAAAGTTATCTAGTGGCTCAACAGAGACAAAGATACAAGCAGCAAGGTATCCTTCTTTTTTTTTTTTTTTTTTTAGATGGAGTCTTGCTCTGTTGCCCAGGCTGGAGTGCAGTGGCATGATCTCAACCCACTGGAACCTCTGTCTCCTGGGTTCAAGTGATTCTCCTGCCTCAGCCTCCTGAGTAGCTAGGATTACAGGTGCCTGACACCATGCCTGGCTTATTTTTGTATTTTTAGTAGAGACAGGATTTCACCATCTTGGCCAAGCTGGTCTTGAACTCCTGACCTCATGATCCACCCACCTCGGCCTCCCAAAATGCTGGGATTACAGGCGTGAGCCACCACACCCAGCCTCCACCTCTTCTTCTCAATGACCCCTAAAGCTTAAAGAATAATTTATGGCCAGGTGTGGTGGTTCACACCTGTAATCCCAGCACTTTGGGAGGCCGAGGTGGGCAGATCATGAGGTCAGGAGATCAAGACCATCCTGGCTAACACGGTGAAACTCTGTCTCTACTAAAAATACAAAAAAAAAAAAAAAAGCCAGTATGATCACACGTGCCTGTAGTCCCAACTACTTGGGAGGCTGAGGCAGGAGAATCGCTTGAACCCGGGAGGCAGAGGTTGCAGCGAGCCGAGATAACACCACTGCACTCCAGCCTGGGTAACAGAGACTCCATCTCAAAAAAAAAGATCTTATACTAGGTTTTCTCAGTCTCTGCAGTATGGATATTTGGGGCCACATAACTCTCGGGGGGAGCTAATCTGTGCATTGCAGGATGTTTAGTAACATCCTCTCCTCACTAAATGCCCATAGCAACCCCCAGGTGTGACAATCAAAATGTCTTCAGACATTGCCAGATGTCCCCTGGGAAACAAAACAGCCTCCAACTGAGAACCACTGTCTTAAACTGAAGGTCAATCATTGCCTTGTGCTCTCAGCTGTAGGTTCTAATTTCCAATTCCAGATAAATAGAAAAAATCACAGGCAAGATCTGTTAGCACCATGTGACATTAACTTTCGGTGCAAAGTAAGCATAATTATCCCCACTATACCTATGAGAAAACTGAGGCCTGGGCTGCACAGCTAGTAAGCACCAGAGCCCAGATTTGGACCAAGGCTGCCTGAGGTCAAACCCCTATATTTTTTATACTACTTCTGACCTGATCATGAATGAACCCTATGAAGGTTTTCCTGGAATGAGGAAGAGTTTGCCATGATTTGCATGGTGAAAAGAAAACTAGATTGTACTTGCCCTTTCTTTAGCATGTTCTATCTAATCCTGACAGCAGGGCTTAGAGGTAGATATTATTCTCCCCATTTTACAGATGAGGAAACTCAGGTTCAGCAAACCTAACAAATGGTTTGAAATCAGCATAGCAAAGATTTGTAAGCCCAGTGTTTCTGTGCTCAAAGCCTTGATATTTCAACACCAGAAAAAGTAGGTGGCTGCTCCCTAAAGAGGAAACTGAGTCTAATTTCCTACATAATACTCTACCTTTCTGGTCAATGTGTCCTGCCAGCCATAAGAAAAGCTTGGTGATGGCTGGGTGCAGTGGCTCACACCTATAATCCTAGCACTCTGGGAGGCTCAGACGGGTGGATCACTCGAGGTCAGGAGTTCAAGACTAGCCTGGCCAACATGGCAAAACCCCATCTTTACTAAAAATAGCCAGGCATGGTGGCAGGTGCCTATAATCCCAGCTACTCAGGAGGCTGAGACAGGAGAATCACTTGAACCTGGGAGGCAGAAGTTGCAATGAGCCTAGATTGTGCCACTGCATTCCAGGTTGGGCAACAAGAAAACAAGAGTGATACTCCGTCTCAAAAAAAAAAAAAAAAAAAAAACGAAAAGAAAGAAAAGCTTGTTGATACATAAGACTTTGATACCCACCCTCTTGCCTTTGACCTCCTTCTGTGACCTCTTTCCTTATCCCAGTTCTGTATGCAGTACTGGCCTGAGAAGACCTCGGGGTGCTACGGGCCCATCCAGGTGGAGTTCGTCTCCGCAGACATCGACGAGGACATCATCCACAGAATATTCCGCATCTGTAACATGGCCCGGGTAAGTACACGGCCACCATTGCTTGCTGAGCTCCTCCTCCCCAAGACAGATGGAGGCTGCTGAGAGAGGATCCCGCTGAGCCAGCCAAGAGTCTGTGTTGTGCTCTCCTGATGATTTCTTCCTTGAGGAAGTGATGCCTGTGCTGATTCCGGCTCCAGACTCAGCAATGACTTCAACACATAGAGATGCAACGAGCGACATCCAACTTGCCATCTGCCTGTTTCCTGACACACTTGCTGCCATGTAGACAAAACTTCTTAGACATTAGATCTTCCCCACTGTGTCTCTGTATTGGCATGAGTTGATACAGCCTTTGATTGGATCCCATAAGCTTTGGGCCAGGCACTGCCAACACCTAGATGAAAAGTGATTACTTACTTCCATGAGGATATTCACTGGCTGAGCAGAGTAGTGGGTGGGAGGGGCAGATTAGCAATCTATGAAATGGTTGCTAACACAGTTTTGGTCACTACTTGGGGCCCAGGATGAAAGGAGCTCAGCACCTCCCCTGCCCCTCAGCTCAGAGTTCATTGTCTATTGAGAAAGTGAGACATGTTCTGGCACATGAGCCTCAGGGAGAAAGAACTCTGCCCAACAGTCAGGGAAGGCTTTCCTAAAGAAAGGGACATTTAAATTGGGTTTTGAAGGCTGAGTAGGAGTTTTTTAGGTACAAAAGGGGGTCAGGGCAGTCACGGCAAGAGAGTCTGTGTGCACGAAGGAATAGAAGTAGTCATGGGGACTCTACCCATGAGGACATGGCTTAGATCCCGCTTGGTCTGTCCTCCACTATGATGCTGCAGTCCCCAGGGTATCTACAAGGTGCGTGTCCCCAAGCATCCCCACCAGAACAGCCCTAACAGCCTCTCTGTTCTCAGCCACAGGACGGTTATCGTATAGTCCAGCACCTCCAGTACATTGGCTGGCCTGCCTACCGGGACACGCCCCCCTCCAAGCGCTCTCTGCTCAAAGTGGTCCGACGACTGGAGAAGTGGCAGGAGCAGTATGACGGGAGGGAGGGACGCACTGTGGTCCACTGCCTGTGAGTACTAGGGAGGTGTCACCAGGGCAATAGGATGGTGGGTGATAAAGCATCCTTGCAGATGCTGCTGGCCACATACACCAGTCCTAGGCAGGCCTGGCTATACCACAACTCAACATCCCTCAAAGGCTAGTGGCAGTGCACTCAAAGGAATTATGATCCGTTAATGGAACAGGGCTGCCAGTTTGTTGTCCTGAACTAATATATGGCATATGATTGATGCAAAACCTGGTAGTCTTTCCACAAACATGAGAGGAGGTGGCAGACCATGTTCCAACGCTTGCAATAATAAGGTGAGCCCCATTTTCCAATAAGAGGCATGATATGCCCTGATAGTCACAAGAAAACCCAGGACAAAGTGGGTTCCACTGACCAGAACCTCCTTTGTTATTTCCCGAGGAAGAAGAAGAAGGAGAGAAAAGGGAAGGTGTTGATTATGAGAGCTTAATTTAATCCAGACATTTTAAATGAACCATCTCTATCCATTTGTGAAGTAGATAATTATCATTTTGTAGTGAGAAAACTGAGGTGCAGTCAGGGTAAGGTCATCAGGAATCAAGGGTGGGGCTATGGCTTGTATTCCCTGGCCTCTAAGCTAATGCGCCATTGATTAACCCACACTGTCTCTGAGTAAACCAAAGGACTTGTCTACTATGCCTACTTCTCTACGATGGGTTTAGAGGGATCACAGGACAAAAAGAGCATGAGGGAAAGGCACTGCCCTGAGGGACTGATAGACAGATGTGAAGGACTCTGGGAACACTATTGCACAGGGGCACAGTGAGCTCCAAACCAGCTGTGTTTATACCCCCATTGCTGGGGTGAACTGCAGACTTTACCTCCTGTCTTTGAATGGACATTGTCCAGTCTAATGAATTCTGATGTCATTACGTGGGGTGGAGGTCAGGACCTCGAGAGGACAGTGGCTGACAAAGGGTCCAATGTCAAGAAAATCACTGAATTTTATAAGCCTCAGTTTCCTCATCTGTTCAATGGGTATGTGGAATTAGACAATCTTCAGACCCTATAGTGCTTTGGCATGAAATAGAAAGTAAACACACTTTATCTGCCAACATGACCAAGAATGTCATGGTAGCAAATATGCAAATGTTGTCAATGTAATTACTTAAAAGAGCAAGTGTCACAGAACCTATCCTAGGAGTACAGAGTGACCACAAAGGGTTCTACGAAGTCTCACACCCAAAACAAATCTGCAGCCATAACAGCTATGTGTGAAATATTTGATTCACAGTCACTCACTTTGCTTTTTAGAACTTCAACGATTTGAGGAAAAGTCATTGAGAAGGCCTCTCTCTTTAAAAATGTATGTTAAAGGAAATTTGAACCAAGGTCTTCTCTTTCTCAGAACAAATATTTCTGGAGCTAGTGGAGGCACTGATAATATCTGACTGACCTCAGAATTGAGGTCAATCTTTTCAAAACCAGCTAATTATTCTCCCTCTCAAACAGGTGGTGCATGCACATGTTAGGAAAGTCAGAGAGCTTAAAGGAGGTTAAACATACAGACACATAGAGATGCACACACAGAGCTTCAGGGCCACCACCTGCAGCAGATATTCCTTTCCAGAGGAAGCAAATCTCAGGCTAGAGTTCAGGAAGACACTACGTGGTGTCCCAAGTCAGGTTGATGGGTGGCATCAGCCAAGCCCAGGTGGCTCTGCCCACATCCCAGAAAGTAGCAGCTGGTTTCCTGCCAGCTAATCCCTGCTGCCTCCAGATGCCCAGATGCCTCCCACACATTCAGGTGACCTTATCTTAGCACCCATCTTTCAGGGTCTCAGACCACCAGGCCCTGAGACCCTGTGCCTACTCACCTCTTCCCTTTGGACACTGTTATTCTTGCTTCAGAAATGATAGAATCTTCTTTCGCAGGAGACCTTACTCTCTCTCTCTCTCTCTGTTTGTTTTTTAGCCTGTTTTTGTTTTGTTTTTGTTTTCGTTTGCAGTAGTGTCTTTTTATCTATGTCCTTTCCAGCCAAGGTGGCCAGTAGTTTGAACCAAAGGAAGGTACAGGGACATTCTTCTACCAACAGGGACCTTGGTTTCCTCAAGAGTCACAGACACCATAACAGACCCTGAAACGCAGGCACCAGTCAGGGAATGGAAAGCAACTCTCTGTACTTGAAACATCTGGTCACTGCGTATCCTGTAGATAAAACATCTGGGAGATTGACTGAGTGCCTTAGTTTCTGTCCAGATGTTCTTTAGACACAGACCATTACATGAAATCATTAGTTGCTCTTGGCAACACGCCCAGGAGTTCTGAATCAGGCATATTCCTACAGGGACTCTCTGTAAAGAGTTTGAAGGGTGTTTCCATGAAGATGACTTATGGAATTTCAGAAAGGAATAACAGACATAGCTCTGCCACCAACCTTCTATCCCTAGACTCAAGATCAGTAGCATCTTGCTTAAACCAAGGTGTACAGTAGACACCTGTCATTTTAAGATAAAGCCTATCAGGCCCAGTTCCTCCCTCCAAGTTCCTACCTCCAAGCTTGGGCTGGCTGACCCTAGGCTAACAGAGTATTGCTGTCCTTAGTGGAGGATGGGAAGAACTAGTAGGAAAATCACTTGGAAATTTTCATTGTCTTTATTGGATGTTTAAGTGGACCCACAGCATCCTTTTGGACATGGATGCAAGCATCAGCAAGGATGCAGGTGTCACATGTACAAAGACACAGTACTGTCCTGCCCTTGGCGTTTGGGTGAGTGTGCCCCGAGTGACTGTAACATGCTCATAGAACCAAGAAACATCAAGCTAATTGAACTTTCAAAGGTCATCTAGTCCAACCCCTTCATTATATGAGTGAGGAACTTGGGGCCCAGACAGAGGAAGTGACTTGCCCAAGGTCAAAGGAAGTTAATGGCACAGAGTCAAACCATAACTCATGGCTCAGGCTAAAGCCTGCACCATTCATTGCCTTGCCTTGTATCTGCCCAGGCAGCTGATCCCTATTCCTACTGATGTACCTTTAGAATCATCAGGTGCCTGGAAGGGACCTAGGAACATGGCTCACCTCTTTGCTCTGTGTCTAGAAACGGGGGAGGCCGTAGTGGAACCTTCTGTGCCATCTGCAGTGTGTGTGAGATGATCCAGCAGCAAAACATCATTGACGTGTTCCACATCGTGAAAACACTGCGTAACAACAAATCCAACATGGTGGAGACCCTGGTGAGTATCCCAAGGACTGTTCTCCAACAGCCAGGGGCTGACTAGTTCCCTTGACCTGGAGAAAATGACATCAAATAGTAAAATCACTCAACAGCTGGCTGCTGATTATATACCTGCAGTCTGTGCCCTTGATATGCACCATTATCTGCCCTGTGTCTTCCCCTTCCAACCTCCCCAACTTTTCTTTCTTGCAGGAAAATCCAATTATTAATCCTGCTACACCTACTTTGCTTCACTTTCTGCCCATTCCTTAAGACAGTGTTGTTAATTCAGGCTTAAAGGAACGGATTCTGGATTAGTAGAATGTGAAGTATGCTTTCACTTCTGTCTAATTATATTCCAATTAATTTATGCTAATTTTTACAATAGAGAGCATTTGCAGTAGAGAGCACTGTGGAGGAAAGTGTGGCAAAGAGGGTGTGCAGGCCGAGCCCCAGATGGTAAGACCCGGCCAGTACCATGCTGGGCCACTGCACCATGCACGAGGAGCTTTAATATGTCTTTAAACCTACTCCACGTGTGGTCTTGGTCAAAATGAGGCCCTATTAGCACGTGGGTCACAGACCAGCAGCAGCATCATTACCTGGGAGCTTGTTAGAAATGCAGAATCTTGTGCCCCACTCCAGATTTACTGAATCAGAATGTGCATTTTAAAAAGATTTCTGGCTGCCTTGTATGCACATTACAGTTTGAGAAGCACTGTTGTACAAAACAGTAAAAAAGAAAGGGAATGATGCCAGCTGGGCATTCGAGGAAGCCTGGGTAGAAGCAGCCGTCAAGTGGAATTTTGAAGGATGTCCAGATAGGGGTAATTTTGAGTTGACATAATGTGGATGTAAAGTTTTCTCCAAACTCTGTATCTCTAAACTGAATGCATTTTCCCTTTCCTTTTTCATCTCTCTTGTCTCCTCTTCTCCCTCTCTGCCTCTCCTCCTCTCCGCCTCTCAGGAACAGTATAAATTTGTATACGAGGTGGCACTGGAATACTTAAGCTCCTTTTAGCTCAATGGGATGGGGAACCTGCCGGAGTCCAGAGGCTGCTGTGACCAAGCCCCCTTTTGTGTGAATGGCAGTAACTGGGCTCAGGGGCTCCGAGGTGGTGGCACCCTGCCTGACTCCAAGGAGAAGACTGGTGGCCCTGTGTTCCACGGGGGGCTCTGCACCTTCTGAGGGGTCTCCTGTTGCTGTGGGTGATGCTGCTCCAAAAGGCCCAGGCTTCCTTTTCAACCTAACCAGCCACAGCCACGGGCCCAAGCAGAAGTGCACCCACAAGCAAGGCCTTGGATTTCTGGCTCCCAGACCTCCTGCTTTTGTTCTGAGTTTGTGGATCTCGTGGCAAGCCGACTGTGCAGGTGCTGGGGAATGGGAAGCTCCCCTGCCTTCCTTCTCCTTGGGAGTGGAGGAGATGTGTGTTCTGCTCCTCCATGTCATGGAAAAGATTGGGGCTCTTGGGGGTCACTGCTCTGCTGCCCCCTGCAACCTCCTTCAGGGGCCTCTGGCACCAGACATTTGCAGTCTGGACCAGTGTGACCTTACGATGTTCCCTAGGTCACGAGAGAGGCCCCCATCCTCACACCTAACCTGCATGGGGCTTCGCCCACAACCATTCTGTACCCCTTCCCCAGTCTGGGCCTTGACTGTCCAGCATTCACTGGCTGGCCAGCTGTGTCCACAGCACTCTTTGATAAAGGTGTTCTTTGCTTTTTTGTGTGGTCAGTGGGAGAGGGTGAAACTGCAGGGAACTTCTCTGTTCCTCCTTGTCTTTATAAAAAGGGACCACCTCCCTGGGGCAGGGCTCAGGCTGACCTGTAGGATGTAACTCGTGTGTCTCTTTGGTGGTAGCTTTCTTTGGAAGAGACAAACAAGATCTGATTATTTTCCAAAGTGTATGTGAAAAGAAACTTTCTTTTGAGGGGTGTAAAATCTTAGTCTCCTATGTCAAAAAGAAGGGGGCAGGGGAGTTTGAGTGTGTACCTCTAAGACAAATCTCTCGGGCCTTTTATTTTTTCCTGGCAATGTCCTTAAAAGCTCCCACCCTGGGACAGCATGCCACTGAGCAAGGGAGAGATGGGCGAGCCTGAAGATGGTCCCTGTGGTTTCTGGGGCAGATAGAGCACCAGCTTTGGTCATAATTTGGCTCTCCAAATTTGAACTCCTTCCTAAAGAAACCCAGCAGCCACCTTGAAAAAGGCCATTGTGGAGCCCATTATACTTTGATTTAAAATAGGTCAAGAGAATCAGGCCTGGAGATCTAGGGTCTTGTCCAAAGTGTGAGTCAGTGAGAGGGAACCAACATTTGCTAAGTCTCTACTGTATGCCAGGGATCATGCTTGGCACTTTCCACAGGACATTCCACTCAGTCCTTATGAACCCCCAGGAGAGAGCTACTGGCTTGTTATTATCCCCATTTGATCATCTCCTCCAATGAGGAAACCCAGGCGCCTTCCTCAGTGATGAAATCCTGGGTTCCAAAGGGGCAGGTAATGGCAGTGAGACTTCTCTGTGCTGTTTTTCTCATGTTCTCTAAGTCAAGCAGTTATTTTATGGAGGGAAAATAAGGCCAGAAACTTCTGAGCAGAGAACTCCTCTACAAATGGAAATTTAGTACTTTCTTCCTGATGCCAGTTCTTCTCGGAAGCCCAGAATTTCATATATATTTTAGTAACACATTCCCAGCTCCCCAGGAAAGCCAGTCTCATCTAATTTCTTAGTCAGTAAAAACAATTCCCTGTTCCCTCAGGCTATGAAGGGACCAGCCAGGGACACTCTCGATCTTGATCTCTAGCCAGTGCTTAGGCCCAGTATCTGACAGCCTCAGGTGGGCTGGGACTGAGGAAGCTCCATCTTGAAGGCTGGTCTAGCCCCAGACAGGGCATGAGGGGCAGAGAACCCAAGAAGGCACAGCTTTGGCCCTCAGGAGCCCACTGTATGCTGGGGAAATTGAACCACAGTGCAGTAGTGTGGAGTGGATGAGTGTTCCATGAGCCTAGGAGCAAGAAAGTCTCTTTGGCCTAGGGCTTCCTGGAGAAGGGGACATCCGTTCCTGCTGGGTCTTAACAGGTAGAAAAAGGAAAAAAAAGGAAACTCAGGCAAAGGGATCCATATGTGCAATAGCAAAGAAATGTGAAAAGGAATCAGGAGGAGCAGTCCAGGGGAGGCCAGCCCAGTGCGGGCACAGCACAACAGGCGGAGCAGCAGGGATGAGCCAGGGTCCAGGAGAGAGAGGCCCATCTCGAGTGCAGACTTTGTCCTATTGGCAACAAGGAGTCCACGGAGCTTTAGAGAGATGTACTCAGCTTCGTGTTGGCAAAGACTCCCTCTGACCAATGGGGCTGACTCTTTTACTTTCATCAGACACTGTGAAAACATTCCCTTAAGTGTGTACTTTTTAATATCACATCTCTTTGTCTGTCTGCTCACTGTTTTGTTGCTGGAACTAAATATGCAGTGGATCATGAGACTCGGATTCTATGAGAAACCCAGGGTCTCTGCTTTACCATGGAGCAGGGTCACCAACCCAGATCTCCAGGCCCATGAGGATGGAACATGAAAGGAGCCCACAAAAGTGGCTTCCATTGACATGGGCTCTGGAGCTGTCTAGAAGTCCAGGGACACCAGACTTGATCAAGGAAGGGCTGTCACTTTAGAGGTTCAAAAGGAAGTGCCTCAAAGCAAAGGCAAGCAAAGGAACCCCACGATGAATTTGCTCTTTTCCTTTGATGAGCCTCTCCCCAGGTGTATTTCAGCAGACCCCGGGGACCCACCCACACTGGGCCTGCTGGCCTCCCTTGGCTCCAGCCCACTGCCCCAGCTGGCCTTCCCCAGCCTGCAAGGAGCCTGGAGCATGGGATATTCACCTGCTGTAGGCTATTTTCTCAGATCTTGGTACATCCAGACAGGATGAGGGTGGAGGGAGAGCTATTTAACACAAATCCTAAGATTTTTTTTCTGCTCAGGAAGGGGTGTAATAGCTGGCAGATAAACATGACAGCAGTTTCTATCATTTTAAATGGTAGGAATTTAAAGTGTGACTTCAAGAAGAAAAAAACTTGTAAAAATAAATAAATATATATATATATATATATATCAGGCCATGGTGGGGTAACCCAGCAAGGACCAGTGATGATTCCCCCAGCTCATCCCCTTGTTTTCCCACAACCCAACCATTCTCCAAAGAAAGCAGGGCAGTGAATAGGTCTTAAGCCAGTGCACACAGGAAGAAATTGAGGCTCACAGATGGGGATGACTTCCTAAGATCCCATGGGACAAGGATGTGGCAAGGCTTGGATGAGATGGGGCACCAGTGCCCAGGAATTTGAACATTTTCCTTTACCCAGGAAATCTCTGGAATCAACACCACCTCCCCCAGGGGATCTCCCCACCCCACCCCATTTACAGGGTGAGCTCAGCCTGTCGTGAGCAGAGGAAAATATTATTAGTGCTCTCTGAGTCTTTACAACAGGAGCTCTTACCTCATAGATGTGAACCCTATTTGGAGAAGATACAAGGAAGTAATGAGAAGCCCAGGAACTTTCTCCACTTGTGTGTGTTTATGGCCTAGATAGCTACAGGATGTATCTTAGCTGCACTCCAACATTGCATCCTTTCTGGGGTGAAGAATCTGGGCCAACCAGGGGCCCTTGGGTCTCTAGAAGGCCACAGTAGGCCTTTGTGGGAATGGAAAGGGACAGCTTGCTTTTAGTGCTTGCCCTCTCTGTGGGTGTGGTCTGCAAAGGAACCAACAGACCCTATGCTGGGGACTGTAATGTGTGAGCTCATTAAATTCTTCCAACATTCTAAAGGAGGGTTTGTGATTGTCACCATTTTACTGATGAGGAAAGTAAGGCTCCTAGGGGAGAAACCACTTGCCCACAGTTCCATAGCTAGTGAGTGAAAGAACCAGGATTTGAACTGGTTTTTTCTCACTACAGAGACTATTATTTTTCCACCATTGTATCTCACATTTTTCCCAGGAGGTTATCCATAACAGAAGAGACTAGAGTGGAACAGCTATCTCAGTGGATACAGCTCAAAGCAAACAACAGTAAGCTTAAAATTCCTTCATAGTCTCATGTTTTACTTTAACAATTCATGCAAAATTTGCATTCCACTTTCTGATTTAGCCTGGTTGGTTTTAATATGACTGTATGAATATTTCAAAAAAAAAATGTGCTCTGTTCCTCATGTTGTTCTGTTCTGTTCACCTCACTATGACGGACCCTGGGTCAGCTGGTCTTGAGCTTGACCCTAGAATTGACTCTAGGAGCAGTGACCCTGCTGCCTCCCAGAGCCAATTACAGGCAAGATTAAGACCAACTGACCTTCTCCTAGGCAGCTCCTTTGGTGTGCAGATGCTCTGACCTCACTGTTCATGAGTGGACCTCAACTAAGGTATCTTCCAGTTGGGTGCTGGAAGGAACCCATTGACTCACACTAGAATGATGAGGATTTGCTCATCTGGCGTGGAGAAGGATGAGCCCACAAAACCCTAAAAGGAAAGGAGAGGCTGGACACAGCTGTACTCAGCAGATTCCTGAATGCTAGGCTGGAAAGTGGTGCCTGTTGTCCAAGTGGAGTCACATGGTTGCTAATGTGGGCAAGTCTGAGGACACACTTCATGAGCAGCTGGGGTCTGGAAGGCTCCTCGCTTTACCCTGGCCACATATACTTACTGGTTGCCTACAGCACATAGCACCTTGGAGAGAGCATTATTAGGAAACCAAGATTACTGTGGCACAATTAATTCCTGGGTAAGGCATGGGGTTGTGGTAGACAGAGCTCAGTCTTTAGTTTGAATCCCAACCCTGCCATTTCTTGGCCATAGAGTGTTGGGCCAACCAATTAATGTAAAAACATACATGAAAAAAGGACCCTCATCAACATTAGAAGGGGTAGATTCGGAGCACTTTAGGCAGGAAAACAGGAAGGCAAGGCCAGGAAACTGGAACCCAATGAATACTCAGAACCAAGGATGCAGATGACTTATTTAGCGAAGTGGTCACTTCTGTGACATAGCTGGACAAAGGATGGGTAACAGCTTGGCAGAGCCAGTTGGAGCAAGGGCAAATCTCAGTGTCTGGGGCAAAAGATGATGAATTTCCCTCTGACCCATCATGTTTATTCATCTTCCACTCCCCATTGCCACACTAGCTCTTGCTGTATGTCCTCAGCAGGATCTACATTCCCTCGGCGCTGGTGGGAACCCCTTAGAGTACATAGAGGTGTCAGTCCAGTAAGACTGCTCTACACAACAGAAGTGAGGCCCAGGGAATAGCAGCCAGGCCCTTATCCTGTTATCTCTGCAGGAGTGACTACCCTACCCAGATCCAGAGACACTGAAGGAAATAATTCCCTGGTACCTCACTGCCTCGGGACAGAATGAAGAAAGCCACCCTTCCTTAGGCTGCAGCTGGCCACTGCTGGGCTGGGTAAACAGGTCATCAGCACCAAGCTAAATCAGGAGTAACACTATGGAAGACATGGGTGAGCCCAAGAGGAAGCATGAACACGATACTGGTCCTAAGTCATGTCAACAGGTTATGCTGGGCCAGGATCCCCAGGGGAAAAAAAATGGTCAACCCAACTGGAGGGTAGAAGAAAAAAAACATAAACATGGATAGTCATGTCATCTCAAATCCCTGACTTGCCTTCCTCATTACTTAACAGTGTGAGCTCCTTCTCACTCTATGACCAGCTTTGAATCACAGCCAAGTAAAACAAGGAAATAGGAAAAGTAAATCCAACTAGAAGAGACAAGCTGATATTCAGATTTGTTCACTCCTCCCATGCAAGGGCTCTCTGTTGGAGGTTTTCCATGTATACATGTCTAGAAGTGATAGAATGCAAGACCTTGGCTTCCTCTTGCAGGGATCTGCCTTTGAGGTCATAGACTGTCTGAACAACAGGGAGAGAGGTTAGTGGTGGAGCATGGGGGGAGCTGTTCTAGCCCCAGTTTCTTCTGACACATTTTTCAGGATCATGGATCTGATCCTCAGAAGCACAGGAAAGACATCTAAGCCATATTTGTGCACATGAGCAGACTCTTCTAGATTTTTAGTAACCAGGGATGGGCTTTTGCATGGCACTGACTATACAGTTGTCTTGTAGAGATCAAGCCAGTCTTTTGCATCCCACCTCCAGAAAAGATGGGAAAAGGTCATCAAAGGGGCTACATTCACCAACTGAAATCCACCCATGAATGTTAGGTCTCTAAAAGGAGGCATCAGCACTCACAATGGTAGCCTCCAAACCTAGCATCCTACCTATCTAAGAGCTCAGTGGTGGTCCACTGGGACAGATACAAGGGAAGTAAAAGGGCTCAGGATGAAAGAGAATCTGTTGGGAATACTTTTAGGGGCTGGATCGTTACGGGGCTTCCTTCTGTGTCTGAGAACTGCTCTGGGTGGTGGGATGTGGACTCTGATCCTTGATTGGAATGTTCAGAGAATGAGTGTCTGGTGGCCTTGAAGTGTTGGACATAAAAGTATCAGTATGAAAGCCTGGAGCTCAGGGTGATTAATGAAGTTCATGGTTCCTTAGTGAGCAGGACTCTTGGATGTAGAGGAGAAAGGGTCATAGGAAGTAACCCGCCAAAATTACAAATTGAGTCTCTGTACAATTACTTCAGTGCCTTTGGGTTTATGAATACAAATCAGTGGACCTTCTCTATGATGGTCCAACAAACTCTCAGTGCCCACCCTGTCCCTGTATCTCCCATGGAAGATGAATACTGTCAGGTGTTCTTTGGGTCAAAGCCCCCAGGGCAGTCTGGAGGCTCAGAGGGCAAAGTGGTGTCATTCCATGTAAAATCAGGCTTCTGAGGCATCAGGCAGAATATGGTGTCCATATACTCCATAGGTCTGCAGATTCTTGAAGTCAAGCACAGTTTGCTAGACCCAGGTCACTCCTTTGAGTATAACTAGGACCCATAAGTGAAACTTAATAGCTGTAAGGAAGACCTGCTGTCTGCCAGAGAGGATAAGCTGCCCATCTCGGCAGCTGTCTAATAAATGCCAGGTGTCTCTTTAAAGGGAAGAGGAGCATTGCTGAAATGGATTTCAGGTCACTTCCATTCTAGATGGGTGAGATCTTGTGGAGCTGGGATCACATTTGAACTCATTCATACCTGTAGAGCACAAATCCAAGTAGAGTGTGTTTGGTCTGTACAGGTTGAAGCCCCCTGCTCCCCCGTCCAAGTCTCCTCACTGAGCAGGCCAACATGCTGTTGTGGCTGCATATACTGGGCTGATCCATTCTGGTTATCACCAAACAGCAAACCATAGGGAACAGCCGCTTTGCCATAGACCCAGTACCCACGTAGATCTCTGATGAGAGCAGCCATAACTCAGACCCACTGACCAACAGGGCCATGAGTGACAGCCAGAACCAGTGAAGGTCCAAGCAGGACACAGACCAGGGCTTTGCTTGCCATATACATTATCTCCAGAGGTTATTTCTACCCCACTCCCTATTCAAGGCCTGTTGGAGCAGATTGCAAAAGCAAAAGCACAGTAACTCAATTTACACGTGATTACAATCATTTCCAGTGCACACATTTCATCACCAGGTGGATCCTGAGCTAGCCCATGTAAATCCAGGTTAACCCACATTGGTAATCAGACTCAAAAGCACTTTTCACCCTACATTCTACTAGCCAATCAAAGACAAAGAGTTGTGGCCTCTACCATTGCCTTGGCTTCTGAACACCCTCACAGGCTATCCCAAGGTTCCCGCTCAACTCCAGGGAGGCTGACATCTTCACATCCACTGGGCATATGATATTGCATGAGACCAAAGTCTCCACATTGTTTGCAGCCTCCTCCATGAATCCCAATGGCCTGCACTTGTACAGTTTGGGTGTTTGATAGATAAAGCACGTATGAGAAGAGAAAACAAAATAAATCAACTTTTTAAAAAAGCCAGCACTGTGCTGTCAATGTTTTTTTTTTTCTTTTCAATTCTAGCTTAAAAAAGCAGAAGGTAAATAATGTCAGGTCAATGAATATCAGATATATTTTTTGACTGTACATTACAGTGAAGTGTAATCTTTTTACACCTGCAAGTCCATCTTATTTATTCTTGTAAATGTTCCCTGACAATGTTTGTAATATGGCTGTGTTAAAAAAATCTATACAATAAAGCTGTGACCCTGAGATTCATGTTTTCCTAAGATATTCGTACTGGTGTCTTCCTGAGGTTGGGTAGGGATGAGGTGGGGACAAGCTGAAGGAGGAGGAGAAAAAAAATATTATCAGCTAGATTTCTTTATATTTAAGTTAATCTTTACATCACAGGAAATACGTATTATTCCCTCTTTGCAGATGAAAAAGTTGAGGCTCAGAAATATCAGGGGATTTTCCATGACTGCACATTGAGCTAGTAAAAGGGTTGGGTGTAAAGTGGTGTTTCTCAAGTGTGGTTCATAGAGCACTGGCATCAGAATCACTGTGAAGTTTGTTACACATACAGATTCCTAAGCCCAGAGAATCACAATTTCAGGGTCTGCATTGCTAACAAGTTGCCTAAATGTATCAGCTAGCTATGGCTGCATAATAAACCACCCAAAACTCAGTAACTTGAAACAAAAATATTATTTGATAGCAGCCACCTAAGACTCAACTGATCTAGGCTGAGCTCAGCTAATCTCAGCTAGGCTCATTCACATGTTGGCTAAGGGCTCCATTCTAGGCAAGGCTTCGCTGGGGCATGTGAACTGTTATATCCCTGCACCTTATTTTCTTTACCCTCCTCCTGGCACCAAGGAGGTAGCCTGTGCATATGCTCGTCATGATAATAGCAGGAGCATGAGAGAATGTCCAATCACGTATATATTTTGCCATGCGTTTGCTGGAATCATATCTGCAACATCCCCTTGGACAAAGCTAGTTACATGGAATACTCAGAATCAAGGGGCAGGGATTCTGCTTCTTGACATAGACCCCTCTTCTCAATTTTCCAGAAAATGCTGAGCTGGTTGGCCAGGCACGGCGGCTCACACCTGTTATCTCTGCACTTTGGAAGACCAAAGTGGGAGGTTAGTTAGGCCCATGAGTTCAAGACCAGCCTGGGCACATAATGAGACCATATCTCTACAAAAAGTTCAAACAAATTAGCCAGGCGTGGTGGCACACACCTGTAAGTCCCAGTTACTCAGGAGGCTCAGGTGAGTGGATTGCCTGAGCCTGGGAAGTTGAGGCTGCAGCAAGCTGAGACTGCACCACTGCAGTCCACCCTGGGCAACAGAGTGATGCCTTGTCTCAAAAGAAAAAAAAAACAAAAACGCTGAGCTTAGGTATGAAGCCAATGGTGCCTGATGCACACTTTAACACTATAATCTCAGAGTGTAATCCATGGGTCACCTACATCATTACACCAGGGAAACTACTCAACATGTAGAGTCTGATTCAATAGGTCCAGGATAGGAGCTAGGAATCTACATGTTCAGCAAGTGCCCCAGGTGATTGTAAAACATGCTAAAATTAGGCAAGCACTATTTTTAATGCTGTTGTTATTAGAGGGGAACAGATATGAACCCAAAAGGAACTGGGACAAACCAGTGCTCAAACTGAGACATGAGGCTGCCAGCCTCTCAGTTGGATGCATATGTCCTCTATTTTCTTCTGGATGAGCAGAAGAAATAACTAGAACCTGACTCCTTGGAGTTTACTGGTTCCCAAATTCCTTGTATGTGTCCAGATACAGCCTGAGCTGGAAACGCAAGCCATGGGGGTGGAGCGCAGGGTTCACCTTGTTCTCTTGCAGCCTTGGGAACCCTGGCAGAGCTCTTCTGCCTGAGGAACTTAGATGGCTCACCAGGCCTCCCAGGCCACAGAGTCTAGAGAACATGTGCTTCCCAGCTTGGGTACGATGTGGAGAACCTGGTGTCCAGCCGGCTAATTATCTTGTCACCTTGTCCTCGGTCATATTAATCTCACTTAGTCTGCCTGCTACATTTATTCTTTGGCCACAAATGTAATATATGACACTGGAGAAAGAAAACTAGAAAGAAGGAAAAAAATCTTAAATAACTCCTACTTAAAAAAAAAACACTTTAGGACATATCATTTTTCCCCCAAAATGGAAATTGCTTTTAAAGTGTTATGATAAAAGTAGCACATACTCACTTGAAAGGAATCAATATAAAATTATTTAAGGCAAAAGGTGAAAGTTCCCACTTCTCAAAGGTACCTGTTAATATTTTTATGCCATTCCAGACCTTTCTATGCATAAACATACACATTTTCTACGTAGGTGGTATCAACCAATATATACTCTGAGACCTGCTTCTTCTCACTTAACAGCATACAGTTGTCATACTTCCATGGAAATATGCTTAAATAAATATCCCTTATCTTCCTTGACACCCCCATAGTACCCCTGAACTTGAAGCTAAGCTATTTTGGGTGCTTCAAGTCCTGTGATACTAAGGATCAACGTTATCTGTGAGGGACATCCCACCCTATGTGCTGCCATCCTGGAGCGAGACTGATAATAGTGGCACAGCTCTCTTTATATGTCTGTTGGCTGTCCAGGTGGGTCCCAGCCTGGCCTTCCTGTGTGGCTAGACCTGGAGTGTGAGCCCATGTCAGACCTAGGAGCACTTTGATTGGTAGCTCTGGTTTAAGATCTTCCTTTAATTCCAAAGGCTCAAGCCTTCCGTCAGAACTCCAGGGGACCTAGAAGCCCTCAGATTCCTGGAGACATGGGATGAGGTCAACAACATACCATGCAGAAGGCAAGAAGAGGGATTTGATTCCCTCTGACAGGGTTTGCGGGTGGCAAGAAGAAAAGAATAGGAGTAGAAGCAGAAGCAGCTGGTGAGATAAGATAAAGAAACCACACTAGTTAATTTCAGAAATTTTATGACCACTTAATCTTTAGGATATGCAACGAGACTCAACAAAGGCTTGGCCTGACTGGCTTTCTCTTGAAATTTAATGCAAGGACTGAGCCTGGACTCATCATTGACATGCAGTAGAGACATGGCATCCACAGGGAGATGATACTCACAAACTGAACAACTGGAGACAGAGAAGAGCATGGGATTATAACCCCCTGGAAATTAACATAAACTGAGGAGGGCATCAGTTTTCCCAGTCTATTGAAAAGGCATTGGAACAAAATTTAACTAGTTATTCAAGGACATTTGGAGTACAGGAATAGAGAAATATACAGAGAAGTACAGATGCATAGAGAAACTAAATTGAATATATAAATGTAAGAAAAACTACACCAGTATATTAACAGTGGTTATCTTTCATCATAGGGAACACAAGTAATTTTTGTTCTTTATAATTTTCCATATTTTATAAATGTTATATTACTTTGATACCTAGAAAGGCCAATTATATAAAAAGAAGAGGTGAGAAGAACATAAGAAAATCCAGGCAGAACAGATAAGATGATGCCAGGAACAGGGTCATACCCCAAGACCTGCCATATACCTGCATCAAGAGGTTTGAAAAAGCAGCACTGCCCATTTCCCACAAAAGGGGAACACAGTCAATTAGTCAATGTCCAAAAGGGAAAAATAATCCCTTGATCAGAATAAATAGAAAATATTCCTGCTATAGAGCTTAGAAGAAATTTTTTTCATGAGTCCCCTTAATAAATAATGGCTTCAACAACATCCTTCACTCACACAATGGATTCCTCTCCCTGAAGACTCATGGCCTCACGCCGTAGAACAATTCAGTGAAAGCTCTTCACTGAAAGACCAAAATGAAGGGGCCCAGCTACACAGCTCTCTGCAAGTCAGACCTAAGCCAGGTGTAGGTTTTCAGAATCTTAAGTATTATATAAACAAGTTTTCTCTCCTCTCTGAGAACCCATGAGCTGGAGGTTTTTAGCCCAGAACCGGTGAAATAGCTATTCTGAGTTGCTGGTTGAATTTGGAGCTCGAGTTTAAGAGCCAGCTGAGCCAGAAAGTGAATTAGTATTTCCTTTTGAATGATGAGGAGACTAACAGATACATGTGCTGAGACAGAAGATGAATCTGTTTCTCTATTAAGGTGAGGCATGGCAAGGTCAAGAAGTAAACCCCCATTCCAGGTTATAATGAGGACTGACTCCATCCCACCCCACTGTCCTTTAAAATACCTACAAATATGTAGTCAAAGCTGGAAACATGTGAGCACACCTGGCAACCAAGCTATTGTGTGAATCCAAGAGGAATTTCCTCTGATTACAAGACACAAGAAGCTGAAATAAGAATCGTAATCAGTGGTTGATGCTGAATCATGTGTTGCTGCCTAAAAGATGCAAAGAAGCCTCAAAGAAGATAAAGTGGCTCATCCCTCCCAGGTGCCTGCTCCAGATGGTCTGTACTCACTCAGAAAATTGGTCAATCGTCCATTTCTGTCTCCTGGGAGATGAAATGACATTAAGAAAAACTTCTATGGGCAGGAGAACAGCAGAGAGAATCTTGAAGAAATGTATGCTGAGGATTTTAGCTTTTCATGCCACCCCCGGATCCATTTGCAGCACCCCAGAGAGAGGAAGGGAGTGGTAAGAGCACCTTGCTGGTTGAATGCATACAAATAAAACAGATGCCTCTTATGTACCACTTCAAATATTCTCAGCCTAACCTCTTATGTCATCCATGGCCCTGGGGACAATTTGCAAGCATGCTTCTTCAGATTGCATACAGGGGACATCCGTGGTGTCTTTCCTCAGACAGGCTCTGCAGCTCTTGTTTCCTGTGCCACAATTTCTGGAACTATTCTCTGAGATACTCACAGGAACCCACTTAGCACTTGTGAGTGTGCTACCCAGAGATGCGGGGAAGTTAACAATGAAATCTTTGACTGATAGGATCCTGGAGGCTGTGAACAAATGCTTCCTCCTTTCTTCCATCTGAAGGCAGTTCTTAAGTGTATTTCATGTGGCTTTTCAAATGGTCCCAGAACAAACAAACAGACCCTGTAAGAGTAGCCAACTCTACAATACATCTTGTAATACCTCTTTCTCACTCCTTCCCTGACTTACAACCCCTATTCTCATTGCTTTCTGGAATCATATTTCCAAATAAAATTTCATTTAAGGTTTTGCTTTCAGGGGAACACTAGCTGGGAAACTGGGCTTCAGCTATGCACAATATCCTACCATCCAGCTGTTAAGCTGAGATGGGATTCTGCCAACACCCATAGAGGGCTGCCAGATGTCCAAAGAGGCTTTTGATCTAGGGATAAAAAATGGACTTGATGTAAAGTGACTCAGGGGAGAGGTTCTACTCATGTCCTAAGCTCATCCTATGTGTCAAGATGTTAATTTCCTGCTCAGATTTGGGAACAGGAGTCCTGCCATCTCATATTTTTGTTGAAAATACTTGATGAGCCTGCCCAATAGACAGCAAGAAGGATGGTAAGGGGTCCTGTTTTACTAAAATCCCATTGACAGCCCTAGCATAGGGTGCAAGAGCAAGGGGGTGGTTGGCCAGTGGGGTGGAGGAGTAGCTGGATCTGGGATCCATGCATGCAAAGCAGCCTGCAGCAATGCTTACGACCAGTCTATCCCTGGCAGAACATGGCTCCTGACAAACCATGTAGGCAGCTAGCTCCTAATGGAGAAAATTGTGCCAGGAAAAGAGATGGGGGCGTGCGTTCCAGCCAACACTAAATGCCGATACAAACTTCTCCCAGGGTTGATGAAGCTCCTTGTACTAGCTCCCTGTACCAGCTCTGCCTAAGCTCTCTGCCCTCACAGGCTGTCAAAATTTCTGGCCTGCCAGAGAAAAATAACAGCACATCTTAACTATCCCTTCCCTTTTCTGGCCCCTCCACGATGCTCTCTGACAGCCCGACCCCAGCTCTGAGCAAGCTCACACCTTCGCTTGTAAGGGTGAACAAACAGGAAAACATCACCAGACACATGAAAAGATGCAGGAGTTCAAAAGCAGAGGTTCACTTTTAGGAATGAGAGAATGTGCCTGCCTATGAAATCAGGTCTCTGCCAAAAAAAAGAAAGACATTTTACAATGAATCTCCACAGATGCAGAAAAACACTAGATTTTCTAAATACAAGAAATTTTTTGTTGTTGTATCCAACAAAACAAATTGCTGAGAAGTCTAATAGAGAGAAAACACAACCAAAATTAGGAGACAGAAAGGGGATATAATAGTGAATATAGAAATTATACATAATTCTAAAAGGATATCATAAACAACCATGGTTATTAAATTTTAAAATCTTGATCAAGGGGGTAGTTTTGAAAAATGTATATTATCAAAATTGGCTCAAGAAATAGAAAACCCAAGTTGACCTGTTATCAGAGAAAAAAGTTTTGTTGTTGATTCATCTCTGAAAGATGCAAGAGCAGGTAGTTTCATAGGTGAGCTGGATCAAACTTTCAAATAAAAAAATCATTATTATGCAGTCTTTACTATTCCAAAACAATGCAAATAAAAGAAAGCTTCTTAATTCATATTATGATTATAAAGAAATAGCACAGATACCAAATTTGACAGAGGACACACACACAAAAAAACCCTACAACCTCTAAACCAGCCACATAAATGTGAAGATTTTTACCACATTTTAATGATTACAATAAAATCATTAATGACCCCCACAGCCTCTTAAAAAGTAATATACCGGCCGGGCACAGTGGTTCATGTCTGTAATCCCAGCACTTTGGGAGGCTGAGGTGGGCAGATTACCTGAGGTCAGGAGTTCGAAACCAGCCTGGTCAACATGGTAAAACCCTGTCTCTATTAAAAATCCAAAAACTATTAGCCAGCATGGTAGCACATGCCTGTAATCCCAGCTACTCAGGGGACTAAGGCAGGAGAATCGCTTGAACCTGGGAAGCGGAGGTTACAGTGAGCTGAGATTGCACTATTGCACTTCAGCCTGGGCAACAAGAGCGAAACTCTATCTCAAAAAATAATAATAATAATAATAATAATAATAATAATAAACCATGTTCAAGTAGCCTATATGCCAAGAATTCAAAAATACTTAAATATGAGGAAGTCTAGCAGTAAAAAGACATACAAATCATCTTAATAAATACTTTAAAAACATTTGACAAAATTTAATATCAATTCCTGATGAAATATGATGGATTCAATAAACTATTAATTGCAGGATACTTTGTTAGCCTAAGAAGTTAAAATTATTAGGGATAGATATTACTAGAGTTCACCAGTATTCACTTCTCCACTCCTTCTAGGCATAAAGGAAAATTACTCCTCTCACCCTCCTTGTAATTAGCTGGAGTCATGTGACAAGTCTTGACCAATAAGCATAAGCAGAACTGATAATGTATCAGTTTTATACCAAAGTATTTAATGACTGTTGAGACACTCTCTAGTATTTTCTTTCCTTGATTCATCTATCAAGGACGTCCTGCATTGTAGATGGTGCAGCCATAGGATGGGGGAGATTCCCTCAGCCTGGATCACTGAACCACCACATGGAGTACAGTTACTCTTGGGAGTTACTGGACTCCCAGAACGTCGTGTGTATAAGAAATAAACCTTTGTGGTTCTCAGCCGCTAAGCTTTGGGAGTTGTTTATTACTACAAAATGCATGATATCAACAGCAAGCATGTTAAATAACAGAGAAAATCTAAGTGTATTTCTGTTAAAGTCATGGATGTCTACATCCTTGCTATAATTTAGCATTTTTGGATGATGCCAATGCAGCTAGCACTATTAATCAATAACTATAAGAGATCATTGTTACAGTTACCATTGCTGTATAGCCAATTATCCCAAAACAAGTATATTTTATTTTTTCATAATTTTATGGGTCAGGAATTCTGAAAGAGTTCAGTTTGGCAGCTCTTGAGAAGGGTCTTTCATGTGGTTACAGACGTCAGGACTACAGACATCTTTAAACCTTGACTGGACTGGATGTCCAGGACAACTCACATATATGGCTGCTGTTGATGCTGGCTGTTGGCTGGGAGATTCAGTGGAACTGTCAATTAAAGTGCCTTCATGTGGCCTCTTCAGCATAGACAGCCCAGAGTAGTCAGACTAATTACACAGCCCATACCTTCACCCACAGTGAGTGTCCCAAGAGATCCTGATGAAAACTAAGTAACCTTTTCCCACCTAACCTCTGAAGTTACATCTCATCACTTCTGTTAGATTCTATAGGTCAGCAGTGATTCAAGAGAAGAGGACACAGACTTGTTCTTTTTATAAAAGCAGTATTAAAGATTTGCACACATGTTTTAAGACCACCACAATTACTTTTATAAATGAAGGCCCAAAGTTAATACCATCTTTGGCATATGTCTAGTAATGCTAAAAACTATTAAGACTGATAAGAAAATTCAATAAAGGTACAGGTTATAAAATAAGTATGCAAAATGAACAACTTCTCTATTCATACTTGTAGAATAAACTAATGAATTCGTTCATTAGTATAGTATCAATTATATATTAGAAAACATAATGAGAAAGAAAAATTACACTCACAATAGCAGCACAAAATATAGGAAGCCTAGGAATAAACTTAAGAAATGTGCAGGACCCACATAAAGAAAGCTATAGAACTCTATCTTGAGACCTAAAAGATGACAGGAATAAACTAAGAGATTCAGCAGACAGTCACAATCACTACAGTTAACTTGCCAATTCTACCACAAACTAAAAGAATAAGTTTAATTCAGCTTCAACAAAATCAATATGAGTCTTTTAGTAAGCAACTGGAAAACATAATTTTAAAGTTAATGTGAAAAACATAAACATACAAGAATAACCGAACAATTTTCAAGACTGCTACAATAATTAAAGCCACATAGTACCGATGAAGCAATGCATTCTGATCAATTCTTTGAGATTCCTTGTCACACCAGATACTGGGAAGACAAGCCTCATATTTGTCAATATATAGTTTGGATAAAGCTGGTTTGATATTTTCTAGTATCTCCTGATCAAAGCAAAAGAAAATGACAAGGAAAACTCCTCTCTTACAAATCACCAAAGTAAAGTTTTTTCAATTCAGTGCATTTTATTATATCCAGTATATACATTGTCAATGTTTAAGACCTGAAGTGTTCATATTATTCATTTGCTTAATTTTTTAATTACACAAATAATACATACATTCTTCTCATAAAATAATCAGAATATTACCAATAAAGTTGGGCTCCCACTGGCCACCATCCCCAATCCCAGCCACTTCCCCAAGAGAAAGAGAGAAATCTTTGGTCTGTTTTACTACTCCTGGTCTTCTCACCTCTCCAGGCAACCATGAGGGCTGACAGGCTCCAGGGCACTCCTCTAGGTATTAAAAACAAGGTCAACAAGTAGCTTTACCTGGTTAAGACTATGCAACAGGAGTAAGTTACAGAAGTAAGCAGAGAAGAACCAATTTTAATACAATTTCCTATGTTGGTCCCTGGACTGGAATGATGAGTAAAGCTTCCCTCCGATACCTGCTACATTCCAGCAGTCAGTTCCAGCAAGGTCTGTGCAAAATAAGAAGCTGGGTGAGAAATTTTCCTTGGAGGTGAATCCATCTGTCTCTTTAAGAGTGGCCTTGGAGAGCAATCAGCCATCACTAATGGCTCCAAGCAGGGCCTCAAGGGACACCCAGACAGCTTGGCATCCAGTTCCCCAGAGATAAGTAATGCTGCTCTGGGGTTGTGGAACAAGTGCAAACTAAAAGATCCTCAGAGAGGTACCATATGTCCAAACAGACTGTGGGTGCCTTCGGAGGGGAAACGTGCTAAGACAGCTCATGTCCTGCTTGACAGAACCAGAAAGACAAAATGCCCTCGTCACAAAAACCAAAGACAATCGCATGGTATACACTCTAACAAAAAGGAAGATGTTGGCCAATTTTTCTTTACCTATATCACCGGAGAAATAACAGATCTGAAACTAGGAATAAGACTAAACTCCAGGTCTCTTGAAAAAAAAAATTGTTAACTACTTTTTAATCCAAAACATCATGGCTTATGCCTTTATAACCCCAAACAGAAAAGCACAAAATGTTGTCTCTGAGGAGCATCCTCCAGGATGATGGCTGAACCTGAAGAAGTGAGCCTTGGTACCTTGGCTCTCTTGGAAAAGCCATTGGGGCATCATGTAAAAGTCATAGCTCCCTGAGACACGGGCAGCATAGCTCAGCTCAGCTGGTCTGCAGTTACGCATTTCCTTCCAGTTTTTTGAAGCAGGACAAGGAGATTTTAGGTTTTCAGGACTGGAGTGAGGTGTACTGGAGAATCAACCAAAGAGAGAAAATTCCCAGAAACCGTGGCATAAGCCAATGGCTAGGGAAGGGCCCATGAGTGCAGGCCTGCCTTCAGGGAAAAAAAGGGGGCAGAGGCCTCCATCTGGGGCCCAGCAAGAAATCAGGCCATTTGTGAAATAAAGGCTTGAGACATTTTATGTGGGGAAAACAAATCCCCAGAGGCCGTAGCACGGGGATTAAATGTGCATGATGTTGGGAAACTGTCATTATGGCTTCAGCTCTGAAAGCTGATAAAACCCCTCTGCAGAAACATCCCTCTACACATCCTGCCAAAGTGCCCCAGAATGGCATCTTTCAGCCTTTAGAGAGACAGACCTAGAGCAGACAATGGCAGCCCTGATTCTTCCTGATGCCCCAGTGGCTTTTCCAAGAGAACTCTAGGCCTCTACTCTGCAGGGGAAGAAGCCGCCCTTCTTTTCTGATTTTAGAATTCTCAGCCAGCTCACATTGCTTTACATGTCTGATAAATGTGATTGACCTCCTAGCTGACTCCATTCCAAAGTCACAGTACACCCCTCTTTGCAGGCCTTCTGCTTAATGCTGCCCGTAAAGGAAAGGGAGTTAGGGGCCTATTCCACGAGCAGTCTTCTTAAGGCCTGCCCAAGTGGAAAGTGAGTAACTCAGGAAGAAGAATCCTGGGGGCTGGATAGTGCACCCTACCTGCGGATACCTTAGGGGATATCAACATCATCTGACCCTTCCCCTGCACTGGGCCAGGGCACCTCCCTGATGGGACCTCTGTCAGCCAACCCCCAGGGCTGAGGCTTTCTGCTGGCGTGGTGTGTTCATCACAAAAGGTAAAATTAACATGCATCAGAAACTGATGTCACGCTAGGATTTTTTTAAATGCAGTTTTTTTGCATCAGGCCTGGAGAACATGTCAGTGGCAACACTCCAACAACGCAAGCGTGCAATTCCAGGTGGGGAAGCATAGCCCTGGGAGGCTTAACCATGAACCCAGAAGCATCCCAGGGTGAGATTTTTCAAAGAACTAGAAGGTTTATCCAAGGAAACCCAAGAGAGTGGCTGCAGAGACAGGAGGGTGGCAGGAATAGTGGCCTGGAGATGTCCCAGATGTTGGTAGGGTTTCCCATTCCTGCTGTCCCAGCCAATCGACTTTTTATGAGGTTGTTACAAAGACAAAGCAAAATTAATGAAAAACATAAAAGAGTAAGAAGTGATAAAGATTTTACATTGAGACTAAAGTAAAAAGTAATAAACAGCAATAAAATGAAAGACTCCAGTAAGAGGATTAAACTATCAACACATTAAAAAAAAATGAGGCTTCTGAAAATCATATTTATCTTATTATTTAACAAACACATACACTGGCAGAGCTAGTGGTGTTCACCAACTAGTCCATGACCTTCTCTGCATTGCCTGGGCTCCTTCTAATAATACTGGGCCCATATGACTAATTCTGGCCAACAGACTCTGAGGGGAGATGACATACAACACTCTCAGGCTTTTAAGAAACTCTGAAAATCACAGTAAGATGCTTCACAAGATGAAGGACATATGGATCACCGAGTTCCACATGAGGCCCCTGAAAGGTTACCTGACCCCCATCAGACACAGGCTGGGTGAAGAATAAACCTTCATAGATGAAGCCACTGAAATGTGAGGGTTTACTTGTCACCACCACATACCTTGACTAATACAAATGCTTATAATTCACTAATTTAATCCTTCTTACAACACTATGATATAGGTTCCATTATTATCCCCATTTGAAATCTGGGGGAACTGAAGCATGAAGAAGCTAAGGAACTTAATTTAGATCACACAGTTGTTAAGTAGCAAACCTAGAATCCAAATCCAGGCAGTCTGTGTTCTTAACCATTATCACATGCCGGTTCTCACAAATAAAGCATCTTAAAGTAAAATGCAAGGAACTTCAAAGGCATGTACCTTCTTCTACAGAAAATTAGGGGATGTTGAAACAGGGCAGAGTTAGAGAGTGTATTTGTCTCTTTTCACGCAGTTGATAAAGACATACCTAAGACTGGGCAACTTACAAAAGAAAGAGGTTTAATTGGACTTACAGTTCCACGTGGCTGAGGAAACCTCACAATCATGGCTGAAGGCAAGGAGAAACAAGTCATGTATTACATAGAGACTACAAAGAGAGAAAACTTGTGCAGGGTAACTCCTATTTTTAAAACCATCAGATCTTGTGAGACTTATTCACTGTCACAAGAACAGCACAGGAAAGACTTGCCCCCATGATTCACTTACCTCCCACCAGGTCCCTCCCACAATACCTGAGAATTCAGAATGAGATTTGGGTGGGGACACAGTCAAACCATATCAGACAGTGAAGGAGTCAGGCAGCTGTGGAGAGGCAAGGCAAGTTTTTTTTGGTTTTTTTTTTTACTTTTTTTTATTATACTTTAAGTTCTAGGGTACATGTGCACAATGTGCAGATTTGTTACATATGTATACATGTGCCACCTTGGTGTGCTGCACCCATTAACTCGTCATTTACATTAGGTATTTCTCCTAATGCTATTCCTTCCCCCCTGCCCCTACCTCATGACAGGCCCCGGTGTGTGATGTTCCCCACCCTATGTCCAAGTGATCTCATTGTTCCATTCCCACCTATGAATGAGAACACGCGGTGTTTGGTTTTCTGTCCTTGGAATAGTTTGCTCAGAATGATGGCTTCCAGCTTCATTTTCCCTACAAAGGACATGAACTCATTCTTTTTTATGACTGCATAGTATTCCATGTGCCACATTTTCTTAATCCAGTCTATCACTGATGGACATTTGGATTAGTTCCAAGTCTTTGCCACTGTGAATAGTGCCGCAGTAAACATACGTGTGCATGTGTCTTTACAGTAGCATGATTTATAATCCTTTGGGTATATACCCAGTAATGGGATGGCCAGGTCAAATGGTACTTCTAGTCCTAGATCCTTGAGGAATCGCCATACTGTTTTCCATAATGGTTGAACTAGTTTACAGTCCCACTAACAGTGTAAAAGTGTTCCTATTTCTCCACATGCTCTCCAGCACCTGTTGTTTCCTGACTTTTTAATGATCGCCATTCTAACTGGTATGAGATGGCATCTCATCGTGGTTTTGATTTGCATTTCTCTGATGGCCAGTGATGATGAGCATTTTTTCATGTATCTGTTGGCTGCATAAATGTTTTCTTTTGAGAAGTGTCTGTTCATATCCTTTGCCTACCTTTTGATGGGGCTGATTTTTAAGTTCTTTGTAGATTCTGGATATTAGCCCTTTGTCAGATGGGTAGATTGCAAAACTGTTCTCCCATTCTGTAGGTTGCTTGTTCACTCTGATGGTAGTTTCTTTTGCCGTGCAGAAGCTCTTTAGTTTAATTAGATCCCATTTGTCTATTTTGGCTTTTGTTGCCACTGCTTTTGGTGTTTTAGTCATGAAGTCCTTGCCCATGCCTATGTTGTGAATGGTATTGCCTAGGTATTCTTCTAGGGTTTTTATGGTTTTAGGTCTAACATTTAAGTCTTTAATCCATCTTGAATTAATTTTTATATAAGGTGTAAGGAAGGGATCCAGTTTCAGCTTTCTACAGATGGCCAGCCAGTTTTCCCAGCACCATTTATTAAATAGGGAATCCTTTCCCCATTTCTTGTTTTTGTCAGGTTTGTCAAAGATCAGATGGTTGTAGATGTGTGGTGTTATTTCTGAGGACTCTGTTCTGTTCCATTGGTCTATATCTCTGTTAAGTATTAATCCCATCTGCCACAATAGGACAAAACCACTAATCCTGTGTGATCAAATAAAGGGGGCTTGGATGTGTGAAGGTCAAGTCTGAGCTCAAGCCTTTCCAATTTGGCCTCCTCTTTTTGATACTCAGCCTGATGT
Organism: Theropithecus gelada; assembly: GCF_003255815.1. Taxonomy (NCBI): domain Eukaryota; kingdom Metazoa; phylum Chordata; class Mammalia; order Primates; family Cercopithecidae; genus Theropithecus; species Theropithecus gelada. The sequence continues at coordinate 60,610,264 of NC_037678.1, forward strand.
TGTAGAAAGACCCTCATGCCCAGGAATCAGGAGACCTGAATTCTAGCTCTGGGTCTACTAGTAACAAGTTGCATGACTTAGACAATTGTCTAAGGTCTCTTTGGGCCCTTTAGATGAAGGTACTCCATCTAAAATTTGGCAATAACTTCCATCTCATCAGGTTGTAGAAAGTGCCAAGCCAAACAAGACTGTAAAGATGCCTTGGGAAGCTGCAAAGTGCTTTGCAAGTATAAATTATTATTTTTATTTGACTATTAGAATTAAGGAGACAAGAAGGGCCCTGGGAAATTGCAACTCCCCCCTGCTCCATTTTATGTATGGGAAAACTGACTCACTAACTTTCCAAAGAATAAAAAGGATTACTTGAGTTATGGATATTACTTTATACAATAATAATGATAAAAGCAAAACATGAGTAAGAACCAGGGACTAGGACCCCAGCCTCGAGCTTCTCAGGAATCACTTTTCTCACAGTTATAATTTGAAAATGCTCAATTACTTCCTTTGTGTACCCCAGACTGCAGCTGCCCAGCTAAGGCAATAGAGAGAAGAGGCAGTAAAGTGATCAAGAGACTTTGAACCAGACACACCTAAGTTCAGATCTGACCCTGTGGCCACCACTGGGTCTCCTTTTTCTCATCTTCTCCTTATTGCTTCCGAAACTATTATATCCAATCATAAAAAACACTGCCTTTTTTATAGGTCAAAAATGGCAGATATTACAATTTTGTATGATTCAATATAATCAAATACAGTACTGCATGGCAGGTATCTCCATTTCTCTCCATCGTTGAGCCACCTTCATGCATCTCATCCACCTTTTCCCTTAGAGGGAACATTTCCTATGAGGTCCCTCAGTCTTCATGCAAAGAGGCCTCTATTGGCAGCCCTGCAGACATGCTTAGACATGCCAATATGGTCAGGCCACAGGCCCTCTGGCTGAGCGCTTTCTATCTTCCCTTTATGTTATTTCATCCACATACAGCCCTGTGAGGAAGGCAGAGCAGGGGCAGTTGTATAGTTAAAAGGGGTAGCAAGACAGGAGACCAGGACTCTGCCACTGTCTTGCTGTGTGGCCTGGGGCAACATCATCTCCCTCTCTGACCCTCAGAGTCCTCGCCCAGAAATAAGGCTATTGGATGAGATCAGCAGCTCCCACTTCTCACTCTGCAGCAAAATCACTGGAAAGCTTCTGGCAAATTCAGATACCTAGGCCCCCTCTAGAGATGCATTTTTACTAGGTCTGGGGATCTTTTAACCTCTCCCCGGGTGATTCTAGTGTGTAGCCCCCTTGAAAACCACTTGGCTGGATGATCCAAAGGCCCCCTGATTCTAAACTGTACTGAAGAGTATGTGAATCCTTGTGAGCTTTCGGAGCTGAGAAAAACAAAGAGGCAGAAGCTCCAAGAAATGGGTCTGAGGCCTCATTAGGTCTTGTTTGGGAGCAGGTCTGCAGAGCCCCAGTTTCCAGCCTCCTGCCATTAGAAGGATGCCTGGGCTCTATCAGGGCCCAGCTGGAAAGGCCATTTCGTTTGGAGAAAGATTTCCTCTAGGTGCCTCTCAGAAGCCTCCTTCACTGATCCAGGGAACTAAGGCTTTTCATTTTAATTAGCAAATTCTTGTCGCTGCCTTTGGAAATGAGCCTCGATTCTCATTTTCCTTACAGACTCTCCTCAGCTGAGATGGTGAAGGAGGGGCTGGAAAGGTGACAAGGGAGCTGTTGTCTAGAATAATTTATGGGCTGGTGGGGGGCTTGAAAAATATGAGAGTGGTTGAGATTACAAGGAACCAAATCATATACTTAAGGAAATGGCTTCATGGCTTTGGGACACGGTGACTCCAGTTAGTGCCTCTTTGCAGAACTGCATGCACTGATGTGATGAGGAAGACGAGGCGTTATTAAGCCCACCTGGGTTCCGGGGGCCCAGTGGATAGATGTGTCACATCTTGAACTAAGAGAACCTTTTTAGGAGGAAAAAGCACACTTTTGACAAAATACCCTGTAGATGTAGAGAAATGGAAGATGGTATTTGTCTAATGCATAATGTATAAGCCTGTGAACTCTCAGAGCTGGGAAGAGTGCTCTCATTGGTCATCTCATTAGTACCTGGTGCACTGGAGAGAAACAGCCTTCCTAGAGTGTCTTAGGCCACAGGAAGCCCCTGTCTCAGGTATTCAGCAGGAGGGAGAGGCTGTTCGTGTGACTCCATTTCCAAAGTTATATCTTGTTTTGACATGCAATGTAAATAGCACACTTTCTGGAATCATCCTTAGCATCTCTTTTATGACTTTCCCTAATTGTTTGATTTTTTCCAAAATAGAGAGAAATCTTTATCTTAATGAGGGCTATAAAAAAGTGAGGACAGGCTGGGCATGAGGGCTCATGCCTATAATCCCAGCACATGGGAAAGCCAAGGTGGGAGGATCACTTGGGCCCAGGAGTTTGAGACCAGCCTAGGCAACATAGCAAGACCCAATCTCTACAAAAAATACAAAAATTTTCCAGGTGTGAGGTGCGCATCTGTAGTCCTAGCTACTCAGCAGGCTAGGGTGGGAGGATCCCTTGAACCCAGGAGTTCAAGGCTGCAGTGAGCTATAATTGCACCCCTACATTCCAGCCTGGGTGACAGAGCAAGACCCTGCTTCTAAAAACAAAGGAAAAAAAAAAGGCAAGAACAATTGGAAACATTCTTAAACAATTAGCCAGACTGGTGAAAGGACCACAAGGAAAGATTATTTGCAAATGTCTTAGAGTTCATCTACTCAAACCTCTCAGAGGGAAAAGAAGATGGGGAAGATATAGGCCAGGGTCGAAAGTATGGCTCACAAACCCAACAGGATGTGGTCTCCCTTCTCACAATCCCTTCCCTGCTGTACCCTTCAAACTCTGTGATCCAGCCACACTGAGCTATTTGTACACCATCCCCCGCCGCCCCCACCAATAACATGTATCACCCTGTCTCTAGACCTCACACCCACCAGGCTCCTCTACCAGAATATTTGCTGGTTCCAGGTCCTTCCCACACCCCTCCTTCTTTCTTTAGGTAGACAGGCACTTGGCTAAGTAGGACAGTGTTTCAAGACTCAGACCACTCCTCCAGTAATTATTGAATACCCATATATGGTAAACAAAACCTTCATGGATGGGCCTGTCTTCATGGTGTGAGGGAGGCAGATAAACAATAAAATGACTGCACAATTGCATGTATAATCATTCCACAAATAAGTGCTTGGAAGGCAAGATCTATGGGGCTAGAAGAGTGTATGAGGAGAATTTGGCCTGGCGGGACATGTCTAGGAAAGCTTCCCAGAGGAAGGGATGATTGAGCTGGGATCTCAGTAACCGAAGGAAATCAAGAATGGATGGGGAGGGTCCATTTGGAAGTCCAAAGAGACATCCTCCAAGAATTCTTCTGCTCTTTCCTGTGTTAGGCATTACTTCAGGTGACCATATTTCTTAGTTTGCCTAAGACAGCCCCAGATTATCCTTATTGTTCAGGGTTTAGCATTTGTCCCAAAGATGTACCAATCTGGATGATAAATTGTATGATCATTCTATGAGTGATGCTCTTATCACACTTCATTGTTTTATTCATACACCTGTCTGCCTGCCACACAAAGGCATGTGTGTACACACACACATACACATACCCCACATGCACTCATATCCACACAGGGATGCAGAGCATTCTTGCAACATCAAATTCCATTCTTATTCATCCTTTGCTGCCCTGCACATAACACAGTACTGGCATATGCATAAAGAAGGTGTTTGGTGAATGGTTTTTGAATAAATGAATAAAGGGTACAGGGATACAGCCTCCAAAGATGCTTAGACCTCCCAAGCCCTCCATCTCACCTCACTTATCTACTTTTCATGCCTCCACAGTGCTCCAAAGCGTATGTGGTGAATGTTTTGGGTTTGTCCAAGGGCCAAAAGATCCAAAATATAAATTTTTTTCCACAGCCTGACTTGGCCCTATAAGTTGACAAAAGTGTCATCTCATTAGAGGTTATTTGAATAGAAATTACAGGCTTGTTTTCTGAGTGTGGATTTGAGAGCACTTCATAAGACAATTACTGCTGAATATCTGAAAAGAAACACCCTTATCGGCTTCTAAAAGCCCATCTCAGGTCAAACTAACCTAAATTCCTCTCAATACAATTAGAACTTCAATAAGAATGAGAAAAACAACAAGATTCCAAGAACACCAGGACCTCAGAGGAATGATAAATAGCACTATTGGAGGACTAAGAGGGGACAGCAGAGAGTGGAACATTCCAGAAGGCAGCATGTCACATGTGGTGCACAAACCCACCCACGCTTTGATCAGGAGTGATCAGCTAGCCTCCCTACAAAAGAACAAAGGAGTCGACCCCCATCAGCTGGCCTGCCCAGAAATTACACTCCCACTTTTCTGCCCTTTCTGGTTCCACTGAGGATCAAGAACAGGCACCTGTTCCAGTCCAGTTGGAGCTTCCAGGCCTGCACAAATGCAGTTCCTCCTGTTCTGAACTTCTTTTTTCCTTTCTGCACCTCTTCCTATTCCTATTCCTCTAGCATGCCTTTCTATTCCTCTCATTCCCCCCATGGCCCTCCCTTTGTCTAAGTCCTGGCACCATCTCCCCAGGGAAGACAAGAGGAAATAAGAGTGTGTCAGTGTAGGCTGCATGGGACCTCTTCAGGGGGTGTCACTTGCCCCACAGTTTACAGAAATGGTACCCTGCCCCATCTCCCCAACCCCATCCTTTGCCCCCAGAACTCAAGCATTCAAATCTTTTTTGTTAGCTCTTAGAAAAAAAAACAAATACTGCTGGCCTGGCTGCTCTTGCAGCTCTGCCCCCTCTCTCCATTCTTGCCTCCTCCCCTAGACTCTGAGAATCTTGAAAGCTAGACCGGAATCGAGTCTTCCTAATATCCATGTTAGTCAGCAAAAGATTAAGTCATCAAAAGAATGCACAAGTTTGAAACAAGAATGGAAAGAGGTGATAAACCAAGTTCTTGATCCAACCTGAAGGAGAAAGTATCACAAAAATTGGGGGGAAACTTTCCTACGATTTAAGAAATTCCTTTTGATTTGCTTCATGAAAAAATAAAAGGTGGCCAGAAGATGGTGATGCTGGAGGCTCACCTGTACTGCCACGTTAAGCACACCTGCTCATTGGAATACTCAGGAAAAGCAATGTACCTTGTGTTGGGGAGAACTTCTTTAAAACGATTCCCTTTCTATAGTGTATATCTCTAAGTGGCCTTGATAGGGGGTCAGAGGAGGATGGTCATGGAGAGACAGACTCACCGTTCATCCAGGTGACAGCTATCAGTCAGTCTATGCCCCTTGCTACCCAGAGTCCACAAGAAGGATGTTATGGACACTGCCTTAGAGGGCACCTATTCTGCATATCAGGTGAGTGAGCCGTGACACTGGTAGAGAGCTGAGTAGACCTTCTATGAACAGGCTGGAATCCCAAAGGGAAAGAAGGAATGTGTTTGGGATTGGGGAGCTGGAATGGAAGGTAGGGAAGGGGTGATGGAACAGGGCAGCCTTCTTCTAACTCTGTTGCTGCCTTAGACCCTACAAAGGGCCCCCCCTCACACCTCTACCCAAGCATACCTCTACTACAGACACCACCAGAGAAATGGAGGATTCCAGAGAGCATATTTCAAAGACAGTTAACCAGAGTAATCCCTGGGGGCCCCTCCAGCTCTGACATTCTGTGAGTTTAACATGGAAAAACACTCAGCTAAAATCACCGGCACAGTTAGGTAGTGGCTTAGCAATTCCTTTTTATGAAATTACTGTCTCTCTAAAGTGCAAAATATCTACTTAGAAGCTTGGATTCATTCTTAAGATGAGCTGATGTTTGGAATCTCACCCAAAAAAATATAACCAGTTCCTTAAAAACAGTCTACCTCCCTCCACCCTCACCCCAGTGAGTGGAGAACACTGTAATGAGAATGTGAGAAGATACTCTGGACTCCTCCTAAACCTTATCCCCACCTTATTCAAGATAGTAGGCCTTGTTGCCTGCCAATGGACCACAGGACTAAGATTAATGTTGGGCCATGAGAAACATCACCCAAGTTGTCCCCTATTCAAGGCCTCTCTGTGGCAATTCCAGACAATATAATTATTCTCAGGAATGGCCCTGGATGGTCTAGTGACCTTCACTATGTTTCTTGACCAGACACTGACCCCTGACCTCAGACCCCAGGCTGACAACAGACTCAGCCCAGATTCCTGTCCCAAAATGACCCCCAAATCTGATGAAAGATAGACCCCTCTTCCTCTCCAGAGCCTTCATACATCACCATATGAATCACAGTAAAGTAACACAATGATGTCTGATTCAGCTCTATTTCCCAAATGCCAGAACAGGAGCTGGCTCCAAATAGGTCCTAAATAAATGCTAACCGAATACGCAAAAGAAAAAATTAAGTGAATGAATAAGTAAATGGGTTCAAGTTGCAAATGGCTAAGTCTGGTCTTGTACTGATAGGTGGATTTTTCAGAGACATGGGACCCAGGAGGGGGGTCTGTTTGCAAGGTGTCCATCTCTCATGTCCACTCCGGCAGCTCCAAGCTCTCTTCCATGCATCTTGTTAATATTCCTGTTACTGGGCTTAACTGTACAGTGGCCAGCACCTCCTGAGCTAAATAACAGGCAATTTAAAACTAATGAGGTGAGAAATGCCCTCATTGTCTGAGTCCACTGAGGCCCACAGCTGAGCTTGTCACACCTCTGGCATATTCCAGAGAGGGTCCCCAGAGGTTCCCAAATATACGGTGGTATTATAGCAAGATGGGGAAACAGAAGGCATCCTGGGCTCGGAAGGCACCCTTCCCTAAGCTGGGAAGAAGACCAGAGTACGTCTCCAACTGTGTTCTCATTGTCTCATCAGTAAAAGGAGATGACCTGTACATTGCATTTCTAGTTTCATTTCATAATCATCCATGATATTTACAAAAATACAGATTCACGGATCCCACCCCAGAGCCACTGAATCTGAACCTCTGGACACGGGACCCAGAAATTGGATTTCAACATGCACTCAACAAACAATTATAGCCAATATAATTATTCTCAGGTCAGAAGCTCTAATTCAGTGTTTAGCAAACTACTGTTGGAGAGCCACACCCAATGTGCCACTTATTTTTATAAATAATAATGTACTGGAACACAGCCATATCTATTAATTTACAAATTGTCTATGGCAGAGTTGATGCATTGCAACAGAGACCCTATGACACGAAAAGCCTAAAATACTTACTATCTGGCTTTTTACGGGAAAAGCGAGCCAACTGCTGCTCTAATTTATGAGTTCTGCAAGTAGCTAGCATGAAAGCCACCGACATGGGCCTCATCTTTTCAGTAGGGAAGAGCACTTTATCCCTGACTACTGTGTAAGAGGAAAGCAAGAGAGCTCCAGCCTGCAGGAGCTCTGGACTCACCCTAATCAGAGATTGCCTTGGAAATATAAATGGGACTGCCAGGTGGGGATGGCGGGCATCTGCAGGGTTAGCACCTGAGACTGAGGTGAGGTTGGAGCCCAACTGAGAACCAAGCTCCTGTTCTCAACACTACTCCTGGTGAGGTGGATGCCAAGGGCATACACAGGATGAGTTTTGCTCCTTGTTTTTTAAATGTTCATGCCATTGCCCCTCTGCTGAAGGCTTATCTGATGATCTAAAAAAAAATGGTATGGGAAGGGAAGGGAGACAGGGAAGTACACGGGGTGTGGGGGGCCACTCTTCAAAGCTCCAAATGCTTCAAAACACAAGCATAAGTAGGTACATAATTGAACTTGTGACATCACTGGGACCCGCAGGGTGTCTGAGAGGGAAAGAGACCACCCAGACCAGCTGTGGCTGCAGCTGTATGCCTTATAGCCACACTCTGGGGCCTGGGAAAACAGGTCTCATGTGAGTCTGCCATCTGCCCTGTGCTCAGCAGGCAGGACCCGGCAGAGTGCCCTCAGAGCACAAGGGTCCCCAGGCCTTGTGGGTCCCAGAGTGCCTTGCTGAATAGATGTGAGCCCTGGGGTGCTCCCGTTGCCAGGCCTGGTCTGTCTGTGCCAAGTCTGGCTTCCACTTGTCCTTCCATGCCCACCAGGGTATGCCACCCCAGCTGTCCGGAAGCAAACTGCAGTCAGCACCGGGAGTCTAAGCAGATTTGAGTTACTTAGAAATGATGTGAAACCTACACAAACACATCAATCAGTATAATCTGTTCAGCTGGCAAATAGAGCCAGGCCTTGAGGAAATTCCTGATCAAACAGGTTCATCAGGAGCTAAACAATCTGGGAGTTTTGTTTGAAAATTGCTGGTGCCAGGAAGTTTGGAAAATGTGGACGCTCAAAAACAGAAGACACAAGGTCACTCAGACTTGAGAACAGCTCTTTGTGATGCTGCGCTACTCCCAGGGATGACTGTGACTTCAGTCTGATGTATGAAGACATATTTTAATTTTATTTGTACCTATGCACCAATGATAGATGTAGATGGTAATTTAGAATATTATCTCAGTATTTAGGGGAACTTCATCTCTTGCTTCTCTCCCCGCTGCTCCCCAAAATCAGAAGTAGTTTCACCACTGGTTCCCATGGGAGTCTGACAACAACCCTGACTGCTGGTCTCAGCCTGTCGTTCACCCCTCAATTCACTCTCACTGGGGAACTGCCTAGGTTTTGCAGTTGTCTGTCATCTCAATAATCCTCTGAAGGAAGCTAGGGCAATGGTTAGCTGAAGACTAGACCCCTCAAAGCAAAGCAGGAGAGAGTCCTCACAATTGTTTTCCCTCCTTGCCTCACTTCCCACATTTTCCTGTAGAGCTTCCTGGGATCACCACACAAATAAGCTATTGCACCCAATTCCTTGTCTCAGGGTCTACTCCTGCAGAAACCCAACTAAGACAGTGGGACTGCATCCTCCTCTCTACCCTTCTGTCTCACACAGACCTCCAAAGTGAATCCACTGACACACTGCTATTTTCAGGGCTTTGAGGAAGAATCCAGGTGATGACCACTTTTGGTTCTCTGCCCAAAGTGAGTGAAAAGGAAAGACCCAAACTGTGAGCCCAAGCCAGTCTACTGGTCTCCATGACGTTGCTGAAATAGGATCAGTGCATCTCTCGGCATCTTGTAAATAATCTCCAAGCCGTTCCTGGGTAATACATTTACAGCAGCTACATGAGCTATCTTTCTCCCATTTAGTTCTCACCAGGTGGCACTGATGCAGGGCTTTTCTCTGCCTAGTTGAGCCAATGTTTCTCAATAGGGAGTGCTATTTTCATAAATTTGTGTTTTTGGATCACCCACAGCTCCTGGCCCTTCTTCTGACATGTCAGTAAGAGCCAGTGGGTCCCTCTCAGGGGCACAGTGACTGAATCACGGGCACAGCAGCCTCAGCTGCTCCCCTCTAGGCTGCCACGTCAGCCTCCAACTTCACTCCTTACCCTCCTCCATGACTCAGGACCTCTTCTCCAGTTCTGGTCAGTATCCCCGTGGCCGCATCTAAAAGTTTCCTTGTGGAGTTAAAACTTTGCTTCAACTCACACCTAAAAACAGACATATTCCTTCACAAGGAATATTCACTGGGCTGCTACGTGTCAGGCACTCTATTTACCATTAGGGATACAGGAATGAGTTTCATGAGGCCAATACATGGTCCACTGTGGGAGACAGCCCAACACACAGCATGCAGGGGCTCAGTACTCATTGCAACAGAGTGGCTGACAGCACAGACTCAGAGCTAGATTTCCTGAGTTCAAAGCCAGGCTCTGCCCCTTACAAGCTTTGTGACCTTGGGCAAAACCACAATGAGATACCATCTCACACCAGTTAGAATGGCAATCATTAAAAAATCAGGAAACAGCAGGTGCTGGAGAGGATGTGGAGAAATAGGAACACTTTTACACTGTTGGTGGGATTGTAAACTAGTTCAACCATTGTGGAAAACAGTGTGGCGATTCCTCAAGGATCTAGAACTAGAAATACCATTTGACCCAGCCATCCCATTACTGGGTATATACCCAAAGGATTATAAGTCATGCTGCTATAAAGACACATGCACACGTATGTTTATTGTGGCACTATTCACAATAGCAAAGACTTGGAATCAACCCAAATGTCCATCAGTGACAGACTGGATTAAGAAAATGTGGCACATATACACCATGGAATACTATGCAGCCATAAAATAGGATGAGTTCGTGTCCTTTGTAGGGACATGGATCCAGCTGGAAACCATCATTCTCAGCAAACTATAGCAAGAACAGAAAACCAAATACCACATGTTCTCACTCATAGGTGGGAATTGAACAATGAGATCACTTGGACACAGGAAGGGGAACATCACACACCGGGTCCTATTGTGGGGAGCAGGTAGTGGGGAGGGATAGCATTAGGAGATCTACCTAATGTAAATGACGAGTTAATGGGTGCAGCACACCAACAGGGCACATGTATACATATGTAACAAACCTGCACGTTGTGCACATGTACCCTAGAACTTAAAGTATAATAAAAAATATATATACATATTTCTGCCCCTCAGTTCTTAAGTCTGAAAATGGGGTATCTCTTTAAAGACCTTAAAACAGTGCCTGGGCAATGACCCAGCCATCCCATTACTGGGTATATACCCAAAGGATTATAAATCATGCTGCTATAAAGACACATGCACATGTATATTTATTGCGGCACTATTCACAATAGCAAAGACTTGGAATCAACCCAAATGTCCACCAGTGACAGACTGGATTAAGAAAATGTGGCACATATACACCATGGAATACTATGTAGCCATAAAAAAGGATGAGTTTGTGTCCTTTGTAGGGACATGGATGCAGCTGGAAACCATCATTCTCAGCAAACTATAGCAAGAACAGAAAACCAAATACCACATGTTCTCACTCATAGGTGGGAACTGAACAATGAGATCACTTGGACTCGGGAAGGGGAACATCACACACTGGGGCCTATCATGGGGAGGGGGGAGGGGGGAGGGATTGCATTGGGAGTTACACCTGATGTAAATGACGAACTGATGGGTGCTGATGAGTTGATGGGTGCAGCACACCAACATGGCACAAGTATACATATGTAACAAACCTGCACGTTATGCACATGTACCCTAGAACTTAAAGTATAATTTTTAAAAAGGAGAAAAAAATTAAAAATTAAAAGTATATTTTATCAAATTAATGTAAGTTATTGACAGCTTAAGAAAAAAGAAAAAAAATTTCCCTAAATCTAGAAAACAATATATTTTTAAAAAACCAACAACAAAGAGAAAAAAAAAAAACAACACAGAGCCTGGGCAAGAGTATGCATTTGTAAATGCTACCAAACCTTTGGAGGAGATCAAGCACCTCGGACAAGCAGAAGGATCCCAGGAAGTAGTTCTGCTTATAGGCAGGAAACTGCATCCTAGGGAGACCACGAAAGGGGAGATTTCCCTCCCATTCACAAGGCAATTGCTAAGTCCAGCAATGAAAAGGAATGTCACTGAGATCCCCAAACTGGTCGTGAGAAAAAGCCAAATATCCAAGCTGTGCACACAAGCGTCCCTGCAGTTCTCCAAAATATTTGCGGTAGAGCCCTGGGAAAAATCAGAATGTCTGCTAGGTATGCTGACAGAGCTCAGAGCCATTCCACGTGGCTGTAACGAATGAGGCTGTCTGCAGGATGGTGTGGGGACAGGAGGGAGCATCATACACGGAGCATCAGCCTGAACTCTGCTCTTGCCCCCCAACCCCAACTTGCAGATGGATGTTGATCTCAGCCCCTCTTGGAGCCATCTCAGTTCTTTCCTTTCTGTATGGTGAGATCAGCCACTCTCTCTCTAAGTTTCCCTCGAGCTCTGAAAGCCCAAGCGGAGAGTCTCAGAACTCAATGAGATGGGGGCGCTTGTGAAAGCTGTGGATTTCTGTACCCCAGCCCCCCAACAAGCTCACTGCATGGTGGTGCCCAGCAGTCTGCATTTTCAGTAAGCTCCCCAAGAGATTCAGAACACACTTTGAGAGCTACTGCCCTGGGGAATGGGGGAATTTGGTTATTTTTGTTTCTGTGGCTGCAATTAGGCCCTGGGGGCTGATTTCTTTCAAAGCTCCATTTTATAGGAGTAGTTCCAGGTTCCCTTTAAGGAATCTATTCATGAAACTTGCCTTCAGTCTAGCAGACATTATTAAGGTGTTCACAGAAGATTTTTATGATTTTAATTAGAAATAAGAAGTGGAGCCCATGTAACAATTTCCTTTTGACTTGGCAGTCCAGACTGATACTCCCCTAAGGAGAGGCCAAGAGACGTGTGAAGGTCCTTCTCGAAGAGTAAGAAACCAAGATTTGCTGAGCACCTACTACGTGCCAGCAGCTTCAATGTGCATTGTCACATATATACCCTGTCAGTGGACATCACTGTCTCACATTTGAGTCAAAGGAGTTAAAGGTCCAATTCAAAGCCACAGAGCTAGTGGCTATTCCAGTTACACTTTGCTAAGTAACAAACTCGCCTAAAACTTAGTGGCAGTGGTGCGCGCCTGTAATTCCAGCACTTTGGGAGGCTGAGGTGGGTGGATCACCTGAGGCCAGGAGTTCGAGACCAGCTGACCAAATGGTGAAACCCCATCTCTAAATACAAAAAATTAGACAGGTGTGGTCGTGGGCGCCTGTAATCCCAGCTACTTGGGAGGCTGAGGCAGGATAATTGTTTGAACCCGGGAGGCAGAGGTTGCAGTGAGCCAAGATTGCGCCATTACACTCCAGCCTGGGCAACAAGAGCAAAAGTGCATCTCAAAACAAAAACAAAAACAAAAACAAAAACAAAAACTTAGTGGCATTTTATTAGGGCTCAAAATGTGAGTGTCCCTGAGTCAGCAATTAATAGAGGTCAGAGGGAGGATGACTTGCCATACTCCTTCATGCCTGAGGTTTTAGCTGGGAAGACTGGACGACCGGGAGGACTTAATGGCTAGGGGCCAAAATCATCTGGAGGCATTCTTGCTCACACCCATGGGTTTATGGGATCACAAGGGCCCAGTGTTACCCAGAAAATGTGACTGACAAATCTCGCAGAAGAACCCATCAAGCGTAGCTGCTTAGTCACAGCCCCAAGTTTCAGGATCTTGTACTTGTCCAGAACTAAAGGGTGTAGCCATCCTATGGGACTAGACACACATTTACCAAGCTTACAAGAAGATAATGAATATACCTGAATGCCAGTATTTAAATTCAACATGAGAAATGCAAAATAAACCGTTGTCTATCCACAGAGAATCTGCATGGAAGGCCAATTCATCATGATATAATTCTCATGTGACCATGGGCTCGGTCCAAGGGAAACTGGCTATGGGACCAGAATGTGTGACAAGCTGAATGAAGAGGGTCTGGTGGCCTCTTCAAAGGAAGAGAGTCTTGTCACTTGCCAAGCTCTCTGAAAGCCCAGACAGCAATCCCCCAGGGGTAGTATATGTCCTGAGCCAATTTAGCCTATTTGCTAAACAAGGTTCCCTATTTGCTAGTATTGGGGCTGAGCCTAGCTATCTCCTACCTCATCCCCCATTAATGGCAGTGTGTTTGTAGACATGTCAGTATCACCCAAGAGACTGTACCAAAGATGTTGTCCCACTTCTGGTCTGACTGACATGTGTTTAAGGCAACCTCACAAATCGTTGTGGGGTTATCTTAACCCCCAACAAGTTACTTGTCCACACTGACAGTATCAGGCATCCCAAATCATCTCAGGGAGGGCTAGGTGCCAGCTGTCATGGCAGCCCCCAAAGACATGAGGAACCACACCAGAGAGAAACGGAGTCCCTCACGTGCACTTCTGTGGCTGCAGGCAGAGCCAGGAATCCCGTGTGCCCTCCCTCCATGACCCCCGCAACACACACACACACACACACACACACACACACACACACATTCACGTGACAACCTTTTCAATGTGTACACGTAACCAGCAGTGTTCTTCCTCAGCCTAACAAAACAAATTGATCAAGAGTCAATACAGGTCCTAATTACAGACTCTGCACTGGAAGATTGATGGAGGGAGATGAAGAGGGAAGAACAGGCCCTTGATGGGCGCCTATAATGAGGTGTCACTGGTCCCCACTGTAAGTCGTTTATAAACATGGTCTCACGTCTGTGGCTGCCAGCATCCCCGCCAGAGCTTAATGAGCTGCTCCCTCCTGCCCCAGGGTTAATGTCAGAAGCTGATCATGTTTTCTGCTGCGAGAGGCACTGGCTGCCTGATGGTTGGTGAATTTCATCTGCAAATGTCCCCATTCACTCAGGAAATGCATTTTCCCAAAACTCCTGGCAGACATATGCATTGATTTTTCCATCTGAGCCTCTCAACCCCCAGGAAGTGCCATTGTTGAATTCTCCACTTGCATCCTCTCAGCTCGGGTGGGTTCAGGAGAAGAGTGTCGGCAACACCTGGAGTCTTGAGTCCTTGAATAAAGCGATTAAGGAAGGAGAACTGCAGGCTCGGGGGCACAGAGGCTTTCCAGAGCTGTGATCAGGGGCACTAAGACCCTACGTGACCTTGGGTGCCCTCATCCCCAGGAGCAGACCAGTCCAGCAGCTACACAGACCAGACCAATGCAGAAGCGGAGGACACGACTCCAGGGCACCTGCCCACTTCCTCGCCTCCATGAGGTCAAGAGAAACCTCCCCTGACCACCCCCTGCCCCTTTAGACACAGCCTTGGGAGAGTAGCTGAGGGGTAAATGCTGTAAGAAAAAAAATCTGAGACACTTAGTGTCTTGCTAAAATAGACTGAGCATGTAACTAGAGGGATGATTTCAACAACTACCTTGAATTACATTTCTGGATTCGACTAAATTGTGAGGGTCAGCTGATGATTTATAAAGAAATAAGGAAACTACATTTGCTTTGGAAAAACAAAAAGGGAAAAAGGGAGACTTGGCATCAGTTGTTCAGGTATGAATCCTGGCTTTACTATTTTCAAGTTATGTGGCATCTGCAAGTCTCAGTTTCCTCATCTGTAAACTGGGAATGATAATAGTACTGTTAAAAAAAAAAAAAAAAAAGAACTTTCCACTTGTAGAGACATTGAATGCTGAGTTTTACCACACTGGCAATACTAACCAACCGAAGCAGATAAACATCTATGGACTTGGAGTGACCTCAGGACACTAGATCTTTCCTAGACCTACCTGAAGCCTCTTGCTTGGCCAACATAAAATAAGACATTTTAATGTATGGATTAATTGATTTGTCTAATCCAGGATGCAAACTTCAATTCTTAATTAGCATAATCACGATGAAATTTTCTTTCCTGCACATAAAACTCCCTGACATTTTCCCTTCAGGGAGCCACTCAGTGTATTTCTTCCCCAAGTGTCTTCCCTTGGCTGTTAAATAAGTAAATTCAGGGCTCACTCTTGCAACCACTGTGATGGTCTTGGTCCTCCTTTAATAGTACCTCCTTTATTAACAGCACTCTCTCTGGTAGGTAGAATAATTCCCTCCCAAAGATGTCTATGTCCTAATACCTGGAACCTGTGAATATGTTAGGTTACATGGCAAAAGAAAATTAAAGTTGCAGATGGAATTAAGGTTGCTTATCAGCTGACCCTGAGATAAATAGATTATCGTGGATAATCCAGGTGGACCCAACAGTCAGAAGCATCTTCAAACAGAGATGAGAGAGACAGAAGAGAACCAGACAGATGATAGCATAAGAAGGACTCAGGTGACACTGCTGGCTTTGAAGGCAGAAGGGGCAATAAGCCAAGAAATGCAGGCAGCCTTCAGAAGTGGGAAAAAGGCCAGGAAATGGATTCTTCCCTAGAGTTTCCACAAAGGAAGACAGCACTGCCAACACCTTAAAATTCTAGCCCAGTTAGTTTCATGTCAGACCTCTGACCTCCAGAATTGTAATGTAATCAGTCTATGTCGCTTTAAGTCACCAACTTTGTGATGGCTTATCACAGCAGCAATGGGAGGCAAAAGGGAATACCTCTCTCATTGGGTTTCTTCTGAGGATTGAGTTCTTACAGATAAAGTACTTAGACTCATGCTCAGCAAATCACAAATAGTCACTTAACATTATTATACTCATAAACGCCATCAACTTCTTTACTATAGGGTTTCCAGCCTCCTCCCTCTTTGTGACCACTCCCACAACTTAACTCTGGCTGACAGACATGGAGGACAGAGAAGAACTGCCCTTTACTGGGCAATTCCTGTGATCAGGCCTTGAGCCAGGCTCTATGCCCAATGCCTGGCATGTGTCCTCTCGATTGGTGTGTGTCTGGAATCATCTTTGGAAAACCAGAACGAGCCTGGGCCTGAGTGGTTGTAAAGTCCTCATAATCAAATCATCAGCTATTTGGGGCATCTGAACGAGCACACACCATCAATTATAAGCACCCAACTCTTCTCCAAACACCAGCACGAGGCACTGCATGGTTGGCATTTTCTCAACAGTCATCGTCTAGGGAGCTGAGCTGCTCACAGAGCCCAATATGGGGAGGCCTCTGCTTCATCTGGGCTGCTGAGCTCTTGGCTTACCCCTCCCTCTGGGAAACAACCACCCCATGTTGTCCTTATCTGTCTGGTTTCTCATTTGACTGTGACCTCCTTCAGGACCAGGACAATGCCTATTTACCCCTCTGTCCCAGTGCCGAGCTCTGGCATGTTGGTCTCAGTGAGTCTTTGTTGCTTGAAGGAGGAATGAGATTACAAATCATTTTTACTTGTTCTCTTACAAAGCAGGAGCTCTCGACAGCAATGCTGAGATGAACGGGTTGGGCCTTTTCTGTCTCTCACTTGTCTCACTCTAATCCCAGCCCTGCTCAATGCAGTCAGGTATTGTTTCTCCAGCAACTGTTGCTGCAGCTTAAAGCAAATCTCATTAAACTTTTTAATAATAAACAAATCGATTGTCCAACATCACTGTAAGATGATACAATTGTCTTGTATATTGGTAAAGATAAAGCTGGGTTATGCTGTGATAACAAATTAATCCTGAAATTTTAGTGGCTTAACAGAGCAGATGATTATTTCTCACTCATGTTCCATGTCCACAGTGGCTCTGCTCCACACAGTCACTCAAGAAGCCAGGATGATAGAGGCTCCACTACCTTGTAGCTGTACCATCTGGAACATGTGACCTCCTCAGTCATCACAGAGAGGGAAAGTAACAAGCGGAGAACTCACCCCTCATCTCTATACTTTGGCCAGGAAGTAATGTGCTTTATTTCTGCATATAGCCCATTAGCTGGAAATGACTGCATGTCTCACATAATTGCAAGGGAATTGGGAAATAGACTCTTCCCACATATCCATCAGAAGAAAGAAGGGACCCAGCACTGTCTACTTGAGGGATAGAATTCAAGTCCCTGCCTTAATGGAACTTACAGTCTGGGGCAGCGGTTCCCAGATTTTAGGATGTAGAAGCACTAGCTAGGGCTTGTTTAAAAATACAGATTCTTCACCCCTACCTCCACAGGCTCTGACTGGAAGTCTTGGGAAAGCTTTGGTATTTATATGTTTTGTGCATTCCCCAGGTGATGCAAGTGTTCTGTGCACCACACTCTGGAAAACAATTATCTAGTGACTGGATTCGGCCAAACAGGCCATTTCCACCCAACAACCTGGCCCCTGTCAGTGCCATGCATATTCTGACCCCTGTGTGCTCTCTGAAGGCACACATCAGTCTCTCTAAAAAGCCGTGACATTTGATTTACTTCCTGAAAGCACATACCTGAATGGGCTGGTTTTACAAGGGAAGGCCAGGCTGCCAGCTGCAGCCATGCTGGGGTGCCTATCCCCATGGAGGTATTCAATTCCACACTACACGCATTCCTGCAAGTCAGGAAGACTGTAGTCCTGAGCAGAGCAAATTCTGAAACATGAGCTTTTGCAAGTTGGGAAAGAATTCAAAATTGAGCAGATCTGAAAACACTAACTGGCTATAAGGCTGGTCAGTGAGTGAAACAATGACCCAGACGAACAGTAGCCTTCTTTTTGTGTAACATATGAAAAAACATTTGACTTCTCAGCAACTGATATGAGGGAGGTACTATCTGTGCCAAAGCGCAGCTCTGATGAGCACCTTGAGGGCTGAAGTAAGCATGAGTCCAAACATTATGCAAAAGATAGAAATTATTCTGAATTATTTTTAAAAGAGGAGGAGGGGAAAGTGCAGCATGGCTTAGAAATGTCTGAGGGACAGGTGACTGGCAAAAGAATCCTTGCAGGCTAAAGAAGTGTTTAATTTATGAGGTGTTTTGCTGCATGGTATGCAATAAAACCATCTCTTGGGCCTCATCTCCAGGAAAATCTCTATTGCTCACTAATGCTGGGCCAAGTGAATTTTCTTTGCAGGAGGGCTGAGTCCTTTGTCAAAAATGTAAAGCAAAGGGCAGTGAGCCATTCTCCCTGCTCCATTCTGGGTCACTCCGCAACTTAGAGTCTCTGGGCCTTTCAAAAGATCTCTGAAGAACTGCTGGACCTGGATGAACAGAGGAAAAGGCAGTAATAGCTGGATGAAGCCATGGAGCAGTACCAGTTCTTGGCAGGAGTACAAATGACAGTGATCACCAGTAGAGGACTAGGCCTATGAGACTTGGCCTAAATGCAGGAGAGACAGCATCAGGAAGCTCCCCACATACTTAGGGCAGGGTGAATTTACTTAATAGGGCTTGAAGCTAGGGCATAAGAAGGAAGGAGCTAGAATTGAAGGTAATTTTGATTATGCCACTAACCTAAACAGTTGACCATGAGAGTAAATGTAGTAGCAGTAATAACAATAACAATAATTATAATAATAGTAAATATCATATATGTAGGACTACTACATGCATGTCTTGTTCTAATCACTTTACAAATACTAATTTGTCTATCTCCACAATTTATAAAGTAGGTATATTATTGCCCCCATTACACGAGAACACTGAGTGCAGAAAGAGGGAGTTGCTCAAGGTTACACAGCCTGCAATGGAGAGCCATGATGGGGATTCAGGCAGCGTGCCTTCAAGGTCTATGTTCTGAACTGTCTCCCTTTAATATATGTAAAAGTGCTTTATTAAATAAATGTGAAGGGGATGAACAATGTAATGTATCACTAGGCTCCTGGATGTCTAGACAAGAGATATTGAAAGAAAAGAAGTAAAAATCAACCCAAGAACTGAGGAGTTTCTAGGAGATCGAGAAAACTGCAACTTAAAAATATTCCCTGCGACCTCCCACAGGTGGCAGAAATGTTCACCATCCCCAGCATCTCAGCCCTGTGTCACAATAACAATTGCTATTCCAGGCATTTCTCTTTGGCAGATCACAAAAATCAATCAGTCATTAGAGATCGTTATGAACCAGACCAAGCATAGTTTGTACTCAGAAAGTCACAGGGCTGGGCAGAGAACCCAAACACGAGAGTATGGACGGCAGTAGTGGATTGGACTTATTCAGCACCAGCAATCTATGGACAGCAGAGCCTTAGTTAAAGAGGGAAAGCCGCTCCCAGACCAACAAAGGTCACAAAAAAAGATGCGAACAGAACTAAGAGTTCAGTACTAGAAGCTAGGAGCCCTATGTGAGCACATCCAGAAACACAAGAACCAGCCCCAAAAGTCTGACCAAATGTGTTGCGTCACATCAGCCAAAAACCCTCTTGTCTCAGACATAGAGCCTTTGTCCAGCATCTGGAACATGGTACTGAAATCCCTCCTCCAGGTGACTCCAGGCCCAAAGATCAGAGCAGCTTAGCCTTTGCCTGCACCACAGCCAAGATAACACCCCTTGAAGGCACATGGTGTGTTTCTAAGGCTCTGCCAGGCAAAGGAGACACCCCTGCAGCATGTGAGAAAGGCGTTTCTGATGTCTGTGTGTCTACATTTAGTCTTTGTTGATGTATTTATGTCAGATCTTGATCATCACACTTTTCCATAATTTAGGCTGTTTTCCTTCCAAACACACTAAATACATGTTATTGCTAAGAAACTGAGCTCTCAATTTACACTGTTTTGCACTCATTTCTTAAAATATCTTGGTGACATCTCATGGTGAACCACAAAGCTGTCCCTGATGGAATTCCTATCTGGATGGTGAGGGAAAGTAGATGGGCCTCCCTAAGAGCACCTTTAGAGAAGGTTAATCCTCCACAGTCACCTCACAGACAGACATCTCTCTATCATGATCGATACATACCAGGAACCCCAGAGAAAGCCAAGAAGAGACTTTGTTCAACTTTAAACAAGTCCAGTTAAGCAGACCACAAGCTAGCCCACCCTGACTGAAAAAGACCCTAGCAATCTAACCCCCTTCTCCTCCCTGTGTGGCTCCTCCACTAAGGAACAGAGGCTGAACCTGCTCAGACAGCCTGTTTCTCCTATCTCCATGGCTAGGTTTGAAGGCAGCTCTTGTGGCATCTTCCCCTTTAAGAATGAAGCACTGTGCACTAATTATCAGGAAATGCCACTTATAACCACAAAGAACTATCACACCTGTTAGAATGGCTATTAGCAACAAGACAAGAGATAAAAAATGTTGGTGAGATTGTGGGGGAAAAAAGGGAATTTTTGCACACTGTTGGTGGGAATATAAATTAGCACAACAATCGTGGAAAACAGTATGGTGGTTCCTCAAAAAATTAGAAGTAGAACTACCATATGATCCAGCAATCCCACTACTGGACATGTATATAGAAAGGAAATGAAATCAATATGTCAAAGAGATATCTGCACTTCCATGTCTATTGCAGCACTATTTACAAAAGGCAAGATATGAAATCAACCTGTGTCCATTAATGAATGAACATTGTGTATATATACACAATGGAATATTGTTGGAATATATGGAAAATACCTTGGAATATGTGCGTGCGTGGAATATGTATATATATATATAGACACACACACACATATTCCAACAATATTCTTGGAATATATGGAATATACATTAGAATATATGTACCTATACACAACAGAATATTGTTGAGCCTTAAAAAAGGAGGAAATCTCATCATTTGAAATAACATAGATGAACCTGAAGAACATTATGTTAAGTAAGCCAGGCACAGAAAGATGAATACTGCATGATCTCACTTATATTTGGGATGTAAAATAGTTGAGCTCATAGAAATAGGGAGTAAAATGGTGATTACTAGAGTCTGGGGGCAAGGACTGGGAGGACTGAGGAGATGTTGGTCAAAGGTCAACATTTTAGTTACAAAGGAGGAGTAAGTGCAAGAAATCTATTATGCACCGCGGAGACTACAGCTAATAACAAATTGTATATTTGAAAATTGCTAACAGAATGGATTTTTTGCCAAAAATAGGTATGTGAACTAATATATATGTTAATTAGCTTTATTTAGCCATTTTACCATGTACACATATATCAAAACACTATGTAATATACCATAAATATATATGATTTTTACTTGTCAATTAAATAGTTTTAAAATAACTTCATTTTTAAATGGGGACAAAAGAAGAAAGCATGTTGCATGTAATTGGATCCACAAGTAGTCTCCCTGAAACTGTACTCTGAGAAGCAAAGGAAACCACTAGACAGATCAATCCTAGACAAACCAAATCTCTGCAATTAGAAACTCCACAACTCCACTCCTGCAACCCACAAACATGGCAAAGTTTGGTATCTGGGATGAAGAAGCAAGAACAGGAAGGATCGGGGAGAAGTTTGGGCTAGAAGAACTTTTGTACATTAAGGGATCTGTGGGAAGTACCTTTCTAATGCCCACTGGTGACTCCCTCTTTCCTCTCCACCCAGTAGTCCACCATCCAGCAGTCTCTGCTGATGCATCACAAGGTCTGGTTCCCCTCCTGGAACCCAAGGTTCTCCATGTTTTACCTTAGCCTACTCATCTTACTGCTCCCACTCTCTTGCTACTTTCTGGGCATACTAACTGCTGGCTTGCCTCCATTCATGTGTTAGCTCACTATATCATCGCCACACCCTACAGAGTAGATTCTATTCTTACTCTCTGTTTAAGGGTGGGAAAAGATGAGTAGCATGTCTAATGTCACGCTACTAGAAAGTTATAGAACTAGGGACTGCATCCACATAGTCTAACCATAAGCCCACCATACCATGAAGCAAATCATAAGCACTTTGTGTCCCCACACAGATGCCCTTCCATCCCTAGTCCACTTTGCTCATCCTTCCAGGCCCTGTTCAGACACCATCTTCTCCACAATTCCCTCCCACATCCCCCAAGTTGGACTCAGTCTTGCATTTCTACATCATGCCTGACACTTCTCTTGGGAGTCTTAACAGTCTGGTATATAACTTGGGCTTGTTTCCTTCTCATACACTTGTAAGAGTGACTTATATTACACTCTAGGTTCTCCACACATGAGCTGTGTGACCTTGAGGGAGCCACTTTACCTCTCTGATCCTATCTCCTTATTTATAAAATAAAGCCATAATGTCTACCTTCTAAGTTGCTGGGAGGATTAAAGCAGATCACATTTATAACTCACCTATCACAGTGCCTGGTGCACAAAAGGCACTCCTTGAATGTCAAGTGAAATATTATTCTGTAAGGTATAAAAAGGTTGGCTGAGTTGGGTGATGTGAGACAAGCTACTAACTCTTAAAGGAGAGTAAGAATATAATCTACCCTGTAGGGTGCGGTGATGATACAGCTAGCTAACACAGTCTGGCATAAAGTAAGTGCTCCATAAATGTTAGCCGCTATTGCTGGCAGCCACTGTCCCCTCCTGGAAAGTAGCAGCTGTGCCTCTCACACCCCACCTAGCATCAGGCCTGGTGCACAGCAGAGGAACTGAAGCAAACCATAAACGCTCATCTCAACCTTCCTCCAACAAGTGCCTCCAGATAGCAGGAAAGAGTTTGCTGAATGTGTCTTCGGTGTCCTTCAGTTATCTATCTTCACATCACAAAATGGCAAAATCAGAACATTTAGCCATCTCAACCCACAGGTGAGGATGGAAGAATAGAATCCTGAGAAACTTCTCTGAGGTCCACAGTGCATGCATTTCCTCTCTCAGCTTGACTTTCCCAGTAGAAACAACTGTCATTACTGAAACGTCAGTTTTCCCCTCCTGCCCTTGTCTAGCCCCTTGGGTGCCATTGGGTGTTGCTCATAAACCAGGGGTAATGCTTCATTTCCATGTCTAAGTGTGGTGAGGCCACAGTTTGCACAGAGCAGGAAAGGGGGTCTTAAATGAGAGGCCTCTCCTTTTGGTGGAGGTGAAAGTGGTATAGGGTCCCCTGTGCCCCTCCCTATAGTGTTGGCTCTGAGCTCACTGTTCCCTGCAGACCAGGTGGGGCAGGGCCTAGCGCACCAAACACTGGATGGGCTGTCAGCAGCAGGTTCACATCTATGACCTCCTTTAACCCTCACTGCCACACAGGATCATTGCTTCTGTCTACAAATAAAAGTGATGAGGCTAGGGTATGGAGAGGAATTGACTTGACCCAGTTTGCAGTTTACTTGTAGATTCCAAGAGTCCATTTATAAGTAGTAACAATTGATCCATGTGTGAGAACTGGGATGCCTGTTTGCTTCTGCTGAATAGCCATGGAGAAGACATTTCTTCTGGTTATGATGAGGACTTGGTCCTCTGATGGAGGATTACTTCAGCTCTGGCATGCTATCACAAATGAGTGATCACGTTTGGTGATTCTTAACTACACCAAAATGAGTTATTCAATCTTGGAGTCCCACTTATTCTTTATTGCCTCTTCCATTTGATGGACTTAAGAAACAACAACTTCTTTCTGCTGACTTGCAAGGTGCTTCTGGATGTATTTGGAGGTACAGGTTTGTCCTCTGCTCTCCTTGTCACAAGCTGGGTCTCCCCTGCCCCCTTGTAATACTTCTGCCTGGCTCTGACTATGGCCTCTTTGGCTGGACCAGCCACTTGGACATTCTACTCCCTCACTTCCTTCCCTTTAAATTTTTACTCAGCCTGTGTTTACCTCAGGACTTGATCCTCTAATGCTGGACTTTTAAGTGCTCTTTGGGATTCCTGCTATTCCTGACTTTTAAACCCAAACATTATCTTATTTGCAATAAAGTAGAATGGGCACCAACTGTGGAATCAGACACACCCAGGGAGAATATTGAGCTCTGCTACTTACCAGCCTGGACAAGTCAGGTAGCTTCACTGAGCCTCAGTTTCCCCATCCATAAAATGGGACTGAAAATAGTAACCCGACAGTTGTGAAAACTATGTAAGAGTATACATGTGACTGGCACACAGCAATTTCTCAATAAACTCTAGCTATACATTTTACTAAAAACCTTGCTGCCTAAATGAAATGAGCAGATGTGACCGGTGCCCTGACGTTGTGTCCACTTGTCCTAACCCAGAAGTCTTCTGTGGACAGTTTCTGTATTCACCAATGGCCACAGGACAACGCTGGGGAGTGAGCAGCCCAGGAACAAGCCTCAATCACTGAGGGATGGGAGTTGGTGGATAAATTTTCCAGATTCCTCACCCCAGTGGGGCAATCTGAAGAATGTTCAACACCACCACTCAGAAGGCTGCAGTAGGACTGAGCCCCAATTGCCCACAGCTATTGCTCCTCCCTTACTTGTCACACTTCCCCCACCTAGTCATAGTTTGTCCTGTTATCTTCTCCCAAAGAAACTATTTACACCCAAACCCTTGCCTCAAGGTCTACTTTAGGGGGAACAAAGACACAGATAAATGAATGAACTCCCCATTGCAACCTAGAGTGCTATGACGAGCTGTGGCACTGAGGGCATCATTCTAGTTTACGGGATGCATAAAAACAACCCATTCTGGGAGCTCCTGCAAGAAATGACTACAGTCTACCCAAGCACTATCAATTTTTACTGAGTGCCTTTTTTGTACCAGGCACTCTGCCAGGTGCTAGCAACAGTACCCAACTTCTATCCTGGAAAAACTTACTGACCAGCGGAAAGTAGCAATCATAATTATGTGCTCTGTGCTGCAGCAAGCATCTGCTTGGGATGGGGCTGTGTCAGAGACAAGACTGATAAACTGAAAGCCTGAGTGGTGGATAGCCACTAGCTGGGCTGTTGGGATGCTCCAAGGTCTCTAGGCTGAGGGTCTCTGTGGCTTATATATCAGAGTTATTGCCAGAAATGTTAGCTATTGATGCTACCTTTCCCATGGTAAGACTGACCAGGAGTTCTGGCTCTTGGGAGCTGGTATGGAGCTACACTGTATTTTGTAAACAGCCTAGAATTTGGAGTGTGAATTCCAGCCCTAGCTCAGCTTCTTGCTACCTAAATCACTTCATCTTTGTAGACTTCAGTTCCGCAATATATAATCTCTCTCGGCTGTCACGCAAATTAGGAAAAATAAATTATGTAAACATCCAGGGACTGAGACCTGATGATTAGGTGAAAAACATACCTGAGAGGACAGTGGAAACTAGGAAGAAATGATGAATGAAAATTTGAATGTGGACTTAGCAGATCTCCCATGTCCCAGACAGACATGGGCTTCTTGAGAGATGTATTTGAACTGGGTGCTTAATGTAATATCTGGATAGTGGGAATTATGCCTAATCTCCAAACCTGGTTTTAAAACACAGGGTCACCACCCCTCAGTGAACCCGTAACCCTGAGCCAGACTGAGACTCCCCAACCCGGGGTCCTAGAGCTCTGACTGGGCTGGGATTCTGCATGGAGAGAATGTTCGCTGTTGAAGCCTCAGAAGGGTGTAAGACCCACATTGAACCTCATTACATTCGCTCCACTTTTCTTTTAAACACAATGAGTAGAAGCAAAGCAGATGCCGCCTTTTCAAATAATTTATACTTCTCACAGAATCTGTCAGCATAACAAAAAAATCATCCAGTAATCCAGGATAAAACCATTTAAACTACCTAAGTTAATCCTTTCCATTAATACACACACCACACACATAATTGGGGGTGGGGGCAGAAGGTCATTGTGCTTGACCCCCAGGTAGGTGCTAAGATGGTCTCACTCCCTGGAAGATCTCTGTGCATTACCCTGGAAGGAACCCTACATGAGGACCTTGTAACCATGAGGTTCACAGCCTCTGGCCTGAGACTTAATCTTTAGGTATTAGGACAGCAAGGGACAGCATGGACCATGATACGGGAGTGGGTGTCCATTGGGCTGTGAACTTTTATCCTTAGTGAATCCGAATAGTCTCCCTCTCCCTTTTTCCCTCTTTCCCCCTCTCTCCCTCTCTTTCGCTCTGACTCTTGTGTGCTTGCTCTGATGAAGCAAGCTGGAGATGTCCACAATGGTCAGGAACTGAGGATGGCATCTACACAACAGCTAGCAGGGAACTGAGGCCCTCAGTTCAGCAGCCTTCAAATAAATGAATGCTGCCAGCCACCATGTGAGCTTGGAAGTGGATCATTTCTCCAGTTGATCCTTCAGGTGAGACTGCAGTCTCATTCAACACCTTGATTTCAACCTTGTAGAGGCCCTGAAGCAAAGACCCAGCTAAGTTGTGCTCAGATTCCTGACCCACAGAAACTGCAAGGTATTAAAGGTGTGTTATTTTAAGCTGCTACATGTAGGGGTAAGTCAGTATGTACAAGAGAAAACTAGTATACCTAATATATTAATTCTGATAACATGTAGACATAGGTATCTGTTACGGATTAGTACTGATAGGGCTCTGGGACCATAATTAGGACTTATTCATAATTCATATATAAAATCATTCTATAATCAGCAACAGAGAAAGGCAAGAAAAAAATGAATTAGAATAGAAAATGGCATTCTGTGGCATCACAATTAATAGTAACCAATATTTCTGGCAAGTACACCTGTGCCAGATCCCCCCACGCAAATCATCTAATTCATACCATACCTTGTGATGTTGGCACCCTTCCCATCCCTGTTTTATGGCTGAAAAAACTGAGACTCAGAGAGGTTGAGTAATTTATCCAAGCTCACACAAATACTTTCGAGCACCAGACTATCAGCCCAGGCCTCTCTGACTTTAGAACCTTCCCTCTTAACCACGCATTATAACACTCGATAGGCCACAAGTAGGGTAGGAACCTTTTACAGGCTGTGAGAATGAGAGGGAGGATCCACCCTGACTCCATTTTCCACCTCCATGACATGAAGCATGGCAGCTCCACAAAGAACCCTCCAGATCTATGTCTGAGACTGTGGGTGGAGCACAGTGTCCAGTAAGTCTTCAGTGAGTCCCATAATCATGCAATAAGCTACATGCATCACATTTTATTATAACATTAATGACAATAAAGAATTATTAGAAGAATAAAATTAAAACCCCTGAGGCAGAGAGAACTGTAGCCTGGAAATCAATTGCAGTGAAGGTTGCTGAATTTATAGACTTAAAGGATCCAAAATTCCAAGGATGTTTCAGACTCTTCGCCTTCCTATATTTCCTGACTCAGATAATCCTCCAAAATCTCTTCAGAGTGACTCTATATGGAAAATCTTGACTTTCTAGTCAAAACACCCTAGCCCAGATAGTTGTTCGCTTCTCTAGCGTCATCTCTACCCTAACCATACATACATCACATGTTCTAGTCTAGTGGGTCAGGGACCTGTGAGCAACCTTGCTGGATGCTTCTGGCTAAAGGTCTTTCTTGAAATTATAGTCATGGAGTCAGTGAGATCTACCATCTTCTCAAGTCTCAACTGGAGCTAAAGGCTCCACGACCAAGCTCATTCACATGGTTGTTCACAGGTTAATTTCCTCATGGACTGTGGCACTGAAATACTCAGTTCCTCTCCATTCTCTGGGGGCATAGGATTGCTCACAACACGGCAGCTTGCTTTACTCAACACTAGTGAGATGAGAGCAAAAGAGAGGGACAGCAGGAGAGAGAGCAAGAGCGAGAGAAAAGTCATTGCCTTTTATAACCTAATCTTAGAAGTGGCATCCATCACTAATGACATTCATTAGAGAAAGTCTGTAAGTCCAGCCCACACTTAAAAGGAAGGGATTACACAAAGGTGTACCTACTAGGAGGCTGGGATCACTGGAAGCAATGTTAAAGTTTGCCCACTATTCAGTTAGTTCCCATGATCAATAAGGAATCTCATGATTAATAAGGAATGAGTGTCCTTTCCCCTTTTCTGCTTGTTGAGGAGCTCTCCAGGAGCCTGAATCAATATGGGGATCTGTGACTTGCTAACCATTAAGGAAAACAACAATCTCTTTTGATGATCAGTGTCTCTCCTTGAAATAAGTTTGCTTGCCCAAGAGTTCTCTCTATCTCTTCTTTTCCAGGACACTGAATGGAGGAACCATCTTCTTGAAGGAAGACCATGTATTGTTTTGGGATGACCATCACTTTCCTGGCCAGAATGCTCTCCTTCTAATTTTTGGTCCCTCTTATGGATATCCTATCACTCCCCATCCCTTTCTCTTTTCTTTTGAGCCCATGCCTTTTCTTTTTCCTTCTCTCTCTCTCTCTTCACTGAATCAAATTCCAGTTTAAAGAAAAGGCATTCTGTCCTTTAGTGTAGTGGTCAATGGCATGAATTATGGAGCCAGATTGTGTGGGTTAGAATTCCAGGTCTGCCATTTACTAGATGTGTGACATTGGGCAACTTATTTATTTGTACCTTTCTTCATCTATAAAATTGTGATAATAGTGTACACATCTCACAGTGTTGCGAAGATTTACAAAATACTTAGAACTACATGACACACAGGGTTATGAAGTTGCTTTTTGAATGAATGAACAAATGATCTCACCAAAGAATATGGCAGAAAATTAATAATTAATATCTCTTACCCTTATATAGTGCTGAATTATTTATAAAATGCCTTCATATAGAGATCCTCTCTTATTTGTAATGTAGTATTTATTATCCAATTTTGCAGATAATTAAAATATAAAGAGGTGAAGTGCCCTGTCCAAGGTCACATGGAGAATTAGTAACAGAGCTAGGAGTAAACCGGGTCTTCAGATCCTGATTACTCTGCACTATGCAGAAAAGTGGATATTCCTTCAAGCTAATGTCTGGCAACTTTTTCAAGTCACCACATTTCTTATTCTCTCATAAGGGTAAATCAACAATTAAATGAGCAGCATGGGGTCCCTGTTGATGGAGTCAGTTCACAGCAACATCTTTTTCAGTATGTTGATTAGTCACAGAAATCTTGAGATGCCTCAGAGGGCTAGGTATGCAGGTGATTCTACGCCATCATCAATTGACTGAGACATGGGGCCCAGAAGGTGCAATAAAGGTTCAGATTGGATCCACACCTGCCCATCTTGAAGAAATACTTTGCTGTAATTATATATTAGCTTCTTATATTTCCCAAATCTTAATGGGTCTGCTGAGAAATCTTGCCAAATTGGTTTGACATCTGTAAAATAAGGAGCCAGAACTTGCTCCCACCTTGAAAGAAAGGGCCATTTCTTAGTTAACCCTGAATTCCCAGCATCTAACTAGTGCCTAGTAATTATGTGCTCTGAAGATGTACTCATGAATGATCTTTGAAGTCCCTCTCAGATCTAGCATTTAAAAACATTGACAGTGAAGACAGAGACAGAAAAATAAAACCAACTAAAAACAGATATAATAATTCAATGAGATCTATCTAGAGCCATCCATACAGGGGTAAACAGGCTTAAACATTTTAGTAGGTCCTGGGGGTATCAGTGTGTATTCCTATATAGTCAACAAATATCCATGGTGATGATCCCAAGTTACCCGTAGATAGTCCAGTCTCATTTAAGGAGGCATTGGCTGTTGTTGTTTGATGAACCATGTGGTAATAGTCTGGATGTTTGTGTCCTTCAAACCTCATGTTGAAATTTGTTCCCCAGTTTGGAGATAAGGCCTAATGGGAGGTGTCTGGGTCATGGAGGTGGATCCCTCACAAACAGATTAATGCCCTCCCTAGGGGTGAGGACAGAGATTGATTTCTCACTCTATTATTTCCCAAGAGAGGTGGTGGTTAAAAAGAGCCTGGCACCTCACTTGTCTATCTTTCTTCCTCTCTCACCATGGGATGTCCGCACAGGTTGGCTCTCCTGCCATGAGTGGAAGCACCCTGAGGCCCTCACAAGATGCAGACACCCAATGTTAAACCTTTCCAAACATCAGAATTAAGAGCCAAATAAACTTTTTTCTTTATAAATTACCCAGTCTCAGGCATTTCTTTATAGCAACACAAAACAGACTAAGACATCTGTTAATTACAGAACCTCCATACTGAAAAAATAATCTGAAGACAAGATCTGGTAACCAATAAAAGCACCATAAATTCAATTCAACTGACATTTTTGGATACCTGTTATGCATCAGATACTGTGTGAGTTTGGGTTCTCTGAGAAGCAGACACCAGGATGGGATTGGATATGTAGGACGTTATTGGGGTCAATTCCTATGAATGACAAAGGGAGCAAGGGCAGGTGGGGAGAACTCTCAGACAGATGCAGTGTGATACCTGAGAGAGGTATGGAAAGATAGGGAAGAAAGATCTCAGATCATAATGCAGTTCTGAGATAGTATCAGCCAGGCCAATGGAGAGAACCCAGACAAAGGTTCTGTTGGAAGAGCTCCACGCTGGGCACAAGTGGTACGGCTCTAGTTCTCCTGAAATGTTTGGTCTTGAGCTAGAAGCAATGTAGGGGAGGCTTGGCCTTAGCCTGAGCACCATGGACGACCAAAATGCACAGCACCTGGGGCCTGCCAGTCAATCTGCATCAGGTCCTCTTGAGGGCAGTGACACAGGTATATGGAAGTTACAGTGGTCTCCTAAATTCCAGAGGTACAGATCTTCATGAGATACAGTGTTTTTCTTTGAAGAATTGTGTTTCACTTAAGCAAAAAAGATCATGAACAACGATAAATATATGAGAAGGGACATATGTTGCAAAGAAGAATGAATCATCAATCTATTTGGGCAAGGAAAGGAGCCTCAGATAAGTCTTCAGAGAGGATAACACAGCTGTTCAAAGGGTTGAGACATGATAGCTGGGATGGGGTGGCATGAAGTAGATGACTGATGGACTGACCTGTGGGAAAAAACAGATTTTAAAAATCAAACTGCCTCCATCTGTGAAGATGTAGCTTAAGAGACATCCTAATCAAAGTCTACAAATTCATAAAGGGAGAAGAGAAGGTAGAAATGAAAGTGTGCATCAAATCCTACAACCAAAGAATAAGGATAGAATGTTTTATAGCAGATGAGAAAAAAAAAAAAAAGCTGACTTTATATTGAAGGTTGACGCCCTTTACTGCTAATCAAAACAAACCAAAGATGTTGCAGCAATGCTCCTGTCCTCTCCTACTAGGAGAGGAATTGCTTCGTGCTATACAATTTCCATGTGACAGGATGGGCCTTTCAAAGATAACTACAAAAAAATCAAGCATGTAAAAGAGAAATTTTTCTGAAATGAATTGACCAATGCTCTGCCTTCTTAAGCATCATTACAATTTTTTCAGATGACTCAGATGAGTTTGCTATGAGCATGAATGACTGTGGTCAATTACAGCAATACTCTCAAATCCAATAAAGTGAAGAACTATTTGCACTTACATCAAATAGCTCCAAATATCCCACTTTGAAATAGCCTTGTCACTTTCTCCCTCCACTATCTAGCAATCAGTGGATCCTTCTTGCTGCTTACAATGAATTTGCTCCTACGAAATTTGGACCTACTCTCCCTTCTAATTCATTGCTTCTAATCTCTAGGTGGAAAAACCTGGTAACCATTTTCTCATTTAAATTGTACTTAATATCAAACTAGGAACACTCTGAATGAAGAACTGAGGTCCTTTTCTATGAATAAGCTGATTGAGAGTACATGAATTTAATGACATCTATTTTTGCACATGCTGCCTGGGGGATGGGGAGCATTTGTTTCTTGATTCCAAGCTATAGTCTAGATAACTGAGGTTGCTGAGTGACTTCTGGATAAATGAGATCCTAGATGATCTCACCATGATGCACAGTTAAGAGAAAGGCATTTAAAACTTTGTTGTCCCACAAATATCCAGGTACAATAAAAATAAAAGACCTTGAACCAGGAGTGTTGAAGTTGGCTAGGTCAGCTTACAAGACTCCAATTTTCAATGGTAGGTACATTACAAACAGATTGATAGCAAGTTAGTGACTTGAAATCAGCCATGATGTGAGTTTTTCACTGCAGAAATCAACAAATGCTACAATTTAGGGGGAGGGCAGTTTTCTTTTTTTCAGAGAGTCTGTTGTTACACATTTACCAAGCACACCACCACCTTGCACTGTGCCTGGAAACACAGTAGCTACTCTGGATGTGTGAATGGGGGTGTATGGGTGTGTGTGTGTGTGCATGTGTCTATGCATGTCTGTTGTGTTTATTTTCTGTCACTTGAATTACACTTAAACTCTTTTCTCTGATCCCAATCTCCCACACTAATTCCTGCCATTACTCAATTCCTTCCCCACTTCCCTACCCATGATAAAGTAGCCCAGCATTTGATTTCACCTTACTAATGGAAGGGCACCACCTAGTGACAGACATAGTAAAATAATCTCTGTAATGTAGTCTTCACTACAACAGGCCAAATCTGGCCCTCTGCCTGATTTTGTAAATAAAGTTTTATTGGAACACAGCCATGCCCATTCACTGACAAATCCATGGCTGTTTTCACACTACAACAGCAGAGTTTCGTAGTTGTGACAGAGATGGTATGACTTGCAAAGTCTAAAATATTTACTGTCCAGCCCTTCACTGAGAAAGTTTTCTGACCCCAACCTACAGAACAGTTATATAAGCTGCATTCCTTACATTTATCCACCTGTGTTCATAGACCTCAAGGCCCTGGGATTTATTGGCTCCATGACATTTTATGCTCTACTGTTATATAGGTAGGTCATTTCCAATACCCCTGTTATAAATAGTTCTGAAGTGAAGGGATGTCATGTTCACTGTAAAATTGTTGAGGTGTTCCTAAAGTAAAGAACTCATTCCATCACCAGAAGAAAAATGCTCACAGAATGTCTCTGTCATTCACTGCCTGTGTTGTTTGGGACAAAGTAAGGAACACTTCTGAACCTCAGCTCCTTCAGCTGGTAGTTGGAACTAACAGTATTATTTGCCTCCCTGGGTTGTTGTGGGGAACAAATGAGATAATTTATTAGCTAGACTTTCACAAGCTACCAAAACAAGTTCAGTAACGTTGGGTTTTATTACCTATATCACCAAGGGATGTGGTATATGACTTTCCTCATTAATTACCCAGGGCTCTGTGGAGAACACAAGTTCTTATTTTAAATGTGTTTCAGAAAGGCATCTCCAAATCACACATCTAGTCCTACATCCCACAGATGCCCTTAGAATGTGAATGCTTCCCAGTCCCCACCCCAGACTTAGTTGTGGCTAAGAAACAAAGGATATGTCTGGGGAATGGGGGATAAAGGTGTTAAGTGTCAAACGTGGGACATCCCCAGAATAGGATGTCTTTGGCCCCACAGTATCTTAGGGTGTGAGCCAGAGAAGAGAGGCTTGTTTAAAAGAAGCAGGGGAGAGGGCTGCCTAGACTGCCAGGGGAGGAAACTCTGTCAA
This sequence comes from Theropithecus gelada, assembly GCF_003255815.1. Taxonomy (NCBI): domain Eukaryota; kingdom Metazoa; phylum Chordata; class Mammalia; order Primates; family Cercopithecidae; genus Theropithecus; species Theropithecus gelada. Next base: position 60,643,760 of record NC_037678.1, read on the forward strand.
ATACCCCCAGGAGAAGAGCTGAGTAGCAAAGTGCACACCCATGAAGGTGGGAACATGACCCTCAGGGATATGGCTCCTCTGGTCTCCAGCAAGCCCCAGGGTCAGCTGTTCCCAGCGCCATCTCTAGGGAGGGTGCCCCGAGAGGGCCGGGTTCTACTCTCCTTTATGCCAATTGTCTTTGGCATCTCCACCTTCCTTTGTCCTTGCCCCTCTCATCCCGTGCGCACATGCACACATGCGCGCCCCACACGCACACACATGGCACACATTGTAAGTGCCCCCACTGATGATCCTTCAGCACTCCCCATTCTCATGCCCACAGACTTGACTTCCCACTGAAAACACCTGCAACTCTGCCTGCTTGGCCCTCTGAGCAGGCTGGAAGCATCAGAGTTCATACCTCCCACCAGAGCCTAAGGGCAGTTGGTGGATAAACACCCCTGCTCTCTTGCCTCTGAGAGTAACTCTGAGGTATAGCACACAGTCTCCCAGAGGTTTTCTGAAGTATTGAGCCCCATTTCCCACAGCAGTAACCTGCTGAATGAGCTACCTGTATTGGCTTGCTTTATTTCCCTTTTTCCGCACGCATGCACTGGTGCTTCCTGGAATCGCTACCCAAATAAACTGCTAGCACCCACTTTCTTGTTCCATGGTTGCTTCTAGAGTGTCCAATCTAAGACATCCTGCTATGACTATCTACTTTTTCCCAGGCTCTCTACCAAGAAACTCGTAATACAAAAGAGGAAAACAAACTCTTTATGGTGGCCTATAAGGCCCAGCCTGGTCTGGCTCCTGCCTCCCCTTGTGATCGCACCTCCAATCACTCCCTGCTCCCTCACTGTTCTTTAGCCACACGAGCACCTTTGCAGTTCCTCCATCATCCCAATCTTATTTGGCCTCAGGACTTTTTCTCTGCCTGAAACAACCTTATCCCATCCCTTGACCTAGGTGACTTTTGAGCCTTCAGATCTTACCTTAAATGTTGCACCCTCAGAGAAGTCTTTTTTAACCACCTTACCTAAGTAGGACTCTCCCTTCATCCTCATTATTCTATCTAAATATTTTATTCATTGACTGATTTAACAGCATCCACAACAATTAGTAATTGTGAGCTCCACTGTTTGTTTACTTCTTTTATGACTATCTTCCTTTCTAGAATGGGAAGGGGCAATATCTGATTTACTTTTGTATTACTAGTGCCAAGCATAGTGCCTGGAATGTAATAGGCATATAATAAATATTTATTAGATCAATGGATGGATAAAGTTCAGAGCTAATACTTTTCATCTTCCAATATCGTTATTTGTGTACTCGCCTTGACCTCACCAAACACTCACAAATGTGATTACAATCTCCCTGGGGGTATGACCATATTTTTTGTGTCCCCAAAGAACTTTAAATAGATCAATTAATCAAATCCTATTTCTTGAGGCCAGGTGGGGTGGCTCGCGCCTGTAATCCCAGCACTTTTGGAGGCCTAGGCAGGAGGATCATTTGAGGCCAGAAGTTTGAGACCAGCCTGGGCAACATAATGAAACCCCATCTCTACAAAAATACAAAAATTAGCTGGCCATGGTGGTGCATACCTGTAGTCCCAGCTACTCGGGAGGTAGAGATTACAGTGAGCCGAGATCACACCACTACACTCCAGCTTGGGCGACAGAGCGAGACTGTGTCTCAAAAAAAAAAAAAAAAAAAAATCCTATTTGTTGACAGGACAAATGGAAGAAGAAAAATAAATAATTCAGAAGTCCCTAGTCCTGTATCTTCCTTTTGCACCATTCTATGACTGTGGAAGAGGAAGTATCTTCTGCAACTCAGTTTCATTATCCATATAATAAGCACAGGAATCCCAATTCAATCTCACACAGATTGTGTGTGTGTGTGTGTGTGTGTGTGTGTGTGTGTGTAAGGACCTTATAAACTGCAAAGCACCTTTGAAAATCTTACTGAATTCCCTTGTGAGTTTCTGCGAATTGCCACGCCAATCCCTTGCTGTCAATGTGGCAAGTAGCAACACTCTTTTAAGCCCTGAGAGTTTGCTTAGTTACTAACAGTTCCCCATGTACTGCATGTTCCCAAGTGCACTTGAGGAAGGAAGCCAGAAGAGAAGCCGCTTAAACCAAATGAGGCCCGTCACACGTGGGTTCTTTAATTGCTTACAGCTGGATTCACTAAACCCGTCTCCTGGTGGGTTGTTTCAGGACACTGGACAGCTCCAGACCCACAGCAGAGCCTAGAATGAGCTCGGAGAAGGCATCTTTGTCCAGGGTATGATGTGATCTTGGGAGAGCCCCCACTTGATGAGATATGTAAGTATAAGTTCTGCAGAGTGAGGCAAAGGACAACAGAGTTGCTAGCTGACCTCACTTTTGCATGCAATGAATCCAGGAAAGGCCAATGTGTGAGTGAAGTGGAAAGGATGGAAAACTATATATAGGCACATGAACCTCAAATTTTGTTCAATTTCTCACTCATCTGAGAGATTAATTCTAGGACACAAAAGCATAGAGATTTGTGTCAAGGAAGATCTCAATGACCTCTTGAAGTTGGAATTCATAGAATTTTCATTCAGAGTCAGAATGAGGAGAGAAAGTATGGCATTTGGTGCCCAATAATTCTGAGTTTGAATCTTTCCTCCACACAACTAGCCATGTGATCTGGCAAATTTTCCACCTCTCTGAACTCGGATCCCCCATCTACACAGCAGAGGTAATAATACCTGCATTATTAAATCACTGTCTTCAATTCTTCTCCCTTTCCTGTACCTACTCCCTTACCATGGCCTCATCAAGAGTAAAGTTCTCTGCCCTTTTTATTGGCCATGTGACTTGTTTGGCCAATGATATATGAATGGAAGTACCATCAACACAGGATGAAAATATCCTGGCTGACTGAGAACAGAAGGAGAAGAGAGACCAGACCATACCAGCCATGTCACAGACTTGCAGTGAGAAAGCAAAGCTATTCCAATTAAAAACTAGGCTTCAACAAGTCATGCTCCAGCCAATCCAGAAACATGTGAGTCATAAAAAACCATTGCTTTAAAACACTGAATTGTGAGGTTGTTTGCTACAGGGCAATAGCTAACGGATTCCACAGCCAATAATATCTACCTCTCAGGTTGGTCACACAAATTATGTTGGATCATGTGTGTAAGCTTTGAGTACACAGTCAGATGAGAAGCCCAGTAATGGAGTCTCTTTCTTCCTCTCCCCTGAATGTGAAGATTTTATGGGGGCTGCTGCTGGTTTCTACATTGTCCTGATTTCCCAACTTTCTGCTTCAGAGATACCACCAATGACTTGGGAAAAAAAGAGAATGTTTTTCTTCCCTATTTCATTTGCCTGCTGCCAATTAAATCAAATTTATGGAATTTACTCTGTTTGGTAATTATCCTAGGGAATTTCTTTTAGACTGTTTAAGATGCTACTTCACCTTTTTCCCCTGCCCTACCCTCCAAATCTGCTGGCTGTAGGGCAGAATTATGGCTGCAAAGCCACAACTGCAAGGGAAAGAAACTACTGCATTATTTATGTCTTTGTATTTGTATTTATCAGACAGGTAAGGGATTTCAGGCTATTCAAACCTCTTATTAGAGAGGAGGAAAGTGTCAAGAATTTGATTTCTAAGGCTGCTATATCTTCACTATGACCAAGTTCCAAATGAAGTTAATTATATCACTAAGCCCTGAGTGGCTCCTTCAACACCACAAGGCTCATTTGTTTATTCTTTATTCATTCCTTCATTTTTCTGCCGCATTAGATAGTGGCAACGCACAGGAGATCTGAAGGTAGATTGTCTGGGTTCAAAGATGGCCTCTGCCAATTGCTAGATGTGTGATCTTGGCTAAGTTACTAAGCCCCTATGAGACTCAGTCCCCTTGTTTATAAAATAAGCGTAATAATTGGTGACCTCATACAGTTATGCAGTTGAAACGAGACAGGTCATGTAAAGATGTAAAGTGTTCAAAGCTTAATGAAGGCTTACTCTATATTTTCTGTGGGCTTTCAGTAGACTCTGCTCTGCACTGGGGATCCAGGAATAAATAAGACATCATCTACGCATAGGGGATGGCACAGTCTTGTGACAGGTACAGAAAAGTGAGTCAGACTAAGGACAGAGTGCTGCTGGTGCAAAAAGAATCCAGCCAACTCATCTCAGGAGGTGAGACATCAAAGAGGGCTTCCTGAAGGAAGTGACATAAAAACTGAGTTTTGCAAGATGATCTGTTTCATTGGTCTCTTATATTTGTCCTGACCCCTTCCCAAGGATGATTCCACAAGTCCCCAGAACCCCATATAGTCATACACATCCAGAGGAAATCAATCTCAGAAGAGTCTAGAAAGAAAGACAATGAACTAACATTTCAGCCCTTAGGATGAATCACATATTTTCACATAACTTACCTTATTTAATCCTCACAAGCCTGCAAAGTAGTTTTATTGATTTCATTCTACATATGAGGAAACTGAGCCTCAAAGAGGTTGACTTATCAGAGTCACAGAACCAGTATGGCTGATAGAGGGTTCACACTCAGATTTCTCAGCTACAGATCTGGTTCTGTCTTTGTGTTCTCCCTGAAATATGCTGAAAATAAAATAGAACCAGTTATGGGGTTGCTAAAGAAGGAAGACCCAAATCTGTCAATACATTTCCTCTTACTTATATTTCTGCAATGCCAGTAATATAATTGTTAAATGAATCAAAATCTAAAGTGAGAATCAGAATTAAAACTGTAACATTCCCAAAGGTTATAAGAACTTCCTTTTATTAACAGTTCCTGATTTCTCCACCCCTTCAAAAAAGATCCATCAAGAATGCCATAGAGAAAGCATCTTAGTTCAGGGCCGATATTGGTTGGGTTGTAATTTTCTTTGTAACTCTAAGAGGATGAAATATAAACTCTCCATTTCTTCTGCCTTTAAATTAAAAACAGAAAACATAACATGCACTTGTAAAAAAATACAGCAAGGATATAAATGTACTTAATCTTCAAATTATGACAAATTCAGTTAGAGGAAAGGAAAGGATAGAAAATTATGCAGGGCAAAGAAAGGGAAGAGGTTGAGAAAGAGGAGAGAAGTAATAGACAAACAGGCTGAGCCTGGTTGGTAAATAAAAGACCCAAAGAGAAGGGAAGAGAGACAAATGCAAAAGAAAAGGTGGGAGAGTTACACAAGACAGATATGTTAGGGTTCTCCAGAGAAACAGAACCAATATCTACATATATACATATACATACACACACACACACACACACACACACACACATATGAGAGACAGACATATGTACAAGGTGACTTATTATGAGAATTTACTCACCTGATTATGGGGGCCAAAAGCTCCCATGATTTGCCATTTACAAACTGGAGACCCAGGAAAGCTGGTGGTGAAATTCAGTCTGAGCCCAAATGTCTAAGAACCAGGAGCACTGGCTGTCCAAGGGCAGGAGATGACGGATGTCCCAGCTCAAGCAGAGAGAGCAAATTATCCCCTTCTCTGCCTTTTTGTCCTATTCAGGCCCTCAACAGATTGGAGGATGCCCACCCACATTGGTGAGGGTGGATCATCTTTACTGAGTCCACTGCTTCGAATGCTAATCCCTTTAAAAACACCCTCACAGACACACCCAGACATGATGCTTTACCAGCAATCTGGGCATCTCTTAGCCCAATCAAGTTGACATAAAATTAGCCATCACAAGAAGAATGCTGTTAAGAAAGAAAGAGAGGAAAATAACAGGCTCGGGGAGAGAGGCCTGGAAATTTATGAAATAAATTCAAATACAAATCTACACCTGGCCAAGGCTTTCAAGATGCTTTCACCTGTTTCCTCCTTTCCTTTAACAAATCAATTGCCAAGTAGTCATCAGTCTCAGTTTTTCTACCCATGTGTTCCTTAAAGGACTTTTACACAGCAGGCACCCTACGAGAAGGAAAATTATTTTCAGGACCAATGTAAACATACTCTGAGAACTGGATGAAACAAAATATAGTGCTACAGTTTCCCATATACTAATTTGGGGTGTTATTAGAAAATTATTGCACCTCATATTTGAGTAACTCCCTGGAAGACCAAGTCAATGAGCCATTGAGGCCTTTTTAGGCTCAATGATACTGATATTGAAAACAACTTGAACAAAATCATTTCTTAGGTGAAGAAGAGACTGAAGTGAAACAAAAGAGAAATCAATTGATTTGTCTGCAATCCAACAGTTTTAGATCGTCAGACACAATGGTTACTAGAGCTGCACTCTCCTCTGAGTTTCTCCTTAGGCATTTTTTTCCTGGAGCTCATGCTCTTACAGTCCTCTGTGAAATGTAAGCAAAAGAAACTGCAGGAGACCAGGGAAGATAAATAAATCTGGTCTGACACCTCAAACTGCGTCCTGGGTGGCCACTAGGGCTCAACTGACCAGATCAGTTCTGGATCTACCAGATTTAAAGGGCCAAGTCAAGAAAACTGGAGAGAAATTTTCTTGTTCTTTTGTGTCCCTCGTGACTCATCCCCCAAGCCCTGAAGCAGCCAGTCAAAGATGGCCTGGCTCCCTGAAAAGATGGTCATTATTATTTTTGTTGCTAAAACAAAGAGAGGTTATCAGTGCAAGCTTGGGAAAGTGTGTTTGGAGGTGACTTCTGAGCTGGGCTTTAAGAGAAGAGAAGTTCAACGGACAGGCCAACAAGGAAGAGAGTGGGCTTTCCAGGTAGAAAAAAGGAGGTCCTTGAAACGGGAGCAGCCAGATGTGCTCGGGAATGGCTGGATGTTGGGAGGGAGAGGAGGCTGGTGGGAGATGAGGCCAAGGAGGTCAGCAGGAACCAGAACAAGGAGCTCAGGCTATGGGAGCCAGTGCTCTTCCCAGGGACCCATGCTCCCAGACCCAGAAAGTTCTCCAAGGTCATTATGTTAGCAGGTAGGGGGATTCCCAGGGCAGACCAAAAGAAAGACATGAAGTGATGGTAGTACTTTTTGACGTTTATATCACTATAGACAGGAGTTAAGTTGTACAATTTTTATTTTACTCAGAATATATGGAGGCAACCACCCTTCCTACTCCCATGTCACCTCGGTCCCCTACACCTATGCACACCCATGGAAGTCTGATGAAATGGTCATCTGTGCTGTGTTACTGTATTTAGAGAAAAAGAAAGGGATTCGGGCTGAGTATCAAGTACAAACAAAGGTGAAGAAGACACTGCTGTATTTTATCAGATCCATGTTTTTCTCCTCTTCCGGAGGCTACTGCTAGATTACATTTGCCAGCCTCCCTTGTAATTCCATGTAGCCACATGGAGTGGACACTATCTGTGTTTGCTCAGTCTCTCTAGATTCAATTACTGTGTGCCTATCCTCCTGTTTTAGAGTGTTCTGATTCCAAGGGTTTGCACCTGTGACTTCTTTTTTTTTTTTTTTTTTTTTTTTTTCAAGACAATGTCTCGTTCTGTCACCCAGGCTGGAGTGCAATGGCACAATCTCGGCTCACTGCAACCTCCACCTCCGGGTTCAAGCAATCCTCCTTTCTCAGTCTCCCAAGTAGCTGGGATTACAGGCGCATGCTACCACACCCAGCTCATATTTTGCATTTTTTTAGTAGAGGCGGGGTTTCACCATGTTGACCGGGCTGGTCTTGAACTCCGGACCTCAAGTGATCTACCCGCCTCGGCCTTCCAAAGTGCTGGGAATATAGGCGTGAGCCACCACATCCGGCCATACCTGTGATTTTGAAGGCTGCCTTTGGCTAATGGAGCCTTGTACTTTCAGAGAGCCAAATATGTCGGGCATGTACATCCCCTGCCCTGGGGCAGCCCTTAACCAGAATATGAAAGCCCAGACCCCTTGCCTTGAGGTGGGACCTAATTCATCTCCCAGAGCTCCCCACAAAATCAAGCCAGCTCTGGGACTTTGCCTGAAATTACACCATACTTGCCCTCTTCCACTTCCCAGTTCTGTTGCTTTGCTGGCTTCTCCTGGGAGCACTTCCCATGGACAAACCCTCTTCTCAAGGCCTGCTTCTGAAGAACCCCACCTAAGATACCAAATGACTGAGTTCCAGCCAGTGGAATATAAGCCACTTTCTTACGTTGCCCATAGAAACCTGCCTGTGCTCTTCATGCTCTTTTCCTTGAGGAATTGGCTTGAAATATTCATAATCAATTTTTTCTTCCTAGACTGCTCCTGGGAATGTAAGAACATGGGTGACTGGTCCATTTGGAACCCTGGGATATATTAGGCTTATACTTTGAACTACTCTTAGAGGTGTCCAGGACTCTGTGGTGGAGTCCTGAATACTTCTCTTTTCTCCATCCCCATGATTTAAGGTATAGTTAAAATATTCTAGCCCCAACACATTTCCTGAACCTGTACTGTAAAACTTAACTACGGCCTTTCACCATCCTATTCTGTGCTCCATTAGCTATTTACTTGTGCCTCTAGCACTTAGTTTCATTACCTACTAATCAAGTGAACTGATAATATGTTTGATTTTTCAACTTGATTGTAAAACCTTTCAGGATGGGTATTATCTATTTATCCTCATATCATCTGTCTTGTACTCAATAAATGTAAAGATTTCTGTCTTGTTCATCACTCTCTCTCTAGCACCTTCAATATTATCTGATTTATGCTGGATCCTTGGTAAATGTTAAGTGAATGAATGAAGTAATCAACATAATATCAGATTTGTGTTGATAATAATCGTAGTCTCCAGGTAAAACAGGTCATAGCATGCATGCCTCATTGCTACTCAGATGTTCCCACTAACATTCATCTTTGCAATCAAATTTGCTCTGTGCTTACAAGTGAGACCCATCTTAGACCCAGTCAACCTGAGCCGAGAAAGACAAAGAACAGTAAGTTAAGCCAGCACTAAAACATACCTCATCTACTCCCTACTTTGCTATGAAAGTCCCAGTTACAAATATCTCATACCCTTTATGCCAAATGCAACTCTAGTATCTGAATTTTGGCTCAGAAAATATACACTCCTTGACTGTTCCCCTTGACCCAAAGGGCAAAACGCCGGTCCTAGAGTCATACATACCCACTCATCTGGTTATCAGCCCATGGCTTGCGCCAAGTTATGTAATGTCTCTAAACTTCAGCTCCCTCATCATTAAAATGGGCATGACAACATCTACCTTACAGAAGGTGTGTGAAGATTAATATTGTCTATGTAAACTCCCAACACAACGCAGGTAGTAGCTCAAAGAATGCTCGTTTTCTTCCTGGCTGATCACACATACACAAATAGAGGTGGAAAGAAGAAACCACATTCTGATGTTTTCTGGATGATAAAAAGAGGAAAGAGCTACAGGTCTTTCCTGACCTTCGAGATCATCTAAGTAAAGAACAGGGCCATGCACAAACTCACTGGCCAAAACTGTCTCCTCAGAAGCCATTCTTTCATTCAGAGACATCGTGTTGACAATGGCAGGAGGCAGGAGACTGATTCTTTAAGTTGTACACTTGATTGTCTTTTAAGACAAAGATGAAATGACAGTTTGGTCCACTGATCTTCATTGGACAACTTACAACTGTGATTCAGTTTGTAGCAGAAGCGAAACACACTATTTCTACTAGTTTTATTTTTTAAGGTAATAGTTGAAGAAACTTACATAGCTAAAGAGGACCAATGATGAAATTACTTTTAAAAGAACAGAGAAGGTTGGGCACTGTGGCTCATGCCTGTAATCCCAGCACTTTAGGAGGCCACCAAGGTGGGTGGATCAGTAGTTCAGGAGATCGAAACCATCCTGGCTAACACGGTGAAACCCCGTCTCTACTAAAAATACAAAAAAAAAAAAAAAAATTAGCTGGGCGTGGTGGCAGGTGTCTGTAGTCCCAGCTACTTGGGAGGCTGAGGCAGGAGAATGACATGAACCCAGGAGGCGGAGCTTGCAGTGAACCGAGATTGCACCACTGCACTCCAGCCTGGGTGAGAGAGCGAGACTCCGTCTCAAAAAAAAACAAAAAAAAAAGAACAGAGAAAGGACCAAACTAATGTTCGATAATTTTCTTCCAGTCAAGAGGTTCCTAATAATGCTAGACAACTTCCAGTTTGGAAATGACCACCTCCCCTGGTGTTGTCTAATCACATTGTCCAAATGCTATGACAATAACCTCTTGAGAAACATCCACAAACTCAGGTGATCTTATGCCTGAGTGAAGAATATAATTGTTACTCTAAAATATATTTGGTGTGTTAAAATTATATGGTACTGCAAAATAAAGCATTCTCAGAATGATATTTAAATTTTCATGGGTTTTTTACTCTCTTTCATAATATTTAAATAGTTTGACTATGAGACTAAACCACTTGAAAAGGCAAGTTTACTCATAGCATTTGTACCCTTTCATATAGACCCTCATTCAAAGGCTTAAATTCTCTTTTAGAAACTCCTCATTTATATTAGAAGCAAGAAGGGAACTGCATCAACAATGTAGACAGTTTTAATTCAGAATTTCTCATGCATTAAATTATTTGGATATTTCTCAGGGAAAATAATCCAGGGACCAGAACGACCTGGATAATTACTTTCATTATTTCAGTTACTCTGCTAAATCTGGCCTACATTATTGGCCTTGGAGAGTTTTTGAAGGAAGCATTTCAGAAAATCAAAACACTCAGAATAATATTTCAATTTTTTCCACTGGATTCACAGGCCTACATGACAGAAAAGGTCAATCGCTATTTAGAGAACCAACAAGTCTCAGACCTAGAAAAGACCTCATATTCAACATTTCTAAAGAGCCGTACAACTTACAAAAAATAGTTGCAAGAACATTTTGCCTTTTGATCCTAACAACCACTGTGTGAAACACAGATCATAAATTTCCATGTTTACGGATGAGAAAACAGATTCAGAGAGGAAAACGATTTGTTCAAGTTCACACAATAAGTAAGTGGCAAACTGTGGTTAGACACCAAATCTGCTAATTCCACATCAAAAGCTCTTTTCACTATACCAGAGCTAAATCTAGACATCTCCAATGATTGGGTTGAGAACCCATGGTCCCAAAGAGACTACCTCTGATGGTGAGTCAGCATGCTATCCTGGGTTTTATCCTATCTCAACATGGGCTAAGCATTAGAATCAATTCATGACAATACCTGGGCCCCAAATCCAGACAAATTGTCAAAATATATAAGAATTGGGCCTAGACAAAGACTTCATGTCTAAAACACCAAAAGCAACGGCAGCAAAAGCCAAAATTGACAAATGGGATCTCATTAAACTGAAGAGCTTCTGCACAGCAAAAGAAACTACCATCAGAGTGAACAGGCAACCTACAGAATGGGAGAAAATTTTTGCAATCTACTCATCTGACAAAGGGCTAATATCCAGAACCTACAAAGAACTCAAACAAATTTACAAGAAAAAAACAAACAACCCCATCAAAAAGTGGGCAAAGGATATGAACAGACATTTCTCAAAAGAAGACATTCATACAACCAACAGACACATGAAAAAATGCTCATCATCACTGGCCATCAGAGAAATGCAAATCAAAACCACAATGAGATACCATCTCACACCAGTTAGAATGGCGATCATTAAAAAGTCAGGAAACAACAGGTGCTGGAGAGGATGTGGAGAAATAGGAACACTTTTACACTGTTGGTGGGACTGTAAACTAGTTCAACCATTATGGAAAACAGTATGGCGATTCCTCAAGGATCTAGAACTAGATGTACCATATGACCCAGCCATCCCATTACTGGGGATATACCCAAAGGATTATAAATTATGCTGCTATAAAGACACATGCACATGTATGTTTATTGCAGCACTATTCACAATAGCAAAGACTTGGAATCAACCCAAATGTCCATCAGTCACAGACTGGATTAAGAAAATGTGGCACATATACACCATGGAATACTATGCAGCCATAAAAAAGGATGAGTTTGTGTCCTTTGTAGGGACATGGATGCAGCTGGAAACTATCATTCTTAGCAAACTATCACAAGAACAGAAAACCAAACACCGCATGTTCTCACTCATAGGTGGGAACTGAACAATGAGATCACTTGGACTCAGGAAGGGGAACATCACACACCGGGGCCTATCATGGGGAGGGGGGAGGGGGGAGGGATTGCATTGGGAGTTATACCTGATGTAAATGACGAGTTGATGGGTGCAGCACACCAACATGGCACAAGTATACATA